>NC_134359.1:226095245-226403745 GCF_048569485.1 Anomaloglossus baeobatrachus | reverse complement strand
TGAAGGGAATAGGGCTGGCCACTAGAGGAGTTGGTTATGGGAGGTCAGGAGTGTCAGGAGACAGACAGAAGGAGTGTTGTATTGGAGGTGAAAGTGAGAGGAGGTTAGGAGCTGGGCTCCTCGTAGACTAGGTGGCAGACGTTGGCCTGGACCTGGTAGGAGCTGGAAACCCGGTCGCAGGGGATCGTGATAAGGGGCACGGAACTGCCGAGAAGGGCAGCCGGCGGCCTTGTGCCATCTCCGGGCAGGGGCCAGGGCACGACAGGGTATGTGGACCCTAGGCCGAGAAGTAGCTTCAAGCGTCCTGGTAATTCACCCGAGGAGGACGGAGCCTTCAAGATTCGTTCTCCACCCGCTCAAAAATCGGGGTACTAGCGCAACGAGGGGGATAGAACTTTCCCAATCCGTAGTCCAGAAAATCCCAAGAGTGAGCTGTGGTGAAAGCGCACGAAAAAGAGACTCCACCCCCTGGGAGTGTGCAACATGTAAAATCAAAACTAGCTGCAGGAAGCCAGAAGAGGCTGCTGCAGAATGTTCCCTGGTGCGCTAGGGGAACGGGAGCTCTGGATCTTCAGTCAAGCAAACCAGAGAGAGGTGAGATGTCTGCTCCAAGGGACAAGAGACTGGATCAGTCTGGCAGCGGAACTACCACCTGGCTAGAGGGAGAAGTGGAGCTGCTGTGCCTCTGGATTCGGGCGCAGCTCATCCAGCACGTTATGGACTTGCAGGTGGTGATGGCGACCGTACGAGCCCAGGAGGAATGGGCCTTGCACGAGGTGCGACACCAGGAGCAGGTAGGAACAGAAAGCTCCCTGGCCCCACCAGTCCCCTCGGCAGTGGAACCCATGCCATCTCCGGCCACTGATCAGGCGGCGCACCCGGTTCCTTCCCCGGCTACGGACCAGGCTGCACCGCCTCCGTCCACAGCCAGATCAGACCCGGCCACATCACCTTCTCTGGAGGAAAAGGATCCAGACGTCCCGCATTTCCTGGGCAGACCAGACCTGGCCGCATCACCTTCTCAGGAGGAGAAGGATCAAGATCTTCTGCCTTTCCTGGCCAGACCAGACCCGGCCGCATCACCTTCTCCGGAGGAGAAGGACCAAGGTGTTTCACCCTCGCCAGCTCGACCAAAGCAGGTCGCGCCACCGGGTTCAGCCGTGGAAGAACTGCCAACCAATAGAGGCATTGCCAGTGACCAGGCTGAAAGCCCACCCACTGATGGGGATCTGGAAGCGGACTTTTCGGGTCTGGCGGGCCCAATCTTCGATTCGGTATGGGGCGTGGCTGTAGCTGGGCAACGGGCTGTCGTGGATGAGGAGGTCCATGAAGCCTGCCAGGCCACCATCTGGCAGCTGGCTCGAAAGCAGAAGGAGCTGGCGACCTGGAGGAAGCTGGTGGAGACCCGCAACCTCAAAGATAAGCAGAGCCTGTGCCGGGCCAGCTGGAAGTCCCGTGGGATACGGTACCAGGGTACTGTGGACCGGTTTGACCAGAAGCGGGGGTGGGGCTTCATTTCCGAGCACGGGTTACAAGCTGGGGTGTTTGTCAGCCGCAGGGATGTAATGGACTACCTCCAGAAGGGACACCCCAACCATGACCTGCACCTGGGTGACGTGGTCACCTACACCCGGCATCATGGGGAGCTGGGCTGGTATGCCTTGGCTGTGCAGAAGGTTACAGTGTTGCCAGCCCCTGCTTCCACCATTCCTGCCCCATTTGTCAGCGCACGTGCACTGTGGTAGCTGAACCAGGTTACCGTCATAAAGCGTATAAAATGTTGCCTTTAACCAGTTATACATAATGTGAAAAATTGTTGAAAATTGCATAGCTTTTGATAAAAATGGACCACTGGTCATTGGACTGGGAATGATCCAAACTCTCGCAGTCTAAATAGTTGCACCAATTGAGCCTAACACCAGGGCACAACCCTTCCCTTCCACAGGACCCCCATTGACACCACCAACCAGGAGAAAGAAAAGGTCGCAGGAAGGGTCTGCTGCAGAGGCGGCTGAGGCCCGGCCACCATGGAAACCGATGACCTCTCTCTTAGGGGTTTTGGGGACCAGGACCTTTGGGTGGTGGTTGATAGGAGGGGTGCTCAAAGTTCAGCAACATTAAAGCAGTGCCTCCCCTGTGTGGGAAGAATGTTCATGTGTAAAGAAAGTTTTTAAAGTTAAAAAAAATGATATTATGTTACTTCTTTGCAGCTTGCGGACGTGCTGTGTTTAACCAAGGGGGAATGTAGTGCCCCTGAACCCTTCAGGGCACTAGTAGGTACTGCATCCGGGTATGCATGTAGGGCCTACCCCCAGGGACCTGGAAGCTAAATGCTGGTACCAATCAAAACACATAACATCCTCAGTTCCCTCACCCAGATGAGGATGACTGACTAGTTGGGGACCAAATGGATGGCCACCTATGGGGGAAGCCAGTCCGGTCCACTAGCCAACAACTCGGGGGGTGAGGAGACAGACGACAGGTCAGTCAGTGGTGACAGCTTGAGGGACAGATGTGTCTCTGAACGGGGTTGTGTAATTGTAGCCTGACTGGTACAGGAGAGTGGTTGCCAGGGAAGGTACGACGAGGTACCCATGGAATCAAGGCACCAAAGGGGCACAGGGCCCTAGGTTAGGTGAATGCTTCAAGCTGCCTGACAAATGCTTGCACAGTGAGGGGACCTTCACAGACCTCACTGACCCAAGAATCTGGGGGCACCAGCAGTAACAATTGAGCCAGGGACCGGAACAGAACACCAAGCCAACAGGGTTCACACTGCCCGCCGTACGGACCAGAGTCTGACGACCAACAGGAGGGGATCCCCAGATGCTCCAAGCTACGGGGTTCCACAAAACGACAGAGCGGTGCAGGGGAAAGAAGCCATCAGGGTACCACACCGGCACTGGGACTACAGGGACCAGGGGTCTGAACCAGCCATCCAGCGACACCATCTGCTGTGAGTAAAGTCCAAGTTGCACTGCAATCCCAACGTGTGGTCTCCTTTCTTTGCACGCCGCACCCCATCATCTACACTCTGGCATTCAGCCCTACTTGCGGAGGGCCCAACATCTCAGCTGCCATCACCAACAGCCCCAGTGGCAATAGACTGTGCAGCGGCGGCTCCCACTACTTTGCCGCAACCCGGAAGTGGCGTCACAATATAAATTCTTTCATCTCCCCTGTAAATATATCCCCTTTTAAAAACTACTCCTAGGGTCACGGAACCGGGCAATGGCCACAGCGCAACCATGACACAGCATCCCGTACGGATACGGCCCGGGTCCGAGTACCCCATAGCCCTGGGGCGGCACAATAACTTTTTATTGTAAGTACTGTATTTTTTTATATTAAATCTAAAACTTTAATATGTTTGATCCTTGTACGCCCTAAACAAGCCATAGCCTTACAGAGCGGATGTTACCCTGTTGATTGTCAGTCAGTTGTAAATTTTGGGGACTCATCACCCCATGTGTTTGATGAGTCGCGGCAGCGTGTTATGTAACAGGTATGGAAAGAATACAGTAAAATAATGCTTTAAAAAATATTTGTTTATTTAAAAAAGTGTTCATTTTTTATCAATTAGCAAAATACAAAGTAGATGAACAAAAAAGAAATCTTAAAGTAATATTTGCTGTGGTTGCCCTTCACCTTTAAAACAGCATGAATTCTTCCAGGTAGACTTACACACAGTTTTGAAAGAACTCGAAAGGAAGGTTTCTCTAAACATCTTGGAGAAGTAACCAAAGATCTTCTTTGTATGAGGTGTGTGCAAGTACTTCTGTCTCTTCATATAATCCCAGACACACTTGATGATATTGAGATTAGGGCTCTGTGGGGGCCGGATCAGCACTTCCAGGACTCTTGTTTTTTTCAACATAGTTCATAGTGACACTGGCTGTATGGTTGGGGTCGTTGTTCTGCTGCAGAATAAATTTGGAGCCAATCAGAAGCCTCCCTGATTTTCTTGCATGATAGATACGTATATACCTGTATTTCTCAGCATTGAGAACATTATAAATGGGGAAAGTTGAGCACAACAGATGCATTGGTCAGCCAAGCAAATTTAGTGCAGCTGATGATAGACACATTATGCTTACTTCACTTTGAAATCACTTATCAGAAGCACTGAATGAGCAGCAAGTAGTGGGGACCCAGCTACACCCATCTACTTTTCAAATTGAAACCTATAACTAGAAAGAGTCATATGCCCACCAGAGTAAATAATCAAATTAATTTATTAAATACACATCATGATAATATAATATAATATAATACAAAAAGAAAGAACAAGGTGCTGCGTGAGGAATACAAATAAGGAGGACACCACATTGCAGATTAAACTAACACAGGGTGGATGTAAAGTGCACATGCATAATAGCAGCAAGAGTACCCAGTTCCACAACAGGAACCGTCCGGCGTCCGCTAGAACATAAAGTGCACGTGCAAAATAGCAGCAAAGGCACTTAACTATCAAGTGAGTGACACTCACCCATAATACCCTGGACTCTGCAAGATGGTGTGTCTCCAAGACCCCTACGCACGTTTTGCGTGGGCTTCTTCAAAGGGAGGGGGAGGTCATGAGGTTAGTGTGTTCCCCAGGGTTTATATAGTCCCACCTCCAGGCCACTCGGAAGGAATGCCGTCAGATGCGGTACATGCTTGGCTGACCCCAGCACCGGACGGAAGCCACGTCAGCACTCCAGCGACGGAACTGAGGAGTTCAAAATGGCCTCCATGGAGGAATTATGGACAGACAGCCATATCTTTGATATGGACTAAGGCCAAGTCCTTCACTTATCTCAAAAAAATAGGAATGGCAACAGGTGCTCTGGACTACTGAGTAAAAAATGTGGCTGTAACAGAAGGAAGTTTGGTCACCAAAGTGCTGAGCCGCACCCACACTCAGAACTCGGAACTTTTGTTCCTGTCTGAATAAAGCAGTAGTGCGCATTCTCATCTACTGCTTTAATTTTCTATAGGAGTGAAAGAGAAAGCCAGCATAGTACTAGGCTTTCTCCAGCAGTTCCATATTGAATGAATGTGTCAAGTCACATGGGACAAAAGTGAAAGACCTGGGCCTGGGTTCCAGATGTTTGACCCGGATCCGGCACTGGAGAAATTAAAAAAAAATAAAGAAAATAAGAATGAAATCATGAAACATCAGAGGTTTATTTATTTTTTTTTTATTTTATTTTTTTTAAACTGCAACAATAGAAAAAGAAGAACATTTTTATTTACAGGTTTCATCCCACATTAGGGAGGCATATACTTAAACGTTACGGTAACTTTTAAATTCATCATATCAACAATGGAACGCTACTGGTTATGTTAGTAGCGGAGGCTCAACCTGCTCCGTTGCAGCCTCTTCCTGCAACAGTACAGTCCCAACGTCCCGGAACCATCAACCCGCCACCCAAACAACCTGACCCGCTGCATTCCTATCCGTGGGTCTGTGACCAGTTTAAGGACCCGGATGTTGTAAAAGACGACTCTGGTGGGCACAGGAGGGGCAACTATTTACAATAACACAAGTCTGTGTTGGCCACAACCAGTCCCGTGTCCATGGTCCATTTTTTACTACTAAAATATAGATGCAAAATAAAAGTAACAAGGTCCATGCACCTAGTGCAAACAGTATATTAACGTTTCTTAATCTGGTGACATTCTCTGTTGATTAAACCCAGTATGATTGTTCAGCATTTTTTCTTTCTTATAAATACTATTCTTTATGAAAAATAACAAACTATGAAACATAATAAAAGAAAACACAGATAAGCTGGCTTTACACGCTGCGATCTCGCTAGCGAGATCACAAGTGATCGTACCCGTCCCGTCAGTTGTGCGACACGGGCAAATCACTGCCCGTCATGCACAACCTCGCTTACACCTATCACATGGACTTACCTGCCCTGCGACATCGCTCTGGCCGGCGATCCGCCTCCTTTCTAAGGGGGCGGGTCATGCGGTGTCACAGCGACATCACACGGCAGCCGTCCAATAGAAGCGGAGGGGCGGAGATGAGCGGGACATAAACATCCCGCCCACCTCCTTCCTTCCGCATTGCCGATGGAGGCAGGTAAGGAGATGTTACTTGCTCCTGCGGTGTCACACATAGCGATGTGTGCTGCCGCAGGAACGAGGAACAACATCGCTAATTAGAAGAGAACGATTTTTTGTTTTAGGATAACCTCTCTGTGGCAAACGATTTTGCTCTCTTTTGCGATCGTTTTAGGTCGCACATAAGTGTCACACACTGTGATATCGTTAATGACGCCGGATGTGTGTCACAAACAACGTGACCCCGACGATAAATCATTAACGATATAGTAGCGTGTAAAGCCCGCTATACCTAGCATTTTTCAACTTCAAATAACATTAGGTGGCCGGGTTCCACTCATTTGGGTGCCTTGACGGCAGTGGCTGGCAGGACCTGCTCATTAACCATGGCAAGCCGCTTCACATCCAGGGCATACCAACTCCGCTCTCCCCAATGCCGAGTATAGGACACCACATCTCCCGGTTCCAGATTGCGGCCCGGGTGCTCTCTCGGGAGATGTGCCTCTATATCCCTTCGAGAGACGAACACCTCCTCCTGAAGGCCCGCTTGCATCAGAAACCCCCATCCTCTGTTGGGGTCAAAACGCCTCATATGGCCCTTACGCGGTGGCCCTCTGACGTGGAAGGTGGCCCTCCTCAGATGCTCTTTCTCTCTCTGAGCACGGGCAACAATCTCTTGTCGTTGATCCTGTATCATCGTCGTTGGAAACGTCTTCCGTTGGTGTCGTTCCCAGTAGGGGGCGTCAGCGTCCGGCCTCTGCTCCCTAGCTGGTGTAGGTTTTAGCTGTATTCTGGCGGCCCCAACAGCCACGCGGTGGCGGAACCGGCGGCTCTTCAGGTTCCACCTCCGTCTCTTCAGGTAGACATACTGACTGCTCCGCAGCCGGGGTTGCAGAGTCTGGGTGCTCCGCCTCCAAGGACGAGCCCGGTGTTGCGGCGAGTCTGGTCGGGCCGGTGTCGGGGTCACCGCTGTCGTGACTTGGTTGGGTGACGGGACCGGGAGCTCCGTAGCTGGCTTTTAATAGACTGGGACTGAAGGTTCCGCTGCCATGATGGGGACAGGCAGCTCGGCGTCCGCCGAGGATGGGGTTAGTGGCGGCGGAGTGCTCTGAGGCTGCTTGTTCCTGGATGCAGCAGATCCTGATCGGCGGGGCCACAAGTCTCCTCCTTAGGAGACCGCAGCTGCCCAAGCCCGAGATCAGGGTTCAGGCTGCTGTGGTCTCCTCGCTGTGTTCTGCTTAGGGAGGACGCTTCCGACTCCGCAGCATAAATTTACATTCTGCAGCCTCTGCAAGCCGCACCACAAGGTCCGTTTTTACTGTTGGCCGTACACGCACAGTGGGCATGGGGTTTTTAGAAATCCCATCCACTCTGCTTGTACTATACATCGCAGTGTTTTGGACGCAGCTGAAGCATGCTGCATCCAAAACACCGCAAATACTGATCGTGGGCATACAGGGAACGGAGGAAAGGTAAGGAGATTTTTTTTTTTTGCGTATTACTAAAGGATGGGCAGAATACTACAGGGATGGCCACAATACTACAGAGCATAATACTGTATGGGTGGGCAGAATATTACAGGGCACAATACTACAGGGATGGCCACAATACTACAGAGATGGCCACAATACTGCAGAGCACAATACTACAAGGACGGGCTGAATATTATAGGGCACAATACTACATGGATGGCCACAATACTACAAAGCACAGTACTACAAGGATGGGCAGAATACTACAGGGATGGGCACAATATTACAAGGATGGGCACAATACTACAGGGCATAATACCAGAAGGATGAGCACAATACTACACGGATGGGCACAATACTACAAGGATGGGCACAATACTACAGGGATGGGCACAATACCAGAAGGATGAGCACCTTACTACAGGGCACACGGATGGGGACATTACTGCAGCATGGGCACATTACTACAAGATGTTGGCTAAGGTTACAATATGATGCTGCTAAGTGTAAGAAGGTGATAAAATGTAAAAAAAAATTATAATAAAGCATGAAATTTTTTTTTGACACATATACTGTATGAGCAGAGCCCCACGGGTAGCAGAAAACAACCGCTCACAGAAAGCAACGAAAACTTAGTACAACTGATGCTGATATAGGCCCCCTTCATATGTTCGTGCAAAACACAAACATTTTGCACTGTACGTTGTTGAGTTCCATGGCCCATCCATGTGTCAATGTGTCAGTGTGTATGTGTCATCATGTGCTATCCGTGTGACATTGGATAGCACATTGACAGCATGAACTTGTATACAAGAGAAAAGAAAGTCCAGCTCACCACCGTGTCCATCCATCCTCAGTAAGGAGTCCCGGATCTAGACCCGCCATGGCTTCCAATCAGGACTAAGAGTGCGTCTTGCGCTTGAAACGCTTTGATGTGACGTTTGCTGTTATTATGCACTTTATGTGAACAAGACATAAATAAACCTCATATGTTTTGAGTTGGATTCTCAGAATATATGAATTTTTATACTTACCTGTCTCTGGCGCTGCTCTCACACTTGCTTCTGGGTCCGCAGTCAGTGTAGTGAATATTCATGAGGCATAATGAGCAGGACCCGGAAGCAACAGCATTGCCGGAGACAATCTATATATATAATTGCCTTATTCTGTCTGTCTGTCTGTCTTGCTCCAAAATGACGTCATTACAGTGACAACTGTCGCATTGGCCGCTCAGCTCGGCCCGGCCCCGCCCCCGCACACATTGGCCGTTCGGACCCGCCCCCGCACACATTGGCCGCTCAGACCTGCCCCCCGCACACATTGGCCGCTCAGACCTGCCCCCCGCACACATTGGCCTCTCGGCCCCGTCCCCCGCACACATTGGGCACCTATACACCTCCCCCCAGGACTATTCCACCTATTAGACACCTCCCCCCAGGACTACTCCACCTATTAAACACCTCCCCCCCAGGACTACTCCACCTATTAGACACATCCCCCCAGGATTACTCCTCCTATTATACTCCTTTCCCCCCAGGTCTACTCCTCCTATTATACTCCTCACCTCCAGGACTACTCCTCCTATTATACTTCTCACTTCCAGGACTACTCCTCCTATTAAACTCCTCTCCCCCCAGGACCACTCCTCCTATTATACTCCTGTCCCCCAGGACTACTACTCCTATTATATTCCTCTCTCCCCAGGACTACTCCTCCTATTATACTCCTCTCCCGCCAGGACTACTTCTGATATTATACTCCTCTCTCCCCAGGACTACTCCCCCTATTATCCTTCTCTCCCCCCAGGACTACTCCTCCTATTATACTCCTCTCCCCCCAGGACTACTCCTCTTATTATACTCCTCTCTCCACAGGACTACACCTCCTATTATATACCTCTCTCCCCAGGACTACTCCTTCTATTATACTCCTCTCCCCCAGGACTAGTCCTTCTATTATACTCCTCTCTCCCCAGGACTACTCCTCCTATTATACTCCTCTCCCCCAGGACTACTCCTCCTATTATACTCCTCTCCCCCCAGGACTACTCCTATTATACTCCTCTCTCCCCAGGACTCCTCCTCCTATTATACTCCTCCTATTATACTCCTCTCTGAGGGGTGCGCAGCATGAGGGATGGAGCACGATGGGGGGTGCGCAGCATGGGGGGATGAAGCACGATGGGGGGTGCGCAGCATGTGGGGATGAAGCTTGATGAGGGGTGCACAGCATGGGGGGATGAAGCATGATGGGGGGTGCGCAGCATGGGGGATGGAGCACAATGGGGGTGTGCGGCATGGGGGATGGAGCACGATGGGGGTGCACACCTCGCCCCAAAACACACACACACCGCCACACATGCACCGCACAACACACCACACACACACACTGGGAACCACAAACACCTCCCTACACAGACACACACAAACACACACACACACACAGTCAACACCCAGAACATTTACAGCGCCCTTGGCAACTACACACAACAACATCTATATATTTATCATAAATCATACATTAACTACACAATAAATACTAGAATACCCGATGCGTTAGAATCGGGCCACCATCTAGTTAAATATGAAGATCCTCTTTTTTCAGTGACTTAGTTGTCCTCCGATACTGATTTCACAAGGCCTATATGTAAGAATGAGCGCACAGCATATCCAATAGTGATTCAAATAGCGGGTGCATCATCGTGTATGATGCAATTCTCGCATCAGCCAACAACGGAGGAGATAGGGAGATAAATCCCTCCCTCTCCGCTGCAGTGTCGGCCCTCCCCTTCGCAACTGTGGTCTGATCGCACAATTGGACCACAGTCGCATGACACTCGGCTCCCGCTGTGCTGCGAGCATGAGCCGAGTGTCATGTGAGTGTGACGCCCCTGGACTATCAGGTCGTCATAGGGTATTGCACAATCTGTCCTCCCATGCAATATCCACATCCTTCTTGGTTATGGGTCCCTAATTACATGGTGTTGCCTACATCAGCTAATCAAAATCCTAAGTACACTCTGCACCACACCCACCAGACACACCAGTGGACGGCCTGAGTGGAATAGGGTCGCCCACTTGGGGGGTTGTTTAAGGGGAGCTCAGGAGTGGCAAGAGGAGGAGAGTGAAGTGTTGGAAGTGAAGGAGAGAGGAGGTCAGGAGCCGGGCTCCTTGGAAGCAATCTAGGTAGCAGATGGTGCTCTGGACCTAGAAGTAGCTGGACCCCCGGGTGCAGGGGATCGTGGCAAGGGGCACGGAACTGTCGAGGAGCACAGCCGGCGGCCTTTTACCATCACCGGGCTGGGACCAGGGCACGACGGGGTACGTGTACCCTAGGTCAGGGAGTAGCTTCAGGCAACCTGACTATTTACCCGACGAGAACAGAGCTTTCAAGATCCGCTCTCCACCCGCTCCAAAATCGGGGTACTAGCGCAACGAGGGGGATAGGACTTGCCATTAAAACGGTCCAGAAAATCCCAAGCGTGAACCCTGAGAGCAAGCTCCCACACTTAGCCATAGTGGGGAGCGGGACCCGACTAGTTCCATACTACCGGGATCAACAGAGAAGTAAACGTAGTGCCAGGAGGAAGGTCACAGATCTCCAGGCAGCACCATTGGGGACGGGACCCGAACTAGCTCCCCTCAGCGGCAGCGGTATCCAGAACTTTAGCTTATTCAGTTGGCGGTGTCAGTTTACTGGAGTGAGTACGAAAGCGACCCCCTTCGAACCCAATGGCACTCCCCAAACACCATCACTGAGTCCCGGGGCATACCCCCTACCCGTGGAGGGTTCTAAAACCTGGCTGCCCCATTCCATCACCCCCAGGTACTCCCAACTGCAGCGGTGGTACTCCAAATTACCACATACCACGGGTGGCATCATGAACTCTAACACAATTCCCTTTAAATACCCCCTTCATTTGAGTGGCCGCACGACCCCCGGGTCCGGACACCCCTCGAGCCACCGCAGATCCGGATCCGAGCAGCACACGAGGACTCGCAGTAATCCCCGTGTGGCCTCAGCTATAGAGTGACTATATCAAGCCATTCACATGCACCAATGGATGGAAATAAATAGCAATAAAGATGTATGAATCCAGCGCAGACTTATATTGAATAAAATAGTTTTTTCTCTCTTTATTGGAATAATAGAATGAATAAAAAATCCAGGGACATGCAAAAGTAAATTCTAGCCCC
Source organism: Anomaloglossus baeobatrachus (assembly GCF_048569485.1). NCBI lineage: Eukaryota > Metazoa > Chordata > Amphibia > Anura > Aromobatidae > Anomaloglossus > Anomaloglossus baeobatrachus. The sequence goes on along the minus strand of NC_134359.1, from coordinate 226,392,020 downwards.
AGTTCAGAGCGACACGTTTCAACAAGTTGTCTTAATCATTGACCATGATTAAGACAACTTGTTGAAACGCGTCGCTCTGAACTGGGGCTAGAATTTACTTTTGCATGTCCCTGGATTTTTTATTCATTCTATTATTCCAATAAAGAGAGAAAAAACTATTTTATTCAATATAAGTTTGCGCTGGATTCATACATCTTTATTGCTATTGCTTGGTATTCCTAACCATCCGTGCGCTGGATCTCCACTGCGGGACTGCAATATTGGTGAGCTGAACAATTTATTCCGTTTCTAATGGAAATAAATAGACCCTAGAAAAATAGTCCAACTATTGTCCAAATGGGTACCCCGGATTCCTGGAAATAAAGATTAAATTACAGTATATATATATATATATATATATATATATATATATATATATATATATATACTGTATTATGCACTATGGCCAACCTATCACTTACTAAGATAAACAACACTAGTGCGCACAGTCAAGATTCTGGCAAGCCATGCCCAAGATAGTACAATGCTATCACACTTCAGCCAGGCCCAAGATAGTATAATTCTATCAGACAAACATTTCCAAGCACACATCAGTTGGACTCAAAACAAGGGATCAATAAAATCACCTATAGCAGAGTAGATGATGGAAAACCCATGAACAATACCTCCAGAAAAACAATGTAAAACACAGCTGGAGATATGTAAGCAAGGCCTGGCATGAGGTGGTGTGACAGGAGCCATAGACCAGGAAGGGACCGTGGACCCATGCTGGGTGCTGTGAAGTGGCATTGCTAGAGAAGGACTGCCAGGACGAGAACAATTAACATGTGACATCCGTGCTGCTGGTCAGAAACATGTCACCGTGTGGAGACTTGAACACATGGGTCATGTGAAAACATGGACGTGTGACCAAACCCATTGAATTTAATGGGTCTACGTGTGTCTGGTACGTGTGGAAACGGACACCAGATGTACCGGAAACACGGAAATGTGAAGTGAAATCAGCGCTGTAAAGATCTGACATGATGGAGATGTTAAAATCAGCACTGTAGGTTAGTTTCCATGCAGAAATTTTAAGGAACGTCAAGATGAGAGATGTTACAATTTCTTCTAATTAAGCGGTACTGTGTTATCCTGTGGCATTGCTGCAGGGAAATCTGTATGGAGAATCCTCAACAAATAATACAACATACGCGTGCACTTACCCAAAGAAAAACAAATGGTACTTGCCGCAGAAAAAGTCTCAGGAACAACAATAGAGATGTTTAATCTCATTTACTGAAGTCCAAACAGCTATTTTTTTTTACTAATATTCATTACTACGTAATACATTAATAACCCCAATTGTAGATTCAAATAGATCCACACATATAGGAGCAATAAAAACAGGATAACATTAAAGTCACATTTTTATTGAAATTATTAAAACCGTAAAAAAGAGAGAATGTACAGAAAAACGCTTAAGGGGGATCGTACAGCATTCATCACAAAAATAACAGCATAAGTAAGGTAATACTAATAAGTGACTTATTTTGATGGTTTTGGGGAATGTAGTGTATAGGATAATAGTGGTCTCTGTATTCATTCTGTATCTTTTTATATTGAATTTTGTATATTTTTTATATTTTGCATGGGGTCATATGGGAGAGTATGGTATTTATGTAAATGTATTTATACATTCAAGTTTGTTGATATTTTTTATTTTCATACACAGATATAAATAGAATTTTATATATATATATATATATATATATATATATATATATAAATATATAAAAATTTTGATGCACTCTTTTATGCATATGTATCTATTGGGGTATGTGACACGCCCGCCCAAGGGCCAGGGGTACTCGGAACCAGTCCAGACTAGTCCGGAGATGTCTGCGGTGGCAGTGCTCGGCTCCGTGACCCTGGCGGTGTCTTCTAATAATGAAGGGGAGTTGATGACTATTTACAGTTAGATAAAATTTGCGATGCCACCTGTGGTTTTTGCAGCTATGAGGCCGCGGCTGTTGTACGGGACCGCTGGGGATGGTGTTGTGGCAGCTGAGGTATTTCTGCTCTCTACAGGTTGAGCCAGTAACCCCGGGGAAACTGTTAGGAGAGTCAATGGTAGGAATCTAGTAAACTTCAGCGGCAAGAGCAGGATGGCTGGGAGTTGTAGTCTTACTGGCGGTATTCTCCAGGGCTGGCAGAGCAAGGGAAGAAGTAGGCGACACAAGGGCTACGGTTCAAGATATCTTTACTCACAGCTTTTTCTTTATGCCCGCGAGATGCTGGTCGCCACCAAGATGGGCTATAGGCAATCCCTAACACCTCGGATCACAGTGCCGGTTGTGACCTGGTGGGCTCTTCCTCATGCACTCTTCTTTTATTGGTGGGTCCCCGTGGCCTGAAGCATTTTGGGGTCCCCTCCTGGTCTTACAGTCTTGGCCCGTATGGCAGGCAGCTTGAACCTCTCAATGGGTTGGACCTCTGTCCCAATTCCCAGGTTCCCTCTTTGTTGCTGTGCACGGACTCTAAGTCGGTGAGGAACCTTGATGATTCCCTCAGCTAGCAGATTTAACAGGTGAGCTTAAAGCGTCTTCCTGTTCTAGGTCTCTGCACCCCACCTGTGCTTGGTCCCATGAGTACTGACACCGTACTCTCCCGGCGATCGTACTCCTTTAGCCCCACCGAAGTCACTGGTGAGCTCCTCCTTGGACCGAAGTCCCCCCTGACTGACTTTCCAAACTCTCACCAATGGTTCTCTAGACTCCTCCCACTCCCCAGTGACTCCTCCTCGCTGACCCTGAGTCCTGGACCCAGTGGATCGGGAGTCCCTAAGTTCAGTGACATCCTATAGACCCAACCACTGTGGTGACCCCCTTTGTGACCCGACCCTCTTACCAGTCCCCATTGGAGAGGGAAGTCTGAGGTGTGTAAGTATGTGGTGTTGTGTGGAACCGGAACTGATCACCCAGGAATCCGGAATGAGCACGGCATCTAAAATCAGACTGAAGCCTCAGGGGGCGCCACATTTGTTCATAAATGTATGTTTATGTACTCGTATGTATATATTTATAAAATTTATTTCACATATTTATGGCACTATGTGGATTACACTATATTTATTTGTATATGATGTAATACATAGCAAGCTGATGTTTGATATAGATTGTATATATAGCATAGCTTTTTATTTTATTAATATTTTTATTATTATATATTTTTCATTATTATATTTGTATTTATTATTTTCACTCACTTCATATATTATTCTCACAATTTATTACACTTATAATTATATTAATTTCATAACGTACTGTCATCTATTTATTAATGAAGTAGTACCTTATACATTACTAATGTTATTAATTCACGTATGCCCACTTTGGATATTCAGACATATTCGGGTTCCTCTTTCCAGCGGTATGATCCTAACCTGTGCACATGCGCCCTCAAGATGTGAGCCTTGACTTCTAAATAAGCGATGTATGAATTAGCACGAGCGTGTCGCCGGCTTCCGGTCTGTGATACACAGCGTGCAGTCCATCGCTGATAGAAGACACTTTCATGTGGCAGCATCATATGTAGGCGCATGCGCCGCATTAGGCTTCTTTCAGTATACGTCACCGATATGGTGCAGTCCCATTGGCTAAGGGGACTATTTAAAGCCCACTTCCTTCTCACCCTGACTTGCCCCCGAGGAAGGTTTTTCGAAACAAATGTCACGTCAGGGTGAGGGACTGTTTAGCTTTTGTCTTTACCACTAACGGTAGCTATCTGGCTTATTCCTATGTTGTTATAATTTGTCTTTTGTTGTATTTGGCTTTGATGCCATACATGTTAATGAAGCTTATTTGCTTCTACAATAATAAGGAAATGCGGTACTGACATTTGACCTGTTATACTTTGGTGCCATCTTGTGGACATAATATAGAATACAGCTTGAAATAATTATTATAGTCAGTATTGGTATTGTAATTTACATTGAGCTATTTTTGCTCAAGCCCTAGTCACTTTTGGTCTATATACATCCAGTATACACTTATACTCACTTAATATATTATTTATTTTTTTGGATGGTATATCCCCTTAACGACCGCGTGCAGTAAAGTTACGTCCTAGCGGTCATAGTGTTAATCTCCCCCGACTACTGCCGGCACTCGGGGCAGATCGGCGCACATCTTGGCAGATTTATGACATGTGTGCCTTTTAGGCCTGAGCGGAATCGCTATCCGCCAGTGCCTTTTAACCCCTTACATGGTGCTGTCAATATGTGACAGCGCCATTATAATAGCGATCACGCTATAACGTTACTCACAGGCCGATACTGGAAGTCACATGACATGATCACATGGATCCGGTGGTTGTCATGGTAGCACATGGGTCATGTGATGACTCCTGTGCTCACATGACTCAGATCCTGTCTCTAGCATATCTGGTGTTCACAGCTGTGTAGCTGTGATCAGCAGATATGGAAGAGCGATCAGACTGCTAATCATTATAGTCCCCTAGGGGACATAGTAAGATAAAAAAAAAGTTTAACAAATTTTTAAAAAATTAAAAAACCCTGAAAGTTCAAATAAGCCCCCCCCTTTCGCCCCGTTGAAAATTAAAAGGTTAAAAAAATAAAAAAATATACATACATTTGGTATCGCCATGTTCAGAAGTGCCGATCTATCAATATATAAAATCAATTAATCTGATCGGTAAACGGTGTTTCAGCACAAGAATACCAAATGCCAAAATTACATTTTTTGGTCTCCACAAATTTTGCGCAAAATGCAATAACAGGCGATCTAAACGTAGCATCTGCACAAAATTGGTACGGCTAAAAAGGTCAGCTTGAGACGCAAAAAATAATTCGTCACTGAGCCCCAGATCCTGAAACCTGAGAACGCTACAGGTCGTGAAAAATGGCACAAAACGTACGCCACTTTTTCAGACAAACTGCTGATTTTTTTAACCCCTTAAATAAAAGTAAACCTATTCATGTTTGGTGTCTACAAACTCGCACAGAGCTCAGGCATCACACATACACATCGGTTTTACCATATACTGAACACTGTGAATAAAATATCTCAAAAACAATAGTGCAATCACACTTTTTTTTTGCAATTTTTCCTCATTTGGCATTTTTGTTGCCGTTTTCCAATACACTATATGGTAAAACTTATGGCTTCTTTTAAAAATATAGCTTGTTCCGCAAAAAAACGAGCTCTCACATGACCAGATTGACTAAAAAATAAAAAAGTTACGTGTCTTGGAAGAAGAATGGCGAAAAAAAATGGAAAGTGCAAAATCGGCCGGTCGTGAAGGGGTTATAGTCTTTTGACGTGACTTTCAGTTTTTGTGTATATATATAAATATAGTGTAGGGACCCCCCTTATAGAGATTTGCCGTGACGGGGCAGGGGGGCTCAAATCATTGATCAATTATTTGCCAAAAATCTCATTGAATTGTCACAGTAGGAATGAATTTGTGAATATTACACTTTTTACCTTCTCATTGTTGCATGCCACTCATAAGCAGTGCTGGCTCCCCTCCTTTTTGTATATATATATATATATATATATATATATATATTTTCATTTGCACTTGTAACATTATATTTTAATACCCTACTGACTTTTGTATTAAGGTATTTATGCTGTTATTTTTGTGATGAATGCTGTATGATCCCCCTTAAGCGTTTTTCTGTAAATTCTCTCTTTTTTCCAGTTTTAATAATTTTCAATAAAAAAATTATTTTAATGTTATCCTGTTTTTTTTCTCCTATATATGTGGATCTATTTTAATTGGTGTTATTGTTGAGCTTGGGGAGCTTCAATGTATAGGGAGGAATTTTCTTTCCCCTTTATTGAGTACATGACCAATTTTTGTTTGTACGTAATACATTAGTAGTATGCGAACATAAAATTTTAGTGTAGTGTTCAATATAATCCACCAGATGGCGCACAAAGATTGAGGTATATAAGGGAGCCCTGCACTGTGTATACAATTAGTATTTTCACCAGATTTTTCAACTCAAAGCTGAATAACCTTGAATGCTTATTGGCTGAGGCAGATCAGGTGATGTGTATTTGTGTAATGAGGAAGGTGCGGCCTAAGGATATATCACCCTTTATCAAGGTGCGCAGAATTTTTAGGCAGCTTGTTTTGTGAGTGATTGCTTTACCTTGCACCTGTGAAGCCTCTGTGCCGCCCCCGTGACAGCAGCCGGGCTGCTCGGATCCAGATCCGTTGTGGCTCGAGGGGTCTCCGGACCCGGGGGTCGTGCGGCTACTCAAATGAAGAGGGTATTTACAGGGGATTGTGTTAAAGTTTGTGACGCCACCCGTGGTATGTGGTAATTTGGAGTACCACCGCTGCAGTTGGGAATACCCGGGGGTGATGGAATGGGGCAGCCAGGTGTTAGAACCCTCCACGGGTAGGGGACACCCCGGGTGCTCAGTGATGGTGTTTGGGGAGTGCCTTGGGGAGCGAAGGGCGTCACTTGTAAATCTTCTCGTCAATCTGGTAAAGTCTTTCGTTCATTCAAACCCTGTTGATTAAGTGCATATTTTTTAACTTTTCTATATGAAAAATAATAAACTTTGAAAAATAACAAATGAAAGCACAGATAACTATACTGTAATAACTTTACACATATTAAACTACCGGGTCCCGTAGCCATGCTTCCTTGTGACTACTACCGACGCCGGCACAAATTCTTCTTCCAATATCACATGCTTCGTCACTTCTAGGGCATACCAGCCCCGCTCTCCACAATGCCGGGTGTAGGTAACCATGTCTTCGGGCTCTAAATTCTGCTCAGGATGGCCTCTGGGGAGGTGCTGTGCGACATCCTGTCAGGACACGAACACCCCGGTTTTGAGGCCTGCCTCCCGGATGAACCCCCATCCTTGCACGGGGTAAAACCGATCCACTAGACCACAGCACCGTGGCTCACGGACTCGGGAAGCAGCGCTCCTAACCTGCTCCTTCTCCTGATGTGTATGGGTGGCAAGCTCCCATCGTCGCCGGTCTCGGGTTGTTATCTCCATCTGTAGCTTCTGGTGGCGTCACTCCCAGTAGGGGGCGTCGGCGTCCGGCCTCGGCTCCCTAGCTGGCTCTGGTTTTAGGTGTACTCTTGCGGTCCCAACAGTCGTTGGGATGCCGCACGGCGGTGGAATCGGCAGCTCTTCAGGTCCCACCTCCGCTACATCAAGTAGATGTACCGACTGCTCCGCAACCGGGGTTGCAGAGTCCGGGTGCTCCGCCTCTAAGGACAGGCCCGGTGATGCGGCCAGGTCTGGTCTGGCTGATGTCGGGGTGACCACTGTCGTGACCGAGTCTAGGGACGTAACCGGGGATGCTGCAGCTGTAGCTTCATATACAGGAGCTGAAGGTTCCGCTGCCGCGGTGGGACCAGGCAGCTCGGCGTCTGCCAAGGATGGGGTTGTTGGCAGCGGAGTGCTCACCGGGAGCAGGGGCGGTCGAGATCCCTCAGCCGCATCGGCTGGATTAGGGCAATCAGTAGGGACTGGGTAACCGCTTACCCTCTCTTCACGTGGGATCTCAATCTCACGGGCTTGCACCACCATCGCCAGGCTCCTCATCTCTTCCCTCCAGTGGTCCAGTATAAACAGGAATTGCGTCCGTATTCTCCTGCACAACTGCTCCGTCTCTTCCTCAATCCAGGTCGCAGTCCCAAGAACAGCACGTTCCGGTGACCAGCTCTGCCATCTTTCCTCTGCGGGGTCCAGGAACGTTATGGCATAGTCCTGGCATCCCTGCTTCTCTTCCGCTGCTTCTACATGCCGTCACACCCCCTCGGTTTTCATTCAGCACTCTCCTCGATGCTGTGGCCCTCTGGGAACTTCCGGTTCCGGGCTCACTCTCAGGACGAAGGGCAGGGCTTCTGCTTCGCGTGTTTTTGTAGAGAAGACAGCGTTTTGGTGCCAAAAGATGGCGGAAGATGGCGGAATTGGCAAGAAACGGGATTTTGACTCGCGGTTTCGACTTCTAAGGCGCACGTCACCCATGTAGCTGGGCTACTTGGATCCAGATCCGCGGTGGCTCGAGGGGTCTCCGGACCCGGGGATCGTGCGGCCACTCAAATGAAGGGGGTATTTACAGGGGATTGTTAAAGTTTGTGACGCCACCCGTGGTATGTGGTAATTTGGAGTACCACTGCTGCAGTTGGGAGTACCTGGGGGTGATGAAATGGGGCAACCAGGTGTTAGAACCCTCCACGGGTAGGGGGACGTCCCGGGTGCTCAGTGATGGTGTTTGGGGAGTGCCGTGGGGAGCGAAGGGGGTCACTTGTGTACTCACTCAGTCCACAGAGCTGACACCGACAACTGAATAAACCAAAGTTCTGGACACCGCTGCCACTGAGGGGAGCTAGTTTGGGTCCTGTCCCCGATGGTGTTGCCTGGTGATCTGTGACCTTACTGCTGGCACTAAGTTCTCAATTCTTGTGGTCCCGGTAGCATAAAACTAGTTGGGTCCTGCTCCCCAGTGTGGCTAACTGTGGGAGCTTGCTCTCAGGGTTCACGCTTGGGATTTTCTGGACCGTTTTAATGGAAAGTCCTATCCCCCTCGTTGCGCTAGTACCCCGATTTTGGAGCGGGTGGAGATCGGATCTTGAAGGCTCCGTTCTCGTCGGGTAAATTGTCAGGTTGCCTGAAGCTACTCCCTGACCTAGGGTCCACGTACCCCAGCATGCTCTGGTCCCAGCCCAGGGATGGTACAAGGCCGCCGGCTTCCCTCATCGAGAGTTCTGTGCCCCTTGTCACGATCCCCTGCGACCGGGGGTCCAGCTCCTACTAGGCCCAGACCACCGTCTGCCACCTAGTTGCGTCCAAGGAGCCTGGCTCCTGACCTTCTCTCCTTCACTCTCTAACTCCCTCACTCAACTGAACTGAACTGAACTGAACTGACACTCCTGACCTCCCCTTTACCAACCCCCCAAGTGAGCGACCCTATTCCACTCAGGCCGTCCATTGGTGTGTCTGGTGGGTGTGGTGCAGAGTGTACCTAGGATTTTCATTGACTGATGTTGGCAACACCGTGTAGTTGGGGACCCATAACCAAGGAGGAGGTGGATATTGCACAGAAGGGCAGATTGCACAATACCCTATGACGACCTGATAGTCCAGGGCGTCACACCTCCATCATTAAGGGGTTTGGCTGCTTTCTGTTAAGCCAGCTTTACACGTTGCAATTTCGCATACGATATCGTATGCGATTTGCAATGTCCCCATTGTATGTGCGGCACGTTCAATTTGTTAAATGTGCCGCACAAACGATTAACCCCCGTCACACATACTTACCTTCCATACGACCTCGATGTGGGCGGCGAACGTCCACTTCCTGGAGTGGGAGGGACGTTCGGCGTCACATCGACGTCACGCGGCAGGCGGCCAATAGATGTGGAAGGGCGGAGCTCTGCGGAACGTAAACATCCCACCCACCTCCTTCCTTCCGCATTACCGGCCGGGAGCCGCAGGACGCAGGTAAGATCTGTTCATCGTTCCCGGGGTGTCACACACTGCGATTCCATGAGGAATGAACGACGTGCGTGCGATGAACGTTTTACCGTTCAATCGCAATCGCACGTACCTCTCACACACTGCAATGTACCTTACGATGCCGGATGTGCGTCACTTACGACGTGACCCCGCCGACACATCGTAAAATACATTGCAGCGTGTAAAGCCAGCTTTAGTGCAATAGATTTCTTGGCCTGGGCTGACTGGACTAGTTGCCGTTTTTTTGCATATTCCAGAACTACAACCTTCCTGGAGGCCCAGAAGGACAAGGTGCTCAGTGCTCAGCGACACGGCAGAGGTAAAGGAGAAATTTGACCACCACTGAACAAGACACAGAAGATGAAACGTCAAAACAGGGCCTGCGCTTCCTCCTTCTTTTCTTCCGTGCAGCCCCGGTGATGATGGTATTATGTCAGTGGGGGGCTGAGCAGCGCTCCTCTGCTTCAGTCCTGGCGCTGCACTGTTCAAATGTATGCTCGCCTGAAAGACGCTCATACATTTGAATAGAGGCGGAGTCTCCAGGTCCTGTTCACATCTCATATTGTGCAGGCCTGATGACTCCCACAGTGCAAGGACCTTTGGTGATGTCACCACAGGTCTGCGAAAACTGCAGAGATCGCACAGATACTGTGCGATCAGTATAGTTTCTGATGGTAAGGCTGGGGGCCCCTCAGAGTGGGGGGGCCCAGTCTGCCCGCTCTAACACTGGCCCTGAAACGCACCCCTGCCAAGCCCGCAGTAACAAGCCCCCGGTACCCCGCACAATATAAAGCATGGGGGCGACTGGGGACCTGGGGCTCTGGAGCCCACCAGAGGATTCCCCGGTGCTCCGGTGGACCAGTCCGATGCTGATAGTGATCATCGTTAAATAGGAAGTAAATTAATAAAATAAATATTTTAAGAATACTACCAGAGATACTGATTTCACTGTTCCCCTGTGACGCCCTGGACTAGCCAGGTAGAGTCACAGGTAGACCCTTACACAAACACTCCCCCCCCCCTTAATAGGTGACAGCAGTCAACCTACTAAAATCCTTGTCACCTCCCTCCGGGTTTGATGTTCACACCAGGGGGACAGAGCCAGGCGGTTGGCTCTGCCCACTGAGGAGTTCACAGGCCCGGAGGCGGGAAAAACAGTAGTCGAGAGGAGTCTAGCTTGGACAGTGGAGTGGAGTGAAGTTCAAGGGCAGACCTGTGTCCAGGTCTCCTATAGTCTACACCAGGTGTCTGGGTTGGAACTCAGTCGCCTCTGGCAAGGAGGCAGACGGTGGTGGCCGCCTGCAGGAGCTGGGATTACAGCCGGTGGAACCGTAGGGACCAGGGACGGGCGGTGGCCCGCCGGTATTGAACCGAGGAACCGATTGGAAACTGGAGCACCAGGAGGGGTACTCAGACCCAGTACGAGGCCCAGAACCAACTGGGCTGAGTCAAATCAACTGATTGAGGATTGGACTTTAGGACCTTTCCCACCTAAGACCCGACTGAAGACAACAGCCCAACCACAAGGGTAGAAAGCCACCACCCAGGCATAGAGACCCGACGGGCCAGCGTCTGTGGGCAAAAGGGCTCTACCGGCACACACCAGGCTGGGGAGCGGACTACCGTTGCTCAGGCATAGGAGTCATAATTTCTACACAAGTAAGGTGCAGGAGAAAGGCGGAAACCACCAACCTAAAAGGGGAAAAACCGCAGCCGGCTGCGGGCACCGTCCACCATCTTGTTTGGTTTACCAGAGACTCCAGTGTGTCTGTCATAGTGAGTACAACAGTGCCTTCGGGCCGCGCACCGCGCCGCACCGCACCGACACGCATCCAATCCCCCTCCTCAGCACCTCCCTCGGGCCCCCGGGACCATCATCCCCCTACCCATGGAGGGGTCAACACCAAGCTGCGCAACACCATCCCCGGGAGCCTAGTCAATGGCAGCGGTGGTGTCCATCCATTCACCACAACCCATGGGTGGCGTCACAAGCTCAAATCCCCTACTAACAACTCCGGCCCTGGCCGTGGACCTCCCCACCGAAGTCCCTACATGTAGCGCCAACCCCCTTTCAGAGCGACGTGACCCCCGGGTCCGTGAGGAGCTCGAGCCACCCACCGACGAGCACGGATCCGAGCGGCTCGGCAGCCGGCCGAGCCCCGGGGCGGTACACCCCCACAGAGCCAGTATTTAAAGAGTGCCTCTACAGAGCCTGTTTTCAGAGAGAACACAGAACTTCTTTAAAATAATGAAAAAAAATAATCTTGAACCAGGAGGTCCAAGTGACGCAAGAGGTTGAGGAGGAGGTGGAGGCATATGCGGCGGTGTATGTGGAAGAGGTGGAGGTAGAGGCTGGGGAGGAAGCCCACATTGTTTTTTTTAATTAATTTGGGGATTCCTCAAACATTGGGAATGGCAAATAGAGTGAACAATCTGCGGTGGAGTATAGCAATGGCTGGGTGATACTGCTATACTTCTTTAGTCAGTCAAAGATATGGACAAGTACTGTGGGGTACACACATGGTTTTTTTTAATGAAGATGAGCTTGACCATTTTGCCTGTGGACAGGTGGATGCACCTGTCTGTGAGCACACCCCCTGCCGTGCTAAACACATGTACATTTGCCACAGAATAGACCAGCATCTCCAAGGCGTAAATGACAAGCTCAAGTCATGTGTCCAATTTTGAGATCCAAAAGTTAAATGGGGCAGACTCATCACTCAGTACGTGGACATTTATGCACATATACTCTTCCACCATGTTGTTGAAACACTGCCTCCTGCTAAAGCAGTATCAGATGGTGGTGCTGGATTTTGTGGCGGGTTGAGGACATTTTCTCACATTTCAACCAGATTCCCCAGCTGAATTGGTGACTTCCTCCTCTTCCTCGGCTTTGTTCTTCCACTGAGCCGCTACTATCAGGTGGGAACATCGTCAGTATTGTGTCTACCAGCGTGCACCTCTATTCCTGCATTTTCTGATTACAGAAGTAAGGATGGCACGTTGTACTTGTTGTTGGAATCCAGCAGGGTGGACACCCAGTAATGAGCACTTGTAACTCGCGGTCGTTGCACAGGTACTGAAGCATGTATTCGCTCATATGTGTCATACTGCCCAGAGGCACCAACAAACTGTCCTCAATGGGAGGTGCATCATCTTTCTCCTCTGTATCCCCCCAGCCATGCTCTAGTGATGTCTGTGAGCTGCTTTGAGTGTCACCCTGTTGTGAACACTTCCTCTTCTTCCTCCTTCCAAACTATCACCTGGCTGGACAGTTGTGTACCTGGCCGTTGTTGGTCCAGGCACCTACTCTTTGAGCCATGTGTGGATGATTGACCTGGTGATCATCTTCCTCCTGTGTCACCAACTGATCCACCATCACCTTAAGCAGATTTTCAAGGAGGCATATAAGTGGGATAGTATGATGGAGTCATCAGCACTGGCCAAATTTGTGGAGTACTGAAAGCAGCACAACACGGCACACACGTTGCACATGGAGGCCCACTCATTGGTCGTGAAGTGGTGTTCTGCAGAGTGACTCACCTGTGCGTGCTGCAGCTGAAAGAAACTCCACTATCGCCTGCTGCTCGCACAGTCTCCCCAGCTTATGGAAGGTGCAGTTGCACCTTGTGGATATGTCACAAATGAGGAAGTGAGTGGGAAGTCAGATGCGGGAAGGCAGCAGTTACACTGTTGCGTAGACAGATGAGCAGCAGCATGGTGAGAATGCCAAAAGCACGCACAGATAGCCCCCGCTTTCTGCAGCAGCTCTGACATCTTGGGGTAATGACATCTTGGGGTAATTTATCAGGAACCTCTGCACTACCAAATTCCCAAATTCAGCACATGCAGCAGGCAAAGGCTTAGTGGCACCAACCACTCATCAGTCTGTTGTTCGTTTTTATAGACAATCTTCTAGGCTTTCTCATACATAAATTTGACTTGCATCTATTCAGCATATGATTAGTTATGCAGATTCTTGTTGTGGCGCCCCTGAGGCTTCCGTCGCCACAGGTCATTGCACCCCATCTGCGGTGTGATGCCCCATTCTGGGAGAGGAAGAGTGTGAACTCCGGTCCCCTGGTAAATTCACACTACACCCATTGCTAGGGACACACAGGACCAGGGAAAGTGGCAGGCAACCCTCCCATGCTGCATGCTGAGAGGGGCTGTAAGACCCATCCCTGCTCCCATAGGTTACAGCTTAGCAACTGGGGAGGTGGGAGGAGCCACGGACGGTAGACAGAGATAGGGAAGGTCAAGTTTAGTCAGTTCGCTCAGGGAGTGAGAGAGTGAGGAGTGAGCATGTAGTGAGAGGAGGAGAACGAGAGCAAGGAGGGAGGAGGAGGCCTGCTGGAAGCAGGCAAGGAGAAGAAAGAAGAAAAGGAAAGAAAGGGTCGCAGGGCCGCGGGTAGTCCTGTAGGTACCACGAGCAGTCCTTGTTAGGTACCGAAGCCGAGGGCCCAGAGGCGCTACGAGTAGTTGCAGGCTGCGGTGGCCTGGTCCACAGTGACATCGGTGGAGTGATTAGCTGCGACAGGGGACGGTCCCTAGAGACTGGAGGAGTGAAAAGACAATCTCCAAACAGTAAAAACCGAGGCCCAGGGACGTTGCAAGCTCCCAGGGCCAGAACCCAGAGCAGACCTTCAGAAAGGGGGTAATCGGCCGACAGGTGACCCCCCAGCCTGGAGGCTGTAATGGAGGCCAAGCCAGGTCCATCCTAACTAAGGCAAGGCTAGTGAAGACAGCAGAGAAGGAGACACTAAGAGGAGGGCACCGGCTTTCACGCTCTGAATCACCCAGAAACGGCGGAGGTCCCTGACAGTGGTCCCAGCAGTCTGAGGGTCCCTACAGCTGTGACAAGAACTGTGAGTAAAGAACTTGAACTGCACCCTTGGAGTTGCCTCTGTTATTTCATCTGCATAGACACTCACAAGCACCAACTGTGCCCCGGGCATTGCTCCACCTGTGGGGAGCAGTACTACCATTGCTGCCATAACATCATCCCGGAGGCCTCACACAGCAGCGGCGGCTTAATAGCCGCATACCACAGGTGGCGTCACGAACACAACCATTAACAAGTAAGCCACATATTGTACTGACACCCACCAGGGCCACGGAGCCGGGCCCAGCCACCACTGACTACCACCGGACTAGTCCGGCCCGGCACCAGGTGTCCCATAGCCCTGGGGTGGGCGAGTCAACTTTTGGCATCACGAACAGGATTTCGTGCCCGGTCTAACCGGGTACTGTGCGCCTGAAGAACCGTGTGACAGACTGTGTACTTTGCTGAGAGACCGCCGCCATTAGCGCTGCTGAGAGCGGGAAGAAGGGGGGCGTGCAAGAAGAAAGGGCGCGAAGAGAAGCCCCGCCCCCTTGTCCAAGAAAAGCGCGCGAAGCGGTGCCCGCCATAGAAAGCGGAAGAAAAAGAAGTGGTGACTAAATAAGCTGGCCGGCTGGCAGAAAGAGTTTAAAAGCCAGACCAGCAGAAACGAAAATGTACCTTATAGCAAGCGGAGTGGTGCCGGCCATGATGGGCTGGGCGCCAGTCTGGCGCCAGCTGCTCATACAGCCTCCGGCCCCGCCTCCAAGAAGGGAAAGGGTGCAGCCGAGTGGCGTGGTCGAGCACCCGAGCAGTGTCCCAGGCAGCCTTCTCCAGGTCGGTAGCATGGCGGAGGAGCTGCAGCAAGGTGCACCAGGAGCCGGCAGAGAGGATTGCAAGCTGGACCTGCTCCAGGAAGAAGTGAGAGTTCTGGCCCGGAGGCTGAGCAGAATGGAGGCGGACAGGCGGAGAGAGACGCCGAGGGTGCCGGAGGATCTGGAACGGTGGATGGATGCCGCGGAGCAAGTGCAGGGTGAGCAGCCAGAAACCCCGTCCAGTCCGGACCCAGGGCCCCGCCAGGAACCCCCGCTTAGCCCCTTCACCGACCCCCTGGCCTTCCCGGCCCACCCAGCGGACGCCCGGTGGGGCACCGGAGGCCCGCCTGAGACCCCCGCAGACGGAGCTTGGGGTGGGGTGAACCCAGAGCAACTAGTGGGCCCCCTGCCGAGTCCCCCTGCGAGCCTCCTGGGAATGACATCCCCGGGAGTGAATTGGGACGCAGCGCCCATAGAAACCAGGGGACTGCAGCGGCCGCTGCTCCCCAAGGAGACCCCCCTGGCCAACGAGCTGACGTGCCGGAGGCTGGTGGCCGAGTACCAGCGGGAGCGGGAACTCCGGGAAGAGAAAAGAAGGGCCCGAGAAGTCGCCAATCTGGCCTCCAAGGAAGAAGTCAGGAAGGCCCTGAAGGGGACCGAGTGCCCAGTAAGACGGGGCACCGTAGTTGATTTCCGGCAGAAAGATGGCTGGGGCTTCATCCGGGAGCCCGGTCTGGGCAAGGATGTGTTTGTGGCCCGGAGAGACATTGAGGAGCACCTGCCCAGAGGCCACCCAGGGCGCGATGCCAAGCTGGGTGACGTGGTGGAGTATGCCCGGCTGATGGGGGACCGTGGGTGGTATGCGCTGCATGTGCGTATTGTGCAGGAAGAAGCGGCCCCGGAGGAACCGGAGTGGCGCCGCGCCATGCCATCTCGCAGCGATTCCCCCGTCAGCAGCAGCCGCAGCCCTCCTGCCAGACAGACCCAGGCCGCAGGACATTACAGCGGGCCTACAACAGTTACCCAGGAGACGCAGACCAGGATCTCCATGGCGTGTGTGATGCAGGGTGCCCGGCCGAAGCAGGGCCCTAGAGACCACAGCAACAGCCCCCTGCAGACAAGCAGCCCTCTGCAGCAGCGCCGTGCAACGCTTACAGGCAGCCCCACTCCAAACCAGGCTGCGGGACAGCGCAGAAGGTCAGGGACCAGTGCTCAAGGGACCCAGACGATGATCTCGTCAGCGTACCTGCTGCCAGGAGCCATGCCGGAGTGGGACCCTGACATCTATCCTCGAGAGTAAGGAAGATGAAGAGCTGCCAAACTGTACATAGCCCCTCATTCTTTTTGAAGAAGTCCCTCGTGTTTTGCCCCTGATTCTTTTCGAAGATGACACCCTTTCCTACTGTACTGCCCCTGATTCTTTTTGAAGACGTCACCCCCCATGTTATGTGCTACCGGGCCACTGAACTGGAATGTGGGCCCCAGTGGAAGTGTATGTGTTATGTCCTACTAGGCCATTGGACTTAATGGCTGGTATGTTGTTCATATGTTTTATGTAACCAGGCCATTGGACTTAATGGCTGGTTGAAGGTGTCACTTTGTTTGATTGAAACGAACTGCCGGGCTACTGGACTTGTAGTAGCCAAAAATGTAATTAGTTGCACCCGTTGTGCCCCCTACCAGAATTATGGGGGATTTGCCTGAACCGTGCAATGGACTGGAAGTCCACACTTAGAGTTTTCTTTATAAGAAGTTTGCAACGTTCATGATATGTGCCTCCCATAAAGGGAAGAAATGTTTTACAGTTTATGTTATTGCATACCAAAAATGATTTGCAGTTCTCCATATGTTTTTGTTGTTTTTCAGCCCGAGGACGTGCTGGGATTTGCTGTGGGGGAGTGTGGCGCCCCTGAGGCTTCCGTCGCCACAGGTCATTGCACCCCATCTGCGGTGTGATGCCCCATTCTGGGAGAGGAAGAGTGTGAACTCCGGTCCCCTGGTAAATTCACACTACACCCATTGCTAGGGACACACAGGACCAGGGAAAGTGGCAGGCAACCCTCCCATGCTGCATGCTGAGAGGGGCTGCAAGACCCATCCCTGCTCCCATAGGTTACAGCTTAGCAACTGGGGAGGTGGGAGGAGCCACGGACAGTAGACAGAGATAGGGAAGGTCAAGTTTAGTCAGTTCGCTCAGGGAGTGAGAGAGTGAGGAGTGAGCATGTAGTGAGAGGAGGAGAACGAGAGCAAGGAGGGAGGAGGAGGCCTGCTGGAAGCAGGCAAGGAGGAGAAAGAAGAAAAGGAAAGAAAGGGTCGCAGGGCCGCGGGTAGTCCTGTAGGTACCACGAGCAGTCCTTGTTGGGTACCGAAGCCGAGGGCCCAGAGGCGCTACGAGTAGTTGCAGGCTGCGGTGGCCTGGTCCACAGTGACATCGGTGGAGTGATTAGCTGCGACAGGGGACGGTCCCTAGAGACTGGAGGAGTGAAAAGACAATCTCCACACAGTAAAAACCGAGGCCCAGGGACGCTGCAAGCTCCCAGGGCCAGAACCCAGAGCAGACCTTCAGAAAGGGGGTAATCAGCCGACAGGTGACCCCCCAGCCTGGAGGCTGTAATGGAGGCCAAGCCAGGTCCATCCTAACTAAGGCAAGGCTAGTGAAGACAGCAGAGAAGGAGACACTAAGAGGAGGGCACCGGCTTTCACGCTCTGAATCACCCAGAAACGGCGGAGGTCCCTGACAGTGGTCCCAGCAGTCTGAGGGTCCCTACAGCTGGGACAAGAACTGTGAGTAAAGAACTTGAACTGCACCCTTGGAGTTCCCTCTGTTATTTCATCTGCATAGACACTCACAAGCACCAACTGTGCCCCGGGCATTGCTCCACCTGTGGGGAGCAGTACTACCATTGCTGCCATAACATCATCCCGGAGGCCTCACACAGCAGCGGCGGCTTAATAGCCGCATACCACAGGTGGCGTCACGAACACAACCATTAACAAGTAAGCCACATATTGTACTGACACCCACCAGGGCCACGGAGCCGGGCCCAGCCACCACTGACTACCACCGGACTAGTCCGGCCCGGCACCGGGTGTCCCATAGCCCTGGGGTGGGCGAGTCATTGTCATGTCACTGCATTGTTACTGTTTTCCTTCTGTTGTTTGAAAAATCTTTTTCTTCCTGTATACTACAAATAACAAGCTGTTCTCACATTCCCTAATAGCTCAGTCTGTTATTGGGTTGATTCCCAAGGGAAAGGTCACTGGTTCAAATTGAAGCACAGCCATGTAGAATATTTCCTAATAAAAAAAAAACAGCATCATCCAGCTCATCAACAGTGGTCAATGAGCCAAGAAAAATGTCAAACTGCATCATGGGAGTGCCGTAACAGTTGGAAGAATATGAAATGAAGTCCGTCCATCCAATCAAAAGCCAAGAGGTAGAAGTCTAGGCAAAATATCGGAGACAAGAAGTCAGCTCATCACAAGGTCTATCAGTTCTAGCTCAATAAACATGGCAGTGGAGACAGCTCGTATACTTTGTAATAGTGAGATCATAAACATCTGTGCAATCACAGTGCAATGCACATGTCACAAATCTGTAATGGTGGCCTGAAAAAAGGTGAAGATGCCTTGACTTCAATATCATCAAAAGAAGTGTTGGCTTGAGTTTGCAAAAAAGTACGAAAAGTGGATAATGCAAGATTGGAAATGGGTGATTACGAGCGATGAAATGAAAGTCAATAGACTAGGCTCTGAAGGGTACAAATGGGTCTGGAAAAACAAGAGGATAAAGGGTGCTTTATGTGACATCGCTAGCGATGTCGCGAGCGTTAGCACCCACCCCCGTTGTTGGTGCGATATGTGGTGATCGCTGCCGTAGCGAACATTATCGCTACGGCAGTGTCACACACACATACCTGTTCTGCGACATCGCTGTGACCGCTGAACAATCCCTCCTTCAAGGGGGAGGTGCGTTCGGCGTCACAGCAACGTCACAAAACGGCTGTCCAATAGCAGAGGAGGGGCGGAGATGAGCGGCCGGAACATGCCGCCCATCTCCTTCCTCATTGCCGGTGGACGGAGGTAAGGAGATGATCGTCGCTCCTGTGGTGTCACACATAGCAATGTGTGATGCCGCAGGAACGAGGAACAACCTTGCTACGTACGAGACAACGATTTTTGGTAAATGAACGACCTCTCATATACCAACGATTTTTGTCTCTTTTGCGATCGTTTAAGGTCGCTCCTGCCTGTCACACGCTGTGATGTCGCTAATGACGCCGGATGTGCGTCACAAACACCGTGACCCCGACGATATATCGTTAGCGATGACGCAGCGGGTAAATGGCCCTTTAGGATGAAGTCGTGGACGGCTTGAGTGGAATAGAGTCGCCTATTTGGGGGGGGACAGGAGGGGGAAGTGAGGAGTGTAGTCAGTCAGTGAGTAGAGAAAGAGTTGGGAAGTAGCCCTCGAACTGTGAGAAGCTCAGAGGAAGTTGGGAGCGGTGGCTCCTGAAGGAACTGTCTAGGTTACAGACGGTGGTCTGGGCCTAGAGGAGTCGGACCCCCGGTTGCAGGGGATTGTGGCGAGGTGCCTGGACCTGTTGAGAAGGACAGCCAGCAGCCTAGCACTGTCACCGGTCCGGGAACGAAGGCACGACGGGGTACACGGTCCCTAGGTCAGGGAGTAGCTTCAGGCAACCCGATAATTCAATTAAGAACGGAGCCTTCATGATCTGTTCCCACATGCTCTAGAATCGGGGCATTAGTGCAACGAGGGGGATAGGACTTTCCAATCCAAAACGGTCCAGAAAATCGCAAGCGTGAGCCCTGAGAGAAAGGCCCCATACTTAGCCATAGTAGGGAGCGGGGCCCAGCTAGTTCCATGCTATTGGGCTGTGCCACCCCCGCGACAGCCGACGGGCTGCTCGGATCTGGATCCGCAGTAGCTCGAGGGGTCTCCGGACCCGAGGCGGGGTCGCACGGCCACTCGAAATGAAAGGGGGGGTAGAAGAAAGGTATTTACAAAAGGGGGGATGATGGGTGGATTAGATAGTATTCGTGACGCCACCCACGGGTCGTGGTAAAGCGGAATACCACCGCTGCTGTGTTTGGGAGAGAGTGGGAGCGCCCGGGAGCGATGGAATAGCAGCTGGTGATGTTAACCCCTCCGTGGGTAGGGGAAGGTGTCCCGGGGCTCGGTGATGGCAGAGTGGGGACCCGTTGGAGGCAAAAGGGCACAACGTACTCACACAGTCCAGAGATGCTGACACTGACACCGGGTAAACCAAAGTCTTGAATGCCCTGTAGCTTTAGTTCGAACACGCTGGGTCTGTGCCCTTTTGGCATTGCTGGTTGGTCTGAAGCCTTGTCCCTTGGCACTGTGTTTACACTTGGTGGATCCCTTTCACCTAAAACTACTCGGGTCCCGCTCACCTGCGTGGCTAGCAGGGTGAGCTTGCTCTCAGGGTTCACGTTTGAGATTTTCTGGACGGTTTTGGGAAGTCCTATCCCTCTTGTTGCGCTAGTACCCCAATTTTGGAGTGGGTGGAGAGTGGTTCATGAAGATTCCGTCCTCATCGGGTGAATTACTGGGCTGCATAAAGCTACTTCCCAGCCTAGGGTCCGCGTACACCGTCGTGCCCGGGCCCCTGCATGGTTGTAGCACAAGGCCGCCGAACTGCCCTCCGTGGCAGTACCGTGCCCCTTGCCGCTACCCCCTGCGACCGTGGTTCCAGCTCCTTCAAAGCTAGGCCAACGTCCGGCACCTGAGACAGGTACAGGAGCCCAGCTCCGCAGCGTGACCTCTTCCTGTCACTGCTCACTGACACTCTCTGACTACAACTGACACTTCTGGCTCTCTTTCAACCATCCATCCATCTGGGCGGCTCTATTCCCCTCAGGCTGCCCAATGGGTGTTTGGTGGGTGTGGAGCAGAGTGTTCCTCAGGATTTGTGTATACCTGTTCTTAGCAACACCAAAGGGACAGGACCCGTCACCAAGGAGGAGCGGGTACCATGAAGAAGGGCAGATTGCATGGCACCCTTGGGACAACCTGATAGGCCAGGGCGTCACAGGCCCACCAAGTTGAAGTCAAACTAAGTGCCAGGAGGCAGGTCATGTGTAATACTATTGTATGAACTGAGGATTTCGATCGCGTTAGGGCAATGACAACCAGAGACGGGTTCTTGGTGTAAAGAAGTTTTAAAATATGCAACCAACAATATGTACACAGAAAAGAACATAAACACAGTATATACCTGCCAGGTTCGGAGCAAAGGGGAATTCCCGGGACCGCGCACCGGACTCCCCCAGGGAGGCCACCAGGAGCGAACCCCTATACAGGGGCTGTCTGGCGATCACCCCAGAAGGCCTAAATGCGCAGCAGCCGGGACACGAAAGGGCAACAGGTTATCATCCAAAAATGTCCGTACGGGATGTGGAATGCGGGTCCTAGGGTGGATATGGACCAGAAGAGACCGGGCACAAGCGCCAACCAGAGACGGCAGACGGAGTCCGGGACCAGCGAGGGCACAGGTCGATGAGACCAGGTGGAGTCCAGGGCCGGTGTCAGGTGATTTACCAGGATCCAAAATAATAACCAGGAAACGAGAGCAGCGGAGCAGGAGTAGACAGGAAGCAGTATACTCAAGCAACTAGACTAAGCTTAGGGGCGGGCTTTTAAACAGATGAACAGGAAGTAGGGCAACAGAACAGAAAACTCCATGTCAACAAAGGGCAAGATCCTTCAGAAGCAAACTGGAAATGCCGGAACACTGATATCATGGATCACCAAGCAGTACCATTGGGGATGTGACTCGGACGAGCTCCCCTCAGCGGCAGCGGTATTCAGAGACTTGATTTACCCAGTTGTCAGCGTTTGCTTATGAACTGAGTAAGTATGAGAGTGACCCCTGCAGAATACGGCACCCTTTCACCGAGTCCTGGGGGATCCCCCCTACCCGTGGAGGGCTACGACACCTTCCTGCCCCACTTCATCACCCTGGGTACTCCCAACGGAAGCGGCGGTACTCCCCAAATTACCGTACACCATGGGTGATATCACGAACTACATATCAACACCCTTGTAAATATCTCCTTTCATTTGAGCGGCCGCTCAACCCCCCGGGTCCGGAGACCCTCGAGCCACAGCAAACCCAGATCTGAGCAGCTCGGCTGCTTCCATGGGAGTGGTACATCTGCACTTCCTAATGTACCTAGATGGGGCCTTCTTCCCCATGTGCCATCATTGTATAGGTCCTCACTGGCCCTGAACTAACCCTGACTAGTGAAGGACAGCAAGTGGTAGTTTCACCATTGCAATAAGACAACACAAGGAAGGTAAGACAAACAGGTGGGGAAAGACATAACAAATAACATTCAACAGCTACTCCAACTGTAACTCCTCAGTTGCAACAGAAGAGACACCTCAGCTTCTCCAGAGACTGGCTCCTGTCATTGTTACTTACGATTATAGAAAAAATGTGGAATGAAGCTTCCACAAAAACAACACATATCTACCTTTCCTCTTCAGGGCCGATCTCTTACTTTTGATGCCTCTTGGATCTCCCCTTGACTTCTTACTGATACAGTAGTGCTGAAAATGCTACCCTTAACAAAAAATGAAACTGTAGTGTACACAGTAGTAAATTTCCCTACAATACAGACATCATTCAAATATAAGTTAAAAGTCCATGCTCACAGTAAGGAACACAACTCCCAATCTCCCAAATATTCTATATTATAAAAGCTAAATACATATAGGACACTTCAGTGTAACTGGGAACAATTGCACTTAAATTGATACCTGATGAAGCTTTGTAGGAAACATGTGTTGGGTTACTGGGCAGTATGAGTGTCACAAGTGTGTCATGGCATGATGTGATCTCAGGGGGATCTGGAATCAGAAGGTCACAGTGTATTGTTGATTGCAGATCCACTTTAGTGCCCACTAGTGACGCACCCCAGGGCTTTGGGGTACTCTGTCCCGGGCTGTATATTACTGGGATATTTCACTGGGTGGCGTTGCCCAGTTCCGTGACCCTGGGGGTCACTTAAAAGGGGGTATTTTACAAGGGACGAATAAAAATAAAGTGTTTTTCGGGACGCCACTTGCAGTATGCAGCTAGATGGGGAAAACCGCCGCTGCAAAGTCTCTCACTGCTGGGGCTGGAGGTAATAATTAGCTTAGATGTGATGGCTCTTCCAAAGTAGAGCTAGGCCCCAGGGGAGGATGATGGTGGTTGTAGTATACAGATGCAGAGGTGTAGGAAGAATTCAGACAACACTGGAGCTGCAGTTTAACTTGTGCTTTACTCACTGGTTTGGAGTTGCTGCAACCCGCCTGGTGCTGGTCTCTACCAATCCGGTATTCCCTTTGTTCCAGTGCTGGTGTAGTGAACGGGTGAACTTTACTTCCATGCACCCATTTGTAGTTGGTGGGTCCCCGTGGCCTGGAGTGTTTTGGGGTCCACTCCTGTTGTCTCCGTCATGGTCCGTACGGCAGGCAGCTTGAACCTCTCTTGGGTCGGACCTCTGTCCCCGTTTCCAGGTTCCCTCTCTGCTGCTGTGCCCCAGACACTAACGTCGGTAAGGTCCTTGATGGTCCCCTGACCGCGCAGATTATTATTAGGTGAGCCTGAAGCATCTTCCTGAACCAGGGCTCTGTACCCCGTCAGTGCTCGGCCTGTGAGTACTTGCACCGTACTCTCCC
This sequence comes from Anomaloglossus baeobatrachus, assembly GCF_048569485.1. Lineage (NCBI taxonomy): Eukaryota > Metazoa > Chordata > Amphibia > Anura > Aromobatidae > Anomaloglossus > Anomaloglossus baeobatrachus. The sequence goes on along the minus strand of NC_134359.1, from coordinate 226,368,167 downwards.
TGGCAACCATACTCCCTTTTACTCAGTAGTCACTTTACACTTTCTGTCAGCACATTAACTTCTGACTGACCGTCTGTCTGACTTTTCCCTATCTCTCTGACAAGATGTCCGTCGTCCGTCTACTCCACTGACTAGCCCCTCCTCTTCCCAGGTCTCTGACTAGTGGATTGGATTAGCCCCAACCAATAGGTGGCCATCCATCAGGTCCATCTCTAGTCTGTCACCCAGTCTGGGGAAAAGGGCGTGGATTGTGTGTGTGTTGTGGTATTTACCAGCACTGCTCTTCCAGGAATCCGGGGTTAAATGTAGTACCCTGTGGCACCTGACACTCAGGGGCGCCACACTAGTCATTTACCCTCAGTTGGAGTGTATTTAAAGGGAATCTCTCAGCAGGTGTTTTCTACCTCAGTAGCATGATGTAGGCAAAGAGATCCTGAATCCAAAGATGTATCACTTAGATTACTGGGTGCAGCCATTCAGACACAATCATAATGTTTAGATTTAAGGTGGCTTTACACACTGCAACATCGCAAACGACATCGCTGTAACGTCACCGGTTTTGTGACGTAATAGCGACCTCCCCAGCGACATTGCAGTGTGTGAAACACATCAGCGACCTGGCCCCTGCTGTGAAGTTGCTGATCGCTACAAATCGTTCAGGACCATTCTTTGGTCCTTTGTTTCCCGCTGTGCAGCAAAGTCTCAGTGTGTAAAGGGGACTTAAAACACTGGAAACGAGAGATGTGTCACAATATCTGTCAATCACTATTCTCTGTCAGTCGGTCTCTCCCTCTCGGTCTCTATTCTCTCTCTGTCGGTCCGTCACTATCTCTGTCCCTCTCTCACAGTCTGTCGGTCATTTTCCCCTCCTCTCTCATACTCACCGATCCCCGATCACCGGCGCGGCGCTGCACGGCATTCACACTGCTGCGGCGGCTTTTCCTCTTTTGAAAAAGCCGACCGCTCATTAAACAATTTCGTATTCCCTACTTTCCCCGCCCACAGGTGCCTATGATTGGTTGCAGTGAGACACGCCCCCACGCTGAGTGACAGGTGTCTCACTGCACCCAATCACAGCAGCCGGTGGGCGGGTCTATACTGTGCAGTGAAATAAATAATTAAATAATTAAAAAAAACGGCATGCGGTCCCCCCCAATTTTAATACCAGCCAGATAAAGCCATACGGCTGAAGGCTGGTATTCTCAGGATGGGGAGCTCCACGTTATGGGGAGCCCCCCAGCCTAACAATATCAGTCAGCAGCCACCCAGAATTGCCGCATACATTATATGCGACAGTTCTGGGACTGTACCCGGCTCTTCCCGATTTGCCCTGGTGTGTTGGCAAATCGGGGTAATAAGGAGTTATTGGCAGCCCATAGCTGCCAATAAGTCCTAGATTAATCATGTCAGGCGTCTCCCCGAGATTCCTTCCATGATTAATCTGTAAGTTACAGTAAATAAACACACACACACACGAAAAAATCCTTTATTAGAAATAAAAAACACAAACACATTCCCTCATCACCAATTTAATAAGCCCCAAAAGCCCTCCTTGTCCGGCGTAATCCACGGACCTCCAGCATCGCTTCCAGCTTTGCTGCATGCAGGTGACAGGAGCAGCAGAAGACACCGCCGCTCCTGTCACCTCCACGCAGCTAATGAAGACAGCCGCGCGATCGGCTGAGCTGTCACTGAGGTTACCCGCTGTCACTGGATCCAGCGGTGGATGCAGCGGTGGCCGCGTGTAACCTCAGTGACAGCTCAGCTGATCGCGCTACTCACCGCCGCTCCGGTCAGCTCCACGCAGCAACTGAGGTGAGTAGCGCGATCAGCTGAGCTGTCACTGAGGTTACCCGCAGCCACCGCTGCATCCACCGCTGGATCCAGGTAACCTCAGTGACAGCTCAGCTGATTGCGCTATTGCCTTCATTAGCTGCGTGGAGGTGACAGGAGCGGCGGTGTATTCTGCAGCTCCGGTCACCTTCATGCAGCAGAGCTGGAAGCGAAGCTGGAGGTCCGTGGATTACGCCGGACAAGGAGGGCTTTTTGGGGCTGATTAAATTGGTAATGAGGGAATGTGTTTGTGTTTTTTATTTCTAATAAATGATTTTTTCATGTGTGTGTGTGTGTTTATTTACTGTAATTTACAGATTAATCATGGAAGGAATCTCGGGGAGGCGCCTGACATGGTTAATCTAGGACTTATTGGCAGCTATGGGCTGCCAATAACTCCTTATTACCCCGATTTGCCAATGCACCAGGGCAAATCGGGAAGAGCCGGGTACAGTCCCAGAACTGTGGCATATAATGTATGCGGCAATTCTGGGCGGCAGCTGACTGATATTGTTAGGCTGGGGGGCTCCCCATAACGTGGAGCTCCCCATCCTGAGAATACCAGCCTTCAGCCGTATGGCTTTATCTGGCTGGTATTAAAATTGGGGGGGACCGCACGCCGTTTTTTTTAATTATTTCATTATTTATTTCACTGCACAGTATAGACCCGCCCACCGGCTGCTGTGATTGGGTGCAGTAAGACACCTGTCACTCAGCGTGGGGGCGTGTCTCACTGCAACCAATCATAGGCGCCTGTGGGCGGGGAAAGTAGGGAATACGAAATTGTTTAATGAGCGGCCGGCTTTTTCAAAATAGTAAAAGCCGCCGCAGCAGTGTGAACGCCGTGCAGCGCCGGTGATCGGAGATCGGGGATTGGTGAGTATGAGAGAGGAGGGGAAAATGACCGACAGACTGTGAGAGAGGGACAGAGATAGTGACGGACCGACAGAGAGAGAATAGAGACCGAGAGGGAGAGACCGACTGACAGAGAATAGTGATTGACAGATATTGTGACACATCACTCGTTTCCAGTGTTTGACTAGCTAGGTCGTTCTGCAGGTCAGGATCGCTGTTGCGTCGTTGGCCAGGTCTGCCTGTTTGACAGCTCACCAGAGACTCACCAGAGACTTTGTAGCGATCCCGGCAACGTTGGAATCGCTGGTGGGATCGCTGAAAGTCTCAGTGTGTAAAGGGGCCATTAGTCATGTAGCAGAGCTGAGTGACCTTTCCCACCCACACCAGGCTCTCAGTAGAGACTGTACATTTAGAATGAGGGGTCAATCAGAGGAGGGGGAATGCTGAACTGCCATATGCGTGACTTTGTAGTCCGAACAATGATAACGGTCCTGCTGTTTAAACAACATGGCAAATAAACAACAGATGTGATTGTGACAAGACAGGTATCCCTGAATTTTCTGTTAATCCATGCAGCATGCTTTCTTCAGCTTACCTACCTGTTCACATAATCCCTTTAATTGCATCCAGTACTGAAGAGGTTCAGGTTCATTTCTATCCTGCAGTGATCTACCAGGTTGTAACTTCAGCTGCAGCCATTCCCTCCTGCTATACATATCAGCTCCTCATGTTCCCCTATGCCGGTTATAGCTAATATCTATGCTGCCCCCTTGGGAACATGGGTTTTCGGAAACTGGAAAACCCCTTTAAGATATCAAAATCAGCCACTGTACCTCAATAAGCATTAGACCTGGAGTCTTTGTTCTGCTCACATCTTCTGCAGGGAGATTTCTAGGTGTTGGAGGCTTGCAGATTTCTATTGGAGATCTACTACTTTGAAAAGCAGTGCTTCTGGTAATGAAAGTGTGTTAGGCAATTCCTCGACTCCCAATATTCTATATTATTTGACCTTAGAAATACTTTCGATTATAGGAATGTGTGATTTTTGTGCGCAAAGCCACCTTTTTTTAAGAAATCTTTGCCATACGCTCCTATGGATGCTGTGGAGCAGAATCCCCTCTTACCTTCTCGAGGCTGAAGGCTCCTTGCCATTGGCTGGAAGTTTCTTTTCCCCTGGGAAGGGTGTGTGGGACACGAGTTGGGCAGCAGGTTCTGATAGGCTGTGTTTTGTTCTTATAGACCCCATCCCTCCTACTGCAGTGGGGTGGAAATTAGGCAGTCTGTGCTTTGTGAAGAAAGTTTTCATTCATGCTGCTCTCTGAGCTCTCTTTTAGGAAAAGGACCAATGTTGCTTTGTTAATGTGGAACTAAGGGAGGTGATTTTTGGAGCATGGAGCTGTGCACTGTTCTCCTCTGGGTTCTTGTTGCTGGAGTTTATGGCAGTAAGTAAAATATTAGAAACATATGTATTTTTGAGCCGGTTAGCAGTTGACATGAGCAGCCATAAAACTGATTCCCTGCACTCATCTGCAGAGTGATGGCAACTTATCAAGTATGTATGCTTAGCTGAAAATGTATAGCGCATTAAATACCCAGAATTATTTCATTGTCTTGATGGTTTTTGTTACTTTTTACAATTTCATTGTCGTGATTGTTGTTTTTTTTACTTTTAATTGTCTTGATTGTTGTTTTTTTTTACTTTTTACAATTTCATTGACTTGATTGTTTTTGGGGGTTTTTTTATTATTATTTTTTACATGAAACTAACATGGAAAATAGATTAGATGTCTTTTAACACAAATACCTAAAGTAGTGCTCTTGAAGTAAGAAATCAGACAGGTCTATGCTATACTTAGTAGTAAATCTAGAGTGTCATCTTTAATTTTGCGGGATGGGACAGTACTGATTTTCTAAAATGCCACCTTACCATCTCTTGCCTATGCAATGCCATCTTCTTGCCTGTGCAATGTGCATTTACGACTTATGGCACCAATTCTCATACTTGTTTGAATTATCCTTTATAAATGTACAAGACGGATATTCAAGGATAAAGGAAGATTCCGAGTCAACCAAAATCTTTTAGATTTAAAGTTTCTATCCTGGGACAACATAAAGCTAAATAGGAAAGGGTTCTTTACAGTTAGAGCAGTCAGACTGTGGAATGCCGACCACAAGAGGTAGTAATGGCAGATACTATAACAGCTTTTAAAAAAGCGCTGGATGATTTCATCAGTACACACCACATTGTGGGTTACAAATGATAGTGACAAATTATATAATTGGTGGAGGAAAGTTAAACTAGATGGACCTAGGTCTTTTTTCAACCTATGTAACTATGTAACTATGTAAATGGTTTGTTCCCAGATGGACATAGCCACTGATGAAACATTGGTGCCATATATCTGTGTCTGACTGGTGGGGAGTGAGGGGGCTGTGGTGACATATTCAGATTGCTAGGATGTATTGCCAGGGAACGTTTCGGCACCTGTCCGCTTTGCACTGCTTTCACCAGTGGACACAAAGTTTGATGCTAATTACAATGGATTGTCTATGTTGTAGTCTCTGTAGAAGGCAATCAATAGGAAATAAAGTGGCACAGTGGTTTCCCAATAGCTTCTGCCACTTTATTCTAGGTCGGCTCTGTTCACATGAGCATTGAAGCCTTATCACAGAATCCACCGAATATACTATGAGCATGACGGATCCAATTACAGTGAATATATGGAAATATGGGGGCTCAAGCACTGGTGTTCATTTTGCTGTTCTTCTATGACAGAACTGATTTGCTCCTCATGTTCACAGAACACAAGTAGAGGAGGTTATAGCAGTTTGTTTGCTTATTGATCGGAGATTGATGTCATATCCTTTTCCTATCAATAGTATTCTTAAAGGGAATCTGTCAGCAGGTTTTTGCTACCTCATCTAAGAGCAGCATGATATAAGCAAAGAGATCCTGAATTCAATGATGTGTCACTTGGATTAGTGACTGCAGCTGTTCAGTGACAGATTTTAGATTTTGTATGTTGCAGAGCTCTGGTAGCTGTCCCCGCTCACGACAGGCTTTCAATGTACATTTCCATAGACAACTGCTAATCACAGAAGGAGACAGAGTCTGACTAGAGCTCAGTACAGCTGAGACCCACTAATGATAAAGATAAGAGGCTTATACTAACATTACAGATAAACATAAAAAAGAGTGAAATAAGACAGGCAGGGGTGAATGTTCTGTTTTAATTCTTGCAGCATGCTGTCTTCATTACATCGCAGAAACCTGCTGACAGAGTCCCTTTAACTCTATCTGATAATTATGGACATCTAGAACATATCAAATAAACGTTAAATTGTAGAAATATTGGTTTACAGTGATATTAACTAAGAAGCCTGACATCCTGAAGCACCATCCAGTCCTCCTTTCCACAGGACTGGGAACTCCACCATTATCCCTGCTCTTTGCCTGCTGTTTTACCTTTTTGAGAGTCTTATACTTTAAAGGGGTCAGCATTCTTTAGGGAGCATGTAAATGGATTGTCTAGGAATAGATAGAAAAAATAGCTATAGGAGATGTAAATAGAAATAAGTTCCCAAATACCATTAACCCCTTAGTGTCACACTCAATTTTGGACTTCAAGGGAATCTGTTACCAGGTTTCTTTCTATGTAATCCGAGAGCAGCATTAGGTATTGACCAAGACCCTGATTCCAGCAATGTGTCACTTATTGGATGCTGTCATTTTGATACAATCACTGTTTTCTCTGCTGCAGATCTTGCAGATCTCAGAATGCTGAACTCTGTATACCCCCGGCCACACCACTGATTGGCAGCATTCTATATACACTGTGTATTGACACAAAGCTGCTAATCAGTGGTGAGGGAAGGGGTATACAGAGCAGGAGGACTACGTAAAATGAGACAACTAGTCCTCCAGTGATAATTTCATTTTGATAAAACAAATATTTTATTGAAACAAAACATAGCCTATTAAATGTCAAATAAATGGAATCAGCATCTCTGCCTCTTTGAGTGACATATTGTACTTTATGTTAGTGGTAAATTTACGTCAATATGTTTTGCTGTTGTTTAATGATTATGTCTGAAGCTTGACCAAAATGTTGAAAAATTTTCAAATTTCAAATTTCGAGATAGAATCATACAGAAAATAAACACAGATCATCATTTATAAAGGAAATTTACATATTAATTTTTTTTACAGAGCCTATGTTTTGGAAGTCCTTCTTCCCAAAGTGATACTAAGTTAAAACTGCGCTCCTTACATTATTTCCAAACTTCCATAAGGAAATTTGATAACCCATCAGGTGTGTCATAGGAATTAATGAAAAGTTAAGCCATGTAAAATTACATCCATTCCACAAAAAAATCTATAGTTTTAACTCCACAAGGGATAATATATGAAAATGAATCCCCACAATTTGCTATGCAATTTGTCCTGAGTGCAGCAATATCTCATATACACTGAAAAATTATAGGTTATTTCAAGGTTACAGCAGCAGTTCAGCATTCAGATAGCCAAGGTGGACAGCAGTGTGTGCATCCACACCCCTGGTAGCTCTAGTATTAGATTAGATAAATAGGATGGACAGCAGTGTGAGCAGCTTGTTCTTACCTCAGCACCCCTGGTATCTTTAGTATTAGATTAAATAGACATATTGGACAGCAGTATGAGCAGCCTGTTTTTACTTCAGCACCTTTTGATATCTCCAGTATTAGATCAGATAGACAGGGTGGAATGCAGTGTGAGCAGTCTCTTCTTACCTCAGCACCCCTAGTATTTTTAGTACTTGATTAAATAGACATGTTGGACAGTAGTGTGAGCAGCCTGTTTTTACCTCAGCACACTGGTATCTTTAGTATTAGATTAAATAGATATGTTGGACAGCAGTGTGAGCAGCCTATTCTTACCTCAGCAACTCTGGTATTTTTAGTATTAGATTAAATAGACATGTTGGACAGCAGTGTGAGCAACCTCTTCTTACCTCAGCACCCCTGGTATCTCTGGTATTAGATTAAATAGACATGTTGGACAGCAGTCTGAGCAGCCTGTTCTTACCTCAGCACCCCTGGTATCTTTAGTATTAGATTAAATAGACATGTTGGACAGCAGTCTGAGCAGCCTGTTCCTATCTCAGCACCCCCCGGTATCTCTAGTATTGGATCAGATATACATGGTGGACTGCATTAATGATACAGGATGCCATTAACATCATGGGTCCCATTTGATGCATAGGAAGCTTATCAGTGGTTCATATATGGGCACGGTTACGTATATGACCTATGCATTATTTGGTACCATTAAACTGAAGTATATATGAGTCGGTTACTCTTTCTATGCAGGTTGAATAAATAGAGGATACCCCTCAAATGGTTCCAGGGTGATTTATAGACATATACATAGCAGGCTCAACAGAACCATTAGCTATAAATGTGGGGTCAGTCACTTGACTGTGTGAGTTCTACATAACTAATGACATCTATTCTTTGATCCCAGTGTGACATATGGTTGTTCGAGGCAAGAATTATTATGTCTCCTTAGATACCAGGGGTCATATTGATAATATTTTTCATGCCAGAACACTCTGGTGCGACATTGAAATCAAATATGTGCTAATCCTGCATTATTGTCCACATTTACTGGAGTCGGATATATGACATTTGAGGTGCTGGTCACCATCTGCCTGGAAATCGTCACCTTATAACACATGTGCGGCTATACTATCATTCCCTGTTGTTCACGAAACTGTTGTCCTATATGTATTTTGGAAATATATTATTAAAACACTTTGAGCAAAAATAAAATTCACTTTTTCTGATTAAGAGACTATGGATTCCTGTATCATTATTGTAGGTTAATTAGGTTCTATATGGAATCATCTTTTTGAATTAAGGGGCGCTTTATTGGTGAATACATGGTGGACTGCAGTGTCAGCAGCCTCTTCTTATTTTGGCACCTCTTTTTACCTCACAATGTACAGTATTTTAAATAATGGTAGATGCTCGTGATGATTTTTGTGATTGGTGCAAATAACAGCCGTGACAAAAGAGCACTAAGAATTTCATGGATCATATTTACCTTGCTATATCTGTCATGGACAAAACAATATGGGCCTCACTCATTAATACTAGCAGAAAAGTTGGGATTGATGTCCATAGCAACCAATCAGAGCTCAACTTTCATCTCTTTAAGCCGTTGGAAGAATGAAACCTACATTGTGATTGGTTACTATCAACAAAGCTTGTATTCTAGTAAACAGTGAATAAATGAGGTGTAATATAATGGTGTAGAATTAATAGTAAAATATGATTAGGTCATGATATCGAGCCCACAACAAAGCATTAATTAAATAACTTATAATAAACTCAAAATAAACTTGTCACGTACAGATCAATTGACACCACATGGAGCAGAATCAGTGGCAATGTCTTGGTTAGAGACTGGATAAAGATTCTCTTGGACCCCAACAAATAAACTCATGTGGGCCTCTTCTATTTTTTTGTTAATTAGCAAATACAATTAAATTAAAGATAATTCCAGTAACTGCCACAACACCAGGAACTAAAATGGGCCGAAAAATTATAAATAATGATCAACATTTTAGCTTGGTTCTAATTTGTGATCGCTGCTATTGATCATATTTTCTCCTCTTATGCGGGCGTCACACGATACGATCTATCGTGCGATCGTATCTGCCCCCGTCGTTTGTGCGCTGCCCGTGTCGCACAAAGTCGTTAAACCCCCGTCACACGTACTTACCTGCTGAGCGACATCACTGTGGGCGGCGAACATCAACTTCCTGGAGGGGGTGGGACATTCGGCGTCACAGTGACGTCACACAGCCGCCGGCCAATAGAAGCGGAGGGGTGGAGATGAGCGGGACGTAAACATCCCACCCACCTCCTTCCTTCGGCATTGCCGGCGGCCGCAGGTAGGCTGTGTTCATCGTTCCCAGGGTGTCCCACGTAGCGATGTGTGCTACCCTGGGTACAATGAACAACCGGCGCAAAGAAAAATAAACGATTTTTTAAAAATAAACGACATGTAAGCGATACACGATTTGTAACCGATTTGCGATCGTTCGGAGTCGCACGTAGGTGTCACACGAAACGACGTCGCAAACGATGCTGGATGTGCGTCACGAAAACCGTGACCCTGACGACATATCGCACGATAGATTGTCTCGTGTGACGCCCGCATTACTCCTTGATGTTTTATCTTTCTGTTTGGTATATCCTTTCTTCCGGGCCAGGACTTGTTACTTTGAAAGCAGTGGGAGGAAAGGTCTGTAGAATAGAAATAGCATTTATAAGACATGATCTGCCTAATAATATTAAAGTCTCAGCAAACAAAAAAGAAAAGTCAAAAAGCATAAACAAAACAGAAAACAAATATGATGAAGTACTGGGGACTCTAACGATCAGCAGTCTGATCACCTATTCATTTCTGTAGATCAGAGCGTTCCTGTCACAGCCGCTACTCTGTCAGCTCTAACAGAAAATACGTCATGATAGCGATAGGAGTCATCACATGACCCGTCGCTACCATGGCAGCAATCAGCTTCCTGTGATCGTGTCATGGAGTCTCTGATGGCGGCGGGAAAGGCGCTTTCCCTGCTGCAGCCTTTTACATTGTGACAGCACGATCTAATGGATTAACAGGCACAGGTGGATCACGGATCCCCCCGTGCCTGTTAGCTGCACATGTCTGCTGTTCAAATCAGGAGGTTTGCATTGCAGATAGTGGCACAACTGATGTGACAGATGCTGCAAAAAAATGATCCGTGGTTTTTTTTTTTTTTTACTGCTTTACTGGCGGCCTGTGAACAATCAGCTCATTGTTCACAGCTGGCCACCTGGCGATCAGCTGATCATTCCGGCCACTGGAACTGGAACTCAGTTTACAGTCAACATGTTTTTTTACTGTGCGCATGCTCACAGTAAAAAAACGATCCCCTGCAAACAAAATATGTTACATTCAGCTTTGCTCCCGCTTGTCGGTCAGATGCAACGCAAGACCATCAGTCACAATCCGTCGCTAATAGAAGCCTATGGGAAAAAACAGATTCCTGCAAAATATTTTGCAGGATATCGTAATTTTTCAAGAAGACGGATTGTGACTAATGCAAAACAACAGAAGTGTGGACTTAGCCTAATAGTTTGCACCTTATGGTGAACCCTCTATATTTGCTCTCATGAAAGTCTTCTCTTTATGATAACTTAACACCATACTTTATGATACTGAACACAAACTTCCTGGATAGTGTTCTTCACTTGGGTGGATGTTGTTAAGCGTTTTTTTCTTCACCATAGAAAGAAATCTGTGATCATCCATCACTGTTGTCTTCCTTGGAAGTCCATGATCTTTTTGAGCTCCCAAGTAGAGATGAGCGAACCGGTCGCGGTTCGGCTCGAGGTCGGTTCGCCAAACGGAGGTCCCGTTCGAGTTCGGTTCGTCGAACGTTCGACAAACCGAACTCGAACCGCATAGGAAACAATGGCAGGCAATCACAAACACATAAAAACACCTAGAAAACACCCTCAAAGGTGTCCAAAAGGTGATAAACAACTCACAACACAACACAAACACATGGGAAAGGGACAAGAACAAATTCTCATGCGAAAACAAAAGAGCGTAACGAGGAAAAAGAGGACGAGACACAGATATAGGCATGGCACGCCCTTCTAAAATCATGTAAAACACCGCAAGCGGAGTCTCCCTTTTTTTCCAAAAATTGGGCCCCACACACACCCACCCATTCAGTGGCAGCACTTGTGCCCTAGTTGTACACTTCACAGCTAGATTTGCATCAAGCACATTCAAAAATACGCCATTCTTAACCGTCCCCAGGATGACACCGGGGTAGGTAGCAAAGTCTTTCCTGATCCCAGCTCTGTTCATCTTGGATCATTTTTAAAAACAATGTAAGGAAGGGTTACTCCAAGCGGAGTCTCCCTTTTTTCAAAAAATTGGGCCACACAGACACCCCATCAGTGGCAGCACTTGTGCCCTAGTTGCAAACAGGATGTTTTGATTTGCATCAAGCACATTCAAAAATACGCCATAATTAACTGTCCCCAGGATGACACCGGGGTAGCGGGGCAGGTAGCAAAGTCTTTCCTGATCCCAGCTCTGTTCATCTTGGATCATTTTTAAAAACAATGTAAGTAAGGGTTACTCCAAGCGGAGTCTCCCTTTTTTTCCAAAAATTGTGCCCCACACACACCCACCCATTCAGTGGCAGCACTTGTGCCCTAGTTGTACACTTCACAGCTAGATTTACATCAAGCACATTCAAAAATACGCCATTCTTAACCGTCCCCAGGATGACTCCGGGGTAGGTAGCAAAGTCTTTCCTGATCCCAGCTCTGTTCATCTTGGATCATTTTTAAAAAACACAGCAAGCAAGGGTTACTCCAAGCGGAGTCTCCCTTTTTTCAAAAAATTGGGCCACACAGACACCCCATCAGTGGCAGCACTTGTGCCCTAGTTGCAAACAGGATGTTTTGATTTGCATCAAGCACATTCCAAATCCACAAGCATTTACTCTCCCCAGGATGACACAGGGGTAGTAAATTCCTTGTGGATCCATGACTTGTTCATTTTGAGGAACGTTAGTCTGTCCACATTGTCACTGGACAGACGCGTGCGCTTATTTGTCAGCACACACCCAGCAGCACTGAAGACACGTTCAGAGACAACGCTGGCAGCTGGACACGACAAAATCTCCAAGGCGTAAGTGGAGAGCTCTGGCCATTTTTCAAGACTTGAAGCCCAAAATGAGCAAGGCTTCATTTGCAAAGTCATGGCATCTGTCACGCTCCCCGTGTCCCAGCACCACTCCTTACCCACTGATCCAGTCCATGTGTTCACCAGTCATGGCTGCCGCTCCCGCTCTTGCTCCCCTGAGTCCTGTTCCTGGTCGCAGGAGTCTGACTCTGAGTCTTGGCCTCATGGTTCTGTATAGGACCGGGCCGCGCCCACTCTCCTGGTCTTATAGGCCCAGCACACCTGCAGCAGGAAATGACATGAGGCTGTGCTGGGTATATAAGACTTGCCTTTCCATGTGGGCGGGGCCTGATCAACGTGTCTTGTAGCTAGTCTTATGAGCTAGGAGCTCAGGTCCCCTGGTACCGTGTCCTGCTGACGTCTTGTCCTTGCACTCTGGTACCTGTGCCTGTTTACATTACTGCCCTAAAGAACTCTGTGATTCTGGTGACCTGCTTATACTTGTCCCTGCCACGTCAGTGCTCCGGCTGCCGTGTGCCCTGCCCTCTGGTGGGGTGCAAGGTCCAGTGGATCCACCTCCTGGGCCCACCAGTCCTCCCGGCCCTGACAGCATCGATGTTCATTTGGAGATACTCCTGTATCATCCTCTCCAGCCGTTGACTATGTGTTAGACTTGTTGTCTCTGTTGGCCTTGCAAAGGAGGGTCTAAAAAAATTATGAAAAGATTCCATAAAATTGCTGTTACCAGCACCAGATACAGTCCTACTGGTACGGGTAGACTGTTGAAGATGACGAGACCGTCCCATGTTTGTCAAGTTACAACTGGGAGATTCACTCCCTGCACCTGCACGGTTGTTTGGTGGAAAAGCCGAGCTAAGATTGAGTAACAGCTTCTGTTGATACTCCTGCATACGTGCGTCCCTTTCTATGGCTGGAATTATGTCACAAAATTTGGACTTGTACTGGGGATCTAATAGTGTGGCAAGCCAGTAGTCATCATCACTTCTAATTTTGACAATACGAGGGTCATGTTGGAGGTAGTGCAGCAAGAAAGCACTCATGTGTCTTGCGCAGCCATGCGGACCAAGTCCACGCTGTGTTTGTGGCATAGAGGTGCTAACCGTTCTTTCTTCCTCTGACATCTCCCCCTAACCTCTTTCAACTGAAATTTGACCAAGGTCTCCCTCATCCGCTGAGTCTTCCATGTCCATGGACAGTTCGTCCTCCATTTCTTCATGTTCTCCTGCACCTTCCTCAACATTTCGCCTGCTACCATGTGCCCTTGTTGATCCCTGTCCCCCATGGTCCCATGCCTGCCGCGTTGGTGATGATGAACGTCTGGACCTTGGAGATGTTGTTATGTCTTGCGCATATGAATCCTCCTGTAGTTCCTCCCCTTCCTGTTGTCCCACCCCCTGACTCCGAATAGTGTTTAGCGTGTGCTCCAGCATGTAAATGACTGGAATTGTCATGCTGATAATGGCATTGTCAGCGCTAAACATATTCGTCGCCATGTCGAAACTGTGCAGAAGGGTGCATAGGTCCTTGATCTGAGACCACTCCATCAGGGTGATCTGCCCCACCTCTGCATCTTGTTGGCCCAGGCTATACGTCATGACGTATTGCACCAGGGCTCGGCGGTGCTGCCACAGTCGCTGTAACATGTGGAGAGTCGAATTCCAGCGTGTCGGCACATCGCATTGCAGGCGATGAACCGGCAGGCCGAAAGACTTCTGGAGCGATGCAAGTCGCTCAGCTGCGGCGCTTGAACGGCGGAAGTGAGCAGACAGTTTTCGTGCCCTGGTCAGAAGGCCATCTAGGCCGGGATAGTGTGTTAAAAATTGCTGGACAACAAGGTTCAACACGTGAGCCATACAAGGTACGTGTGTCACCTTGCCCAGGCGAAGGGCCGCACCCAGGTTTGCAGCATTGTCGCACACGGCCTTACCAGGCTGCAGGTTGAGTGGAGACAACCATTTATTAAACTCGGACCGCAGAGCTGACCACAACTCCTCAGCTGTGTGACTCTTATTCCCAAGACATGTCAAGCTAAAGACCGCCTGATGACGTTGCGCTCTGCTGCCAGCATAGTAATGAGGGGTGCGTGATTCCTTCTGCGCAGTGAGAACGCTGGTGGCCTGACCAGGCAGGCTTGGGGCGGAGGTGGAGGACACAGATGAGGTGGAGGAGGCAGAAGCAATGGCGGAACTTGGACAGACAGAGGATTGACACACAAGTCGTGGGGACGGCAAGACTTGTGCAGCAGACCCTTCCCCATCTATCACCATAGTTACCCAGTGCCCAGTCAGCGACATGTAACGTCCCTGTCCATGCTTACTGGTCCAAGTATCGGTGGTAAAATGCACCCGTTCACACACAGAGTTTCTCAAGGAAGCGGTGATGTTGTGTGCGACATGCTGGTGTAGCGCGGGCACACCTTTCTTAGAGAAGTAGTGGCGACTGGGCATCTGGTACTGGGGCACAGCGACAGACATAAGGTCTCTAAAATTCTGTGTGTCCACCAGGCGGAAAGGCAGCATTTCGGTAGCCAAGAGCTTACAGAGGGATAAAGTCAACCTCTTAGCTTTGTCATGGGTCGCAGGAAATGGCCTTTTATTTGTCCACATCTGAGGGACAGAGATCTGGCTGCTGTGTGTAGACGGTGTTGAGTAGGGTGTCCCTGGAAAAATGCAGGTTTGTGAGGAAAGTGCAGTCGGAGACATGATGTTGCCTTCATCCAACGTTGGTGCTATCGATGTCTGAGAGAGCTGTACACACGTACTTGTTTCCCCTTCCAAACCAACTGACGACCTACCAAGCAAACTGCCTGTTGCGGTTACAGTGGTGGAAGTTGTGCGTGGAAAACCAGGTGTGACAGCTGTCCCCACAGTCCTAGAAGATGAAGAGCGCGTGGATGCACTGGAAGGGGCAGGCCGTGGATGGTTCGCTCCGCTAGGCCCCCTTTTCAGCACGGTGAGCTTCCCACTGGGACCTATGATATTTATTCATGTGACGATTCATGGAAGAAGTTGTCAAACTGCTGAGGTTTTGACCTCTACTAACAGAATCATGACAAATTTTACACATCACATAATTTGGGCGATCTTTTTCTATGTCAAAAAAGGACCAGGCTAGGCAAGGCTTAGAGGGCATGCGACCTGCTGAGCCCCCCCGACTAGTGCTCAGAGGCAGAGTGGTGGCTGATGATGCAGTGGTAGACGTGCTACCAGTGCTCCGACTCTGTCCAGGAAGGCGCAAGGTAACGTCGTCGTTGGTTGCATCCTCCTCCACCACCTCTGTTGACCTCCTCGAGTGCCTGACTGTGGGTTGACAGTAGGTGGGATCTAGAACTTCCTCATCAATTGTTGTGTTTGCACTCCCCTCACCCTCAGACCGAGCCTCTTCTTGCCCTGACCGAATATTTAGGTTGTCATCCCAATCTGGTATCTGCGTCTCATCGTCATCAGTATGTTCCTCATTGTCTATAACCACAGGTGTTACAGTTTGTGACAAAGGGTCAACATTATGCTCAGAAACTTGGTCCTCACGGCCTGAATCAGAGTCACAAAGGTTCTGGGCATCATTGCAGACCATTTCCTGGTCTGTACTCACTGTAGCTTGGGAGCAGACCTCTGATTCCCAGGCTATAGTGTGACTGAACAGCTCTGCAGACTCAGCCATCTTAGTTCCACCATACTGTGCAGGGCTGATGGAGACTTCAGAGCTGGGAGAAAGCAAGTTTGATTGGGATGACAACTCAGAGGACTGGTGTTTTTTGGATGCGGTAGTTGAGGTGGCTGAGAGGGCACTTGTTGGACCACTTGAGATCCATTCAAGCATTTTCCTTTTTTGGCCATCATCTACCTTTATTCCTGTTGTTCGTGTCCGTAAAAAAGGGAGCACATCGGATTGTCCACGGTAAGTAGTAGACATCTTACTTTTGCTGGTAGATGGTCTATCTTCAGCAGATGTTAATGGAGCTTTGCCACCTTCCCCACGGACAAACCCTTTTTTTCCTTTTCCAACACGCCTCTTCCCCTTTCCACCAGCATCTGTCATTTTGCCACTCATGTTGATTGCGACAAGATTGTGCACTTAAAATGTGGTAGTAAAAATTGAGAGGTGGTGTAGATTGCAGCATAGAAGGAAAAGAAAGCAGGGCGATCGAAACAATTATGTCTTGGGAAGACATCATAATCCGTAAGGCTGATAAGGGGGGCGCTACAGTACTCCTAGACAAGGATTACTATTTACAGGAAGCCACAAGACAACTGGCCGACCCTTTAGTATATACTAAACTTAAAACAGATCCAATGTCAAAAGTGTTGGAAAAAATACGCAGTTTTTTGAATAGACAAGTCACAATAGGAACCATTTCCAATAAGAAGGCGGACAGTTTGCTACCAAGCTTCCCTAACAGACCACATTGGTATTTCTCCCCTAAAATTCACAAATCTTTGGATCGGCCACCTGGACGGCCCATAGTGTCAGGAGTGGGTTCAGCAACGGAGCCGTTATCTAGGTATCTGCATTGGTTGCTGAACCCACTTCTGAAGGCAATACCATCTTTTATACGTGACACAAAGGATTGTTTAAAAATATTGGGAGAAATCCAATGGCAACCAGGTTACAAACTGGCATCTATTGATGTCGAAAGCCTCTACACCCGGATCCCGCAAGATCTGGGTGTAGAGGTAGTAAGACAATTTTTGATACAAATGGGAGAATCTGAAAATTATATCAGTTTTGTTACTGAAGGATTATCACTAGTTTTAAAGAATAATGTATTTAAATTCGGAGAGACCTGGTTTCTGCAACATGGGGATGTGGCCATGGGCACCCCCATAGCTTGCACGCTGGCTAATCTTTTTTTGGCAAAATTTGAAGATGACATAGTTTATTCACAGAACAACAAATTCTTGTGCCATATTAAATATTTCTTTAGATACGTGGATGATATCCTAATAATATGGGATGGCACACAAACAAAATTTGATGAATTTGTGTCATCTCTAAATGAGCCTAACAAATACAATATGCGGTTCACTAGTATATTTGGAGATCAAACATTGGAATTTCTGGATATCCAAATATCTATACAGGATAATTTGATTAAAACAGAATTGTACAGAAAACCCATAGCGGTAAATGCGTTATTACGACACGATAGTGCTCATCCTGAACATATAAAGAAATCAATACCTTATTCACAATTTCTTAGATTAAAAAGAGCTAATAGTGACATGGACCGTTTTTTGATACAAGCAGAAGAACTTAGTAATAGGCTTAAAGAAAGGAAATATCCACAAGAAATAATTTCTCAAGCTTTACAAAAAGTTTTGCAGATTCATAATAAAAAGAACAAGAATAGGGTTGATCAACAATATAAATATACTAAAAAATCTGGAACTGAACGCTTCAGGTTCAATTTCAGATTTAGTCCTATGGACCAAGCAATAAAATCTATAATAAATCGCCACTGGCATATTATTGAGAGTGATAGAGACTTACAGGAAATAGCGCAAAATAGACCTCAAATTACCTATCGTAGATCGAAAAATATAGGAGATTTATTAATTAAAAGGAGATTCACCCCACAAAAAACATGGTTAGAAAAAAGTACACCTATAGGAAATTATAAATGTGGAAATTGCACATATTGTAGTCAACATCTGACAGGCAAAAGTATTAAAGTTGGGGGAAAATGGTATAAAATAAATGATCTTATTACCTGCCGCACTAAATGGGTAGTCTATATCATTCTATGCCCTTGCAATTTTTTCTACATCGGTAAAACGATCAGACCGATGTTCACTAGATTCAGAGAACATTTACACTCTATAAAATACAGGGATAGGGGCTACCCGCCTCATTAATCATATGCAAGAAATACACAATGGGAATTATAAATTATTAAAATTCGCAGGTTTGGAAAAAATTGTACCTTCTCCAGCAGGAGGAGATACACATAAGCACCTACTGAGGAGGGAGGCTCGCTGGATTATAGACACTAAAGCAATGGGACCGACAGGTTTCAATGATAAGAACGATCTAGTCATATTTCTTTAACAACGTTCCCCTCCTCAGTATTGTGCAATTAAGTCATAGTTCTGACTTTGTCCATGGATGTTTTTTTTTTTTTGTTTTTTTTCTTTTTTTTTGACCAATAATTTTTGGCTAAACAGCCCCATATGAATTATTACAACAATATCGCTGATGACTATTTATATGATTTGTACTAATCAAAACACTCTGTCAAACTAGCAAGATTTTGAAGTAGTCCTTTATATAATCTTGGAAGACAGTGGGAATATTGAATATTAATGATTAAATATATGAGCTCCATTATGGGTGTCTGGCGGTTTAAACCCCTAATAAAAATCAAAATAAAAAATAAAAAAAATATTATACATTTAAAAATAACCTTTAAATTATGTATCAATAAGGTTTAATTATATTTATAGTAACTCTACCGGTGTATAATAGTTATTGATGAGCTAATGGATTCTATAAAAATAAATAAAAACGGGGAAATGCCGACACACACTCATAAGGATAAGAAAGTAACAAAAAAAGTTTTTTCTTTTTTGTCTGTTTGAAAAATTCTTATGAATACATATATTAATCAGACAGTGGTTCAGTTCGACTAAGATTTTGAACAAAATTATTATATAGCATCATACTATTGCAGGATGTGTTTGTTTTTTAATCAGATTTTAAATGCTTACACGTGTGTTAGAAATTTTCTATTTAAATGATCACTACTCACGTTTACTTTGTATGGACCCGTGAAAGCGCCCCTAGAGGTGCGAAACGGTACCGTCGTCCTCGTGCTCCCCTCCCTCCACTCCCTCATGTCTGTTACACCTGTCAGCATCGAAAAATAAAGCTGTCTGAAGCTACCTGCAGAGTGCTGCCCGCTCCTTTATTTTCTATGAGGTGTAGATTGCAGCGGTGGTCTAGCTTTATTAACAGCAGAATAATAAAGAATAATTATCCCTGACAATGCAACTACGGCCCTTAAACTGGCAGCATAAATTGCTAGTATAATGGCTTAGTAACAATGAGTTTGAGTGTGCAATGCAGGCAGAGGTGCTGCAAATATCTTTGCACTACTGGGGCTATACAGCAGTCCAACAGCCACGTTTAGGATGCCACTAAGTTCACTCAGTGTTTGCTAGTATAATGGCTTAGTTATAATGAGTTTGAGTGTGCAATGCAGGCAGAGGTGCTGCAAATATCTTTGCACTACTGGGACTATACAGAAGTCCAATAGCCACGTTTAGGATGCCACTAAGTTCACTCAGTTTTTGCTAGTATAATGGCTTAGTAACAATCAGTTTGAGTGTGCAAAGGGCAGGAGGGTACAGTGGCAGGCTTGTGGGTCTCTGGGTAGAGGAAAGGAAGCCTGCCTTTCTATCCCTCCTAATGGGGAAATGCAGCGAGGAAATCCCTGACCTTAGCTACACAGACGCTGTCATCTTGTGTAGCTGTTAAACTCTGTTTTCACGGACCTGTCACCTATGGCTCTGACCCTGCCGGTATGAGCCCTTAAAAGGACTGATAGAAAGTGCTATCCCTATGCTGTACAGCGCTGTGTATGGAGCGTACACAGCAGTATCGGCGATAGGAGCTGCGCCAGTGATGACTGACACCAAGGACGCAGAAGGCAGATAATGGCGTGCTGGAGGAAAATGTCCGGTTTTATAATGCAGGGACATGTGACATGGACATCCTATCACACATGCCGTTGCTTCTCTGGCTAAAAGTCCACTTAGCTGTGTGTGTGTCTGGGATTGGCTGACATGCTGGCCCGCCCCACTACACGCGCGCGCTTAGGGAAGGAAGACAAGGAAAAAAAAAATAAAAGGAGATCGCCATTATCCATACAGCAGTGATCTGAATGCGCTGTTCCCACACACTATACACTGAAATGTCATAATAGTGTGAGTCACAGAGTGACTTACACTATTACAGCGGAAAGCCAGCTGGGAATTAGCTGGGTTTTTTTGCTGCTAGAACCGTTCTCGAACGTATCTAGAACTATCGAGCTTTAGCAAAAAAGCTCGAGTTCTAGTTCGATCTAGAACAGCCCCAAAATCACTCGAGCCGCGAACTGGAGAACCTCGAACCGCGCTCAACTCTACTCCCAAGCTCACCAGCGCTCTTTTTTTCACAAATGGTGCCAAACTGTTGATTTGGCCACTGCTAACATTTATACCATCTCTCTGATGGATTTCTTAAATTTTTTTCAGCCTATAGATGGCCTGTTTATTTTCCATTGAGAGATCCTTTGACCGCATGTTGTGGGTTCAGAGCAACAGCTTCCAAATAAAATGCCACACCTGGAATTAGCTCCAGACCTTTTCCCTCCTTAATTGATTACAGATTGAAGATTGAATAGCCCATGTAGCCCATTAAAGAGCTTTTGAGATCATTTTCCAATTACTTTTGGTACCTTGAAAAAGAGGCAGCTACATATTAAAGAGCTGTAATTCCTAAACCCTTACTCTAATCAGGACATGAAAACCCTCAAAGTAAAGCTGAAAGTCTGTACTTTAAGCCCATATTGTCACAGGTTGCTAGGGGAAACACAGGGAAGCCTTTGCAGGCCCTAAGACTGGGGCCCCTGCGCTCACCTAACACCCAGAAATACCCTTAAAGGTAGGGAGGTCCGGGCCTCCAATCTAGGCCCTTTCTTCTGTCTTTGTCCTTGATGATAAGACCCCCCCTCCACAACCCACAATCCGGGGGGGGACGTCAACCTCCCTACTGACAAATATAGAAAAAACAGGGGTAACAACAACAATTCGTACACACGGCAACCATACACAAAAAAAACACTAAAAGTACACGAGTGGAAACAACATAAAAGAGGGGAAGAAAACAAACTACTGGAGAACATCCATACTGTTCAACCAGCACATCTAGAAGTGGTGCAGCAACAACCAATGCTGTAGCCCACTAAGCAAGTCTCAGAGAACGTTTCTCTGGCTCCTTCCTCCTCCTGGCCAAGCTACCAAATGAATGCAAATAACCGGCACCCTTTGGTGGAAATAGAGGGTATATATAGGACCTGGGTGTGGTCCCAACCTGAAACACCTGACAAACTGACATTAACTCTCTCCTTCCCAAAGGAAAGGGAATCCATTTACTAAACAGAGTCCCACAAGAAAAAGTGAGACTCAGACTCAGAACATGTCATCAAAATCTGCAACAGAGGAAAGTCACATATAGATTATATACCTGTATCTTGAATACGTTTTGGTAAACAGCTAAAACGGCAAAACTTGTGTCACTGTCCAAATATCTCTGGACCTAACTGTAATTTCATATAGAAGCTAAAATCTTTGAGCACAGACTAAAATGGTTCATTTTAAAAATGATTGCGTTCAAAATAAAAATAAATGCAGAATTTTATACTGTTTTTTTCCCATTGAAGTAAATGGTATAAATGTCACAAATAGATAATGTTTTGCTTTAAATATCAAAACTATGCTTTAACTTTACCAAGACTCTTCTTAGTGGAAAATACACAACTAGTAATAGTTCTCCACTGCACAGACGACTACATTAGTAAAACCTAAACTCGCGAACAGACCATGAATTGCTGTGGGGACCCCAGATATGTTACTGTGGATATATACAGCATATAACAAAAGTGGAAGGCGTCATTATAATTAATGGAGGTTTATCAGAGCTTAAGTAACCCCAGAACAAAGTGGTTAAATATTTGTCATTTTACTGTTTTCTGCCCATTTCCAGCACAATGTGAGAATTGCCCTTTAATGAGACTTTATTTGCAATGAAATAAAACACTTAACACACAACAATGCTGGTGATAAAGAGGAGAATCGTACAATGGAGACTATATCCACCCCTTACCCACAGGTCTCCACAGATGTCACTGCAAAATGTCAATGGGGAGGAAAGACACTTTTGTTCATGGTTACCCCAGCCCCCCCCCCCCAATTGATTGTCTTTGAAAAGTGAACGGGTCACAGTGAAAGTAGTAGAAAATCGCCTAATGAATAACTTCAAAACCACATTACTTTTCCTGCTGCATCTCATGAGTATATTGTCTCCATCTTCTTGATTTTTCTTATCATTGAAGATGATGACATTTTTAAATTTTGAGACTTGGGGCATTTTTTAGTAGATTGCGTAATGTTTTGCTGAAGTTAGTAGATTGAATAATAATGTAATGAATGGACTGGATGGGTTAGGTTTAATTATTCTTATAATTGTTTGTTGATTTTAAAATGATAAACAACAGAAGGAACAGTTTTAATAGATGAGTCTAATGTTTAATGATGTCCATGGCTTGTGATGAAAGAAGGCCATGAACAGTGTAAAGTTAAGTAAAAATATGCTGATGCTGTGATGTGGCCCAATACTGGTATGTGCCCCCATCGTGGTGCAGCCACCATCCTGACATGTGCCCCCATCCTGCGGGGTAAGGGCGCTTTCACACTGGCGTTCAGCTTAATCCGCCACTATGGAGAATAGCGCAGTCCGTTAACGCACTGCGCTATTCTCTATAGACTTGTATTGACGACGCACTGTAACGCAAGTGTCTGCGTTGCATCCGCTAGACGACGCTGAGTCGTTATTTTGACGCAGCGTCGGGCGGAGGGGTCGTTAAAATAATGCACATTGACAGATTCCGTTGGAATCCGCCAAGGTGTCTAATGATTGTCTATGGTGGCGGATTCCGCTGCTATGCGCTAAGCGGCGGAATCCGCTGACAAATTCCGTCACGTTCTACTGAGCATGCTCAGCATGTCCAGCAGAACGATCTAAATCGTTTAAAATCACTCCTGGTCTCTCACCCCCTCTCTCCCACCCTCTCTCATACTCACCGATCACGGGCGTGGCGCTGCACGGCTGTCACAAAGCTCTGGCGGCTTTTCCTCTTTTGAAAATGCCGGCCGCTCATTATTCAATCTCGTATTACCTGCTTCCCCCGCCCACCGGCGCCTATGATTGGTTGCAGTCAGACCCGCCACCACGCTGAGTGACAGCTGTCTCACTGCAACCAATCACAGCCGCTGGTGGGCGGGTCTATATCGTGCAAAAAATAAATAAATAAAAAGTTTTAAAAAAACGACGTGCGGTCCCCCCCAATTTTGATACCACCCAAGATAAAGCTACATGGCTGAAGGCTGGTATTCTCAGGAAGGGGAGCCCCACGTTATGTGGAGCCTCCCAGCCTAACAATATCAGCCAGCAGCTGCCCGGAATTGTCGCATCCATTAAATGCGACAGTCCCGGAACTCTACCCGGCTCATCCCGAATTGCCCTGGTGAGGTGGCAATTGAGGTAATAAGGAGTTAATAGCAGCAGCCCTTAGCTGCCACTAAAGGCCGCTTTACACGCTGCGACATCGCTAAAGCGATCTCGTTGGGGTCACCAAATTTGTGACGCACATCCGGCCGCTTTAGCGATGATGTTGTGTGTGACACCTATGAGCGATTTTGAATCGTCGCAAAATCTTTCAAAATCGCTCATCGGTGACATGCCCCCTATTCTCGATTATCGTTGCTGCTGCAGCTAGCTATGTAGTTCCTCATTGCTGCGGCAGCACACATCACTATGTGTGACACCGCAGGAACGAGGAACCTCACCTTACCTGCATCCACCCACAATGAGGAAGGAAGAGGGTGGGCGGGATGTTACGTCCCGCTCATCTCCACCCCTCCGCTTCTATTGGGCTTTGGTTCAGTGACGCTGCTGTGACGTCGCTGTGACACTGAACGAACTGTCCCCTTAGAAAGGAGGCGGTTCGCCGGTCACAGCGACGTCGCTAGGCAGGTAAGTAGTGTGACGGGTCCGCGCGATGTTGTGTGCCACGGACAGCGATTTGCCCGTGTCGCACAACTGATGGGGGCGGGTACGCACGCTAGCGATATCGGTCACGATATCGCAGTGTGTAAAGCGGCCTTAAGTCCTAACTTAATCATGGCAGGCGTCTCCCCGAGATACCTTCCATGATTAACAGGTAAGTTAAAGAAAATAAACACATACACCCGAAAAAATCCTTTATTTGGAATAAAAGACAAAAAAACCCCTCTTTCACCACTTTATTAAACCCCCAAATACCTCTCCAGGTCCGACGTAATCCACAGAGGTCCCACGACGCTTTCAGCTCTGCTACATGAAGCTGACAGGAGCGGCAGTAGAACACGACCTCTCTATTAGCTCCACGCAGCAACTGAAGTGAGCCGCGCGATCAGCTGTGCCCTCATTCAGGTGACCCGCGGACACAGCTCTCGGGTGGAGGACTGCACCTGAGTGACGGCACAGCTGATCGCGTGGCTCACTGTGGTCACTCAGGGGATTTTTGGTTACCTCTCTCTCTCTCCTCCCGACCACAAATCTCCTTTTCCCGGCGAAACATTTTAAAAAAAACAACAAAAAACGCAAAACGTTCTTTTACAGGAATCCGTTACTTTATTAACTCACTATTTGCAACGCATCCGTCACATGTGTCACACCACGCACTGTGATGGATGCCTCACAACGCAAGTGTGAAAGCAGCCTAATATGTGTGGGGGCGGAGTGCGGGGTGGGTGGAGCCGAGCGGGTCCATGGCGCTGAGGACGTCAGTGCCGAGGACTGCACGGCTGGGGACAGGTGAGTGAGTGAGTGTGTGTGTGTGTGTTCAGTGTATACATGCAGAGTACGCGGGAGGGCGGAGCCGAGCGGGGAAGTGTTGGGCGTCATTCTGTCGGCCCGTAGTTCGGCCTGTTCAGTTAGGTTCCCTGCACACGTAGCCAGTGTAAATATCGTGTAACTAAGCAAAGCGCTTTTATCAAAAACGCAACATGTTGCGTTTTTCACCTCCATTCAAAAACTGCATGTCACCGGATCCTGAACATTGCGGCAGTAGCTGCAATGTATTTCAATGGGCGCTGGATCCGATTTTCATAGTTGCAGTTGTATGCGGCTTGAAGGATCCGGCTTGCTCTACAAAACATGGCCTAAAACATGGCCTGAATATATATATATATATATATATATATATCTCCAGTATGTGCAATTGTTTATGTAATCTAAAGGCTTTATTACTCTGTGATTAACAATAATGGACTAGAAACTCATGTGCAAGCCTGTCTGACTGACACACCCTCTGCTCTGACTGACACCTCACAGTCAATGTGTGGCGCCCCTGTGTATATCGGGATCAGGGTGCCACAGGGGACTGCATCCTTTCACCCAGGGTGCAGGACCTACCCCCCATGGTTCCAGGTTCCTAAGAAACCAGTGTCACCTCCATCAGCACCACAAACCCCAATCAACACCTCACATCATGATCTGACAGACACAACAGTGGGTTGGTCAAGCTGGAATAGGGCCACCCACCTAGGGGTCAGGCAGACTGGTGGGAGGGAGAAATAGAGAAGAGTAGTGAGAGCCCTCAAAGAGTGAGGAGCTGGAGTTTTAGCTCCCGGGGTGCTAGACCGAGGTTGGGTCGCAGACGGTGGTCCGGGACCAGAGGAGTCGGGGACCAATGGCAGTGACATTGGGAAAGGGTGCAACAGACATAGTCTAGGAGGACTATTGGCATCAGAAAATCCAAAAGAACTGACCGGTACCGAGCACGATGGGGTACAGGATCCTACGTCAGGAACCGATTCAACGTCCTGATAATTAACCTGGGAGGGAGAGTATCTTTACGAACTTCCCAAGGAGCTCAGAGATTGAAGGCGTCAGCACAACGCGGGGGATAGGTGGGTTTTCCAGTAAAGTAAAGCAACCCACTGAAATCCCAAGTGCCAGCTACACTACAAATATAGTGAGCGAGGCCCCAACAGCTTCAAGCCAAGAGACCACAAACAGGCAACTAAATTGTGCACGGAGGTGAGCTCCAGATTACCAAGTGACACCGGTGGGAGCGGACACCTGGATGGGCTCTCTGCAGTGACTGTGGTACACAAAGACTTTGGCTTAAGACTTTGGTATGTGTCTGCTTTCTAAACCTTATCCAGCACCACGACTACCGCAGTGAGTACCCTGAGCCCTGTACCCTGCGCTCCCAAATAACCACCAAACACCCTTAGCCCAGGGCTTTCTCTACCTGTGGAGGAACTAACATCTGGCTGCTCCACACCATCTGCCCCGGAACTCCTAACAGCAGCGGCGATACTCCATTACCGCAACCCACAGGTGGCGTCACAAACTTCTCCCCTGTAAATACCCCCTTTTACGGATGAAAGTGTCCGCCGAGCCCGGGTCTGGACGACCCCCTCGAGCCACGATCCTGGATCTGAGCAGCCCGATTAACACTGAGGCGGTACAAATGCACACTCTCTATAGAGAGTCTGGTGTGGGTGAGACAGCTCCTGGGCTCAGCTACATGCTTACAATGCAATTATTTGATTGTGACAGAACCATTGCAGCCAGTAATCTAAGTGAGACTCCGTTAGATTCAAAATCTCCTTGCCTACATTATGTTGCTGTCAGATGAGGTAGCAAAAACCTGCTGACAGATTCCCATTAAGTGTAATCAGCCAGGTACTTCTCACATAGAACCACTCATGCACAGGGGCCCACTGTAGGACTCACTGGTTACCCTTTGGGCCAGTCCACATCTTCCATAAATTATGAATTAACACACAGATATTTGCCACCAGACAATCTAATATGCACTAATATGTGATTGTGTACTGATATAATCAACAACCAATTATACTTTTTGAAGAAGTGTGATAAAAAAAAAATAATAATTTTTAAATTACTTCTTTTAAGTTGCCCTATTGAAACATTTACTAGATCACAACTTATATTTTGCTGGCACCTGAAATAATATGGCCATGATATCTGAAGCTCCTGCTGGGTGCTATGTCATGTTGTAGACATAGTTATTGGTGTGCATTCTGTAACTGTTATAGCCTATGGGTCAAAACATTTTATTCCCTTGTCCTAGAAGCATTCAAGTGCTTAAAGGGAATCTGTCACCAGGTTGTTGACACCTAATCTAACAGCAACATAATGTAGAGACAGAGACCCTGATTCCAGTGATGAGTCACTTACTGAGCTGCTTAGTGTAGTTTTGATAAAATCACTATTTAATCAGCAGTAGATTATCATTGGAGGACTACTTGGCGTGCTGCAGGTAGTCCGGCACATTCATGAGCTCTGTATAACTCCACACACACTACTGATTGGCAGCTTTCTGTATACACTGTACATGAGCAGGAAGCTGCCAATCAGTGTTTTGGCGGAGTTGTAGAGCTCCCCATTCAAATGACTGCAATATCTGCAGCAGAGAACATATTGATTTTATAAAAATGACACATCGCCGGAATCAGGGTCTCTGTCCCTACATTACGCTGTTCTCAGATGGGAGAGCAAAAACATGGTGACAGATTCCCTTTATCTGTTTTACACATTTGTATATGTTGGAAACTGTATACCAGATTTTACTAAATCTTCTCAATTGGTCATAAAGGAATTTGTCACCAGATTTTTGCACCCCCATCTGACAGCAGCATGATGTAGGAAACCTGATTCTAGCGATGTATCACTTACTGGGCTGCATGTTCTTTCTGTCGCCACTGTGCATAGGCAGAAATGTAAATGCTGCAACATATGAATACATACCATTGTGAATTGCTGTATAACCACCTTGGACTCAAGAAATGTTATATAATAGTCTTAATAGTTTTTACTCCACCTTCACTTTAATGTGTCATGTTATTTTATTTTTATGTGCTGTTTCTGCTATCAGAAAATTAATAAATATTTTATATTTGACTAAAATTGATATTCAATCTGATATTTTTTATTTATACAGTTGGAGCATCAGAGAATGCAGCAGATAATGGACCTTGTATGTCAGAATGTCCAGGTAAATAAAAATAAGTAGCTTAAATATGAATGGTAGTAAGATATTATCATGAAATGTTTAATTTAATAGTAATAGTAATTTAATAGTATTACATTGAAGGGTAACTACTAGTGATGAGCGAATATATTTGGCACTATTCATTATTGGGATGAATATTAAGGTATTTAGAATATTCGCTACTCGTCGAGTATTTCGATATCCGCTTCGTGCGTTTCAAGTCCCCTCCCTACATATTTGATGCCTGATTTTCAGCCACTAAACATGCGGGAACTGCCTGCCAATTATACTAATGTAGCTGTGCCATCCCCGCGTCAGCAGCCAGGGGTGTTCGGATCCGGATCCGTGGTGGCTCGAGGGATCTCCGGACCCGGGGGTTGGGGTCGCGCGGCCACTCGAAATAAAAAAGGGGAATATTTACAAGGGAGGATGTGAAAAGTTTGTAATGCCACCCGTGGTGCGTGGTAAGGTGGAGTACCACCGCTGCGATTGGGAGTACCTGGTGGCGATGGTGGGGGCAGCCTGGTGTTTAACCCCTCCACGGGTAGGGGGAATACCCCGGGACTCGATGAGGGCTGCGGGGAGCTGCCGTTGGGATGGTAAGGGTCACTTATTTACTCACTCAGTCCAATAACGCTGACACCGACAACTGTGGTAAACCAAAGTTCTTGACACCGTTGCCACTGGGAGGGAGCACGCCTGGATTCCGTGCCCGTTATTGTTGCCTGTTAGTCTGTGACCTTTTTCTCGGCACCTTTTCTTCTAACTGGTCCCTTTAGCATAAAACTATTTGGGTCCCACTCACCAGTGTGGCTAACTGGGTGAGCTTGCTCGCTCGCTCTCAGGGTTCACGCTTGGGATTTTCTGGACTATGTAGTAGGAAAGTCCTCTCCCTCTCATTGCGCTAGTACCCCGATTTTGGACCGGGTGGAGAACGGATCTTGAAGGCTCCGTTCTCGTCGGCTAAATTACCAGGACGCCTGAAGCTACTTCCTGTCCTAGGGTCCACGTACCCCGTCGTGCCCTGGCCCCTGCCCGGTGATGGCACAAGGCCGCCGGCTGTCCTCCTCGACAGTCCGTGCCCCTTGTCACGATCCCATGCGACCGAGGTCCAGCTCCTACCAGGCCCAGACCAACGTCTGCCACCTAGTAGTCTCAAGAAGCCCAGCTCCTGACCTCTCCTCTCGAGAGTCACTGCTCAACTCCCTTGTGACCTCTCTTCTTGAGAGTCACCACTCAACTGACTTGTGACCTCTCCTCTTGAGAGTCACCACTCAACTGTCTCCTGACACTCCTGACCTCCCCTTAACTAACTCCCCCAGTGGGCAACCCTATTCCCTTCAGGCTGTCCACTGGTGTATCTGGTGGGTGTAGTGCAGAGTGTATCTAGGATTTTGATTAGCTTGTTCTTGGCAACACCAAAGGTCAGGGACCCGTAACCAAGGAGGAGATGGATACTGTGCAGAGGGGCAGATTGCACAATACCATGTGACAACCTGATAGGCCAGGGGGCGTCACATAGCCATCCTTGCTCTGGCATTACTGTGATTGGTAGGTGCTGTGAGAAAAAGAAAATGATGTGCGGTCCCCCAGCTATTTGTGATAACCATCGCAAGTAAAATAGACAAATATGGGCTGCAGCCCCCAGCTGTGTGCTTTATCTTGGCTGTTTAGTAAAAATATAAGCTCCCACACGTCGTTAAAAAAAAATAAAAAAAAAATTAAATAAATATTAAAAAAAACAACGTGGGATCCTGCACATTTTTGATAACTAGAGAAAAACAACAAAAAGAGGACTAAATATCCTCCACAATTTAAGATACTCAGCCGGATAAAGCAGTGGTGAACTGCTCAGGCCAAAGAACTAATGCACTACCAGGATACAACCAGACCCCCAATAGATGGAGACATCACAGGTGCAAGAGCAGCAAATCACTCACACAACTCCAGAGTATGGAGGGGGGTGATCGCATCATAATAAAAGTGCACACTAGTGGCTTGCATAGGGCTCCGTTCACACTTACAGGTGCATAGTATCCTAGTCAGCAGCCTATTACATGCCCATACTATTCGACTAGGCGGGCTGCCTGGTACTTATGTGCACCACAACTAGTGATAATCCCCTCCAATGTTTGGGAGTTGTGTGAGTGATTTGCTCCTCTTGCACCTGTGATGTCTCCATCTATTGGGGGTCTGGTTGCATCCTGGTAGTGCATTCGTTTTTGGCCTGAGCGTGAGCAGTTCACCACTGCTTTATCCTGCTGTGAGTATTTTAAATTGTGGAGGATATTTAGTCCTCTTTTTGTTGTTTTTCTATATGTATAGATTAGTGTAGGGACCTACAAGTATGAGGAACCGTGACGTGGTTTGTAGGCTACCGTTATTTTGGCCATAATATCGACTAATACCTCAGATATTTTGTATATATTTTCTGCACATAACATTTTATACAGGGTGCAGCCAGGCCCCTTTATATTTCGTACTTGCATAATGGAGTCCCCGTCCCTATATGGTGCACATAAGTACCGGGCAGCCCACCTGGTCGATTAGTATGGGCATGTAATAGGCTGCTGACTAGGATACTATGCACCTGTAAGTGTGAACAGCGCCCTATGCAAGCCACTAGTGTGCAATTTTATTATCTAGCGATCACCCCCTCCATGTTTGGGAGTTGTGTGAGTGATTTGCTCCTCTTGCACATGTGATGTCTCCATCTATTGGGGGTTTGGTTGCATCCTGGTAGTGCATTAATTTTTTAGCCTGAGCAGTTCACCACTGCTTTATCCTGCTGTGAGTAACATTTTTGATGACCACTGCAGGTAATCACACTGCAGTGTGGTGGCAATTGGAGTAATATATGGGATTGATGTCAGCTGTGAGTTGTCAATTATCACAGCTGCCATCAAGCCCTGAGTTGGTAATGGGAAGGTATCTATGAGACCCCCCCATTACCAAGCCTGTATGTAAAAAGAAAAAAAGCATAAACATACAAAAATCTTTGATTTTAAATAATTAAAAAATGAGACACCCTTTTTTACCAATTTATTAACCCCAAGAACACCCCAGCAGGTCCAACGTAATCCACATAACGTCCCACGACAATCCTGGGGCTCTGCTACATCTGGAGGCCATGGTGAGCGGTAACATTAGAACAAGTAAACACTCACAGCGGCCTCCCGGGCAATCTGAGAGCAGCATGGAAGCTGCCAAAAGTGACCTCAGGTGAACTACAAGCCGGACTGTCTTACTTTGCGTCACAGCGGCAGCGCAGTCCAACAGTCCGATATTGAGTTCACCTGAGGTCACTTCTTGTGGTTTTCATGGTACCCTGTGTATGAGCTGCCAGCTGTGACCTTAGGTGAACTCAGTGCCGGATTGTCGGACTGCACTGCCCCATTGGTGAGCTGCCAGATTGGCATGCAAAACAAGAGGAGGTGTAAACCAGGGAAGATGCAATGGAAGGCCCTGACAATAGGGAAAATGGAGAGGGGTCACCACCTAATTCTCCTGTGGCTGATCTCTGAGCTCCTGATCGTACCTAGATGGGTCCTTCCCCTGTGCACAATTACGTGCTTAAGCCCTGGCTGACCCTGAACTAGGCTTGACTAGTGAGCAGACCAGCAAGTCACTAGTCTTACTACTAACTTAAAGACAACATGAGAAAGAGGAGACAAATAAGTGAGACAGATTCAAGAAAAACTCTAGTTCTTCTCCAGAAAGAGAATCCACCGAATCCACTGGAAACATCACCACAGCTTTCACCAGAGACAGGTCCTTCACAGGTCAGCATAGAATGAACTATAGCCGGCACAGGAGAGAGTAAGGAGTGGCTTTATATAGCAGAAGGGCCTGGCTGCAGCTGAGATTAACAACTACAAGTCAATCTCAGCAGGATAGAAAATAAACCTTATCCCCTTTAGTACCAAATAGAATTAAATACGCTCCTACTCGGGATAAACGATGAGCAGGATTTAAAGAGGATCTGTAATCAACTAAAACACTGTGGTCTTCTGATCTCAGATCCCCCTGAGGTCTCAGCAGGGTACAACACACTCGTGACAATAAAATTATCTAAACATAAATTTTTTTTAAACATATTCAATTGTGAAAATTATTATTATTCCAAGATCTGTTGATTAAAATCAACAAATTAACATGGTTTGTTGTCCAACCACTTTAACTAGAGAAAATCTGTATAAACAGCGATTCCCAAATATAGGGCCATAGTCTCTATGAAGATTAGGACTTTTCTGCTCAATTGAGGGTTTATCCAAGGAACCTTTGTTATATGCAGTAGTCAAGGTGCAGAACAATGGTATGGAGAAAAATATGTTACACAGTTTGTCAGATTTTATTTCTATTAGAGACCAGCAAATCAATTGGAAATCAAAATTTATATGGCAAATTGAAGATTGTTTGTTTTTTTGTGAAATAGTTTTAATGAAATATTTAATAAAACAATTTGTATTATTATCAGTAGTGGTTAAGTTTTCTAGGTTACTATTATTCATTGGTTTATCCTCTAAAAAATACAGTGGAGAAAAAAGTATTTAGTCAGTCACCAATTGTAAAAGTTCTCCCACTTAAAAAGATGAGAGAGGTCTGTGATTGACATCATAGGTAGACCACAACTATGAGAGACAAAATGAGAAAACTAATCCAGAAAATCACCTTGTCTGATTTTGGCAAATTGTTTTTACAAATTATGGTGGAAAATACGTATTTAGTCATCTAAAAACATGCAAGATTTCTGGCTCTCACAGACCTGTAACTTCTTGTCTAAGAGGCTCATCTGTCCTCCACTCATTACCTGTAGTAATGGCACCTGTTTGAACTTGTTATCAGTATAAAAGACACCTGTCATGATTGACTCCTGGCTCAGCTGGAGCTGAGCCTTTTTTTTAGTTTCACTTCTGATGCAGGTCACGTTAGGGGTTAATCCTTTCTGCCTCGTTCTGGAGGTCAGGCTGCTTTATTAGGGCACTGTTTCTCTTGGACTTCGCCAGTGATATTTCTGGCTCTGCTGTGTTCTGCTCTTGAGTGACCTGTTGTCTGCCCTGCCCCCTCCTGACCTCCGTGTTCACCTGACCTGTTAACCTCCTCTGTTGTCTGTTTCCATCAGTGTCTCTCCCGCTGTCTCCCTGTTCGTTCCTTATATGTTTACCTTTATTCTGTCTTGTCTTCCCACTCCCCCTCGCTTCTAAGCTCTGATTTCCCGGCTACTGACTATTTGCTTCCCTCTGACTACTTTTAGACTTTGCCCTTGTATACTTACAAGACCTCATGTTGTGACACGGCTTTCTGATGATTCTACTGCCATCTGGTGGGCTTGACTAGTATAACCTCTGCTAGGGAATTCCCTGCTCATACGTTTCCTCCACTTTTACGCCCCCTAGTGGTTTACCAGCTAACTACCTTCTCAGATAGTTTCAGGAATCCTCTCAGTCCCACATTATTGCGCTGTACTGCTATTGTACATCTTAGAGTACAGCGTGACAACACCTGTCCACAACCTCAAACAGTCACACTCCAAACTCCACTATGGTGAAGACCAAAGAGCTGTCGAAGGATACCAGAAAGAAAATTGTAGCCCTGCACCAGGCTGGGATGACTGTATCTGCTATAGGCAAGCAGCTTGGTGTGATGAAATCAACTGTGGGACCAATAATAAGAAAATAAAAGACATACAAGACCACTGATAATCTCCCTCGATCTGGGGCTCCACAAAAGATCTGACCCCATGGGGGTCAAAATGATCACAAGAACAGTGAGCAAAAATGCCAGAACCACACTCAGGAACTCAGATCCTGCAGTGCCAGACGTGTTCCCCTGCTTAAGCCAGTACATGTTCGGGCCCGTCTGAAGTTTTCTAGAGAGTATTTGGATTATCCAGAAGAGTATTGGGAAAATGTCATATGGTCTGATGAAACCAAAGTAGAACTGTTTGGTAGAAAAACAATTTGTTGTGTTTGGAGGAGACAGAATGCTGAGTTGCAGCCAAATAACACCATACCTACTGTGAAGCATGGGGGTTACAACATCATGCTTTGGGGCTGTTTCTCTGCAAAGGTACCAGGACGACTGATCCATGTACATGAAAGAATGAATGGGGCCATGTATCATGAGATTTTGAGTGCAAACCTCCTTCTGTGAGCAAGGGCATTGAAGATGAAATGTGGCTGGCGCTTTCAGTATAATAATGATCCCAAGCATACCGCCAGGGCAATGAAGGAGTGGCTTCGAAAGAAGCATATTAAGGTCCTGGAGTGGCCTAGCCAGACTCGAGATCTAAACTCCATAGAAAACCTTTGGATGGAGTTGAAAATCTGTGTTGCCCAGCAACAGGCACAAAACATCACTACTCTAGAGGAGATCTGCATGAAGGAACGGGCCAACATACCACCAACCCACCAACAGTGTGTGCCAACCTTGTGAAGACTTTCAGAAAATGTTTCACCTCTGTCATTGCCAACAAAGGATATATAACAAAATATTGAGATGAACTTTTGTTATTGACCAAATACTTATTTTGTACCATAATTTGCAAAAGAAATCCTGGCAAATCAGACAAGGTAATTTTCTGGTTTTGTCTTCTCACTTTGTCTCTCATAGTTGTGGTCACCTAGATGTAAATTACAGACCTCTCTCATCTTTTTAAGTGGGAGAACTTGCACAACTGGTGGCTGACTAAATACCTTTTTCCTCCACTATATATATATATATATATATATATATATATATATATATATATATATATATATATATATATTATATGTATATATATATATAAATATATATATATATATATATATATATATATATATATATATATATCTCAATATAATTCATATCACTCTTTTAGTTATAGCTTTGATGAGATCTCATGATAATTAAAGGGATCTCAAAGGTGGTAATGTATGCATTTGATAATTCAAAACATCTATGTACTGTCTCTTCATATACTGTATAGTATTTGTACAATGTAATAAGATCTCCCCTATGTCTTCATTTTTCTAAATTTAATAACACCAAGTTTTATAATCTGTCATAGTATTACTGTCCACCTATTCCTTTATTAACATTCTCATTCTCCATATTTCCTTCATGTAAAATAATATCAACCTTTGCTCTCCTGAGGCTCATGTAACATGTCACATGAGCCCTGGGAGAGCAAGTACCGACATTGCTGGAACGGCGCCTACAACAAAGGTAACGATAACTGTTATCATTTTACATGAGGAAATAAATATAGTAATTGAGATATGATTGGCCAAGTAGTGGAGAACCGCTTTAAAGCAATTTTAGACCATCTGAAAAAAAGACTAAGTAAGAAACTGCAAAACAATGCTTCCCAAAAATGCTCTGTGTGAAGGCACCCTTTGGTGGCAAGATGTTCTGGCTTTCGAAAAATTACTATACTTTCCTGTACATGAAACTTGAATATTTTTTTTATAAAGCTGTGGTTTCTTGTGAGTACTGAATGATATTGAGCTGTATTTCTTTATATGAAACATGTGAAATAAACTTCTAAGTCATCTGGAAGGATGAGTCAAATATGCAATGTTTCACTGTGTTTTGTATTTCCCTATAAAACTGAAGTTAATTATTGTATAAACTGCAGATCTGGCCATAAAAACTGCACTGAATGTAACTTTTTTCCCCATAATAAAAATTTATACGAACTTGCATAAAACCAAACATCTGATTGAAAAAATATTGAGTTTGGAAATGTTTCATTAATACTTAATGTGTTTTTGTCCAGTACAATTCAATTGGGATAATTTTAATAGCAAAATATAAATGTGCTGGTTAAAGGGGTTGTATGAGATTAAAAATGGGCTTATTTTTGTTTTTATTTTGGACAATGCCTTGGACACTGGTAGCCAAAAGTCATTTTCAAGATACGAGATCATCACTGAAGTTACTTAAAGGGAACCTATCATGTGAGAAAGGTTATTAATTATTATTATTTATTATTATAGCGCCATTAATTCCATGGCGCTTTACAAGTGAAAAAGGGTATACATAAAAACTAGTACAACAATCATTAACAGTAAAAACAGACTGGTATAGGAGGAGAGAGGACCCTGCCCGCGAGGGCTCACATATACAGGGAATGGGTGAGGGTACAATAGGTGAGGACAGAGCTGGTTGCGCAGTGGTGTACTGGACTGAGGGCTATTGTAGGTTGCAGGCTTGTCGGAAGAGATGGGTCTTCAGGCTCCTCTTGAAGCTTTTCACGGTAGGGGAGAGTCTGATATGCTGAGGTAGAGCGTTCCAGAGAATGGGGGAGGCACGGGAGAAATACTGGATGCGATTGTGGGAAGAGGAGATAAGAGAGGAGTAGAGAAGGAGATCTTGTGAGGATCTGAGGTTGTGTGCAGGTAGGTACTGGGAGACTAGGTCACAGATGTAAGGAGGAGACAGGTTGTGGATGGCTTTGTAGGTCATGGTTAATGTTTTGAACTGGAGTCTTTGGGCAATGGGAAGCCAGTGAAGGGATTGACAGAGTGGTGAGGCTGGGGAATAGCGAGGGGAGAGGTGGATTAAACGAGCCGCAGAGTTCAGGATAGATTGGAGGGGTGCAAGAGTGTTGAAAGGGAGATATGGGGTCAATCTGCAGGCTAATAGCATTTTTACCTGCCCGCACTGAGAGCCCCGCTGCCAGGAGGAAGTTAACTTTATTCCTCCTGGCAGTATTTGGCTTCCAGTTATGGGGCGGTGCTGGTGCAGGTTCAGTCATCGCTCAGTGTATAGTGACTAACAGCTGAGTCTAATGCAGAGCTGGCTGTCAGTCAATGCAAAGGGAGCGGATACAGCTGCCGCTCACTATACACTGAGCGGTGACTGAACCCGCACCAGCGCCACCCTATAACTGCAAGCCATACACTGCCAGGAGGAATAAAGTTAACTTCCTCCTCGCAGTGGGCCTTTCAATGCGGGCAGGTTCAAAATGCTATTAGCCTGCAGATCAACCCCATATTTTCAGATTAATAAACTTTTTCACATGACAGGTTCCCTTTAATTAAAATTGTCTCCCCAGTAAAGGAGACAAACTCTAGCGCCACCTATTGGAAGCAGCAATCCTAAAAGTCAAAATTTGCCTTTTAACAAGCCTTTTCATATGACCTAGGATATATGCCAGATCAGAATCCCAATTTGCGGACACGATTTTTGGGGGTGATTGCCCCTCATCAGTGCAAAGTGTGGGTATCTGATCTGGCTGTATGAGAAGCTATGTGGGGACCACGGGGGAAGACTATTCTCCTTATGGAGACCTGTCAAACCAGTCTAGCTGTCAGTGGTAAGGGGACTTATAGCTGCAATGCTCCTCTGGTTCCCTTTAAGTAACTTCAGTGATAATCTCCTATTTTTCCTATTTTGAAAATGACTTTATAGTATAGTGAGCGGCGGCTGTAACCGCTCCCTCGGCATTGACTGACAGTCAGCTCTGCATTAGACCCGGCTGTTAGTTACTATACACTGAGTGGTGACTGAATCCGCAACGACACCCCATGACTGGAAGCCAAACGCTGACAGGAGGAATAAAGTTAACTTCCTCCTGGCAGTGGGGCTCCCAGTGTGGACAGGTTCACAATGCTATTAGCCTTCAGATTAACCCCACATCTGCAGGTAAATAGCATTTTATTTTACATGACCGGTTCCTTTCAATAGATCTCTGAAGGATATCTCAGTAGCATTAATCGAAATACTGTAAATGGACAATATCCAGAATAGTCATTTCATTTTCTGAATATGCTTATGGTGATTGTTTTATTCCTAATGGGTAATGAAGTTCCTTCTACGTTTCTAGGTACCGGTCAGCTGGCGTTCCAGAAGGGGTACAAATACATATACAGCTATTCTGCCGTCACCGAAACATTTTTACAAGGAACTTCTGGCAGGAGTCTACTGAAATTAGAATGCTCTGTTCAGATAGAAGTTGTGGCAAAATGTCAGATGCTATTAAAGGTTTATATCATATTTTATTTTGTTATTCTTACTAATACTAGACAAAGTACAAAAGTGATCGCGCTCTTCGAATCACCAAATATGGATTGATTATTAGTTTTATTGGGATTCTTTTCACACAAGACTCGACTTTTTCTGTATGGAAAAGAGATGTGGAAAGTTCCATGCTATCCCATGCTGATTTATAGACATATCCTCCCCTAGAAGCATTGCTAGGATAGAACATGGCGTCTGACACAGGCACCATATAGCAGTACAGTATGCCATGTCTACTGTATAATTCCATAATGGAAAGCCAGAGAGGCTTCATCTTGTTGCTGTATAGAATCTGTTTACATAGCTTTATCAAGAGAATTGTAGCGCCGGAGTCTCTACAGAGACGCCGACTTACTTACCACCCCGGTCAGTTTGCATCCCCCCTCATATTACCCCAGCTATCCATGTGTACTGCTGCCTCCTTCCCCTTCTGGGACCTGTACATGCCACACAGGGTTCATGGGAGTGCACCTAAGACTCCTCTTAAAGGGCTGGCGTGCCATTTGCAGGAAATGCCTCTCAGCCTATGGCTGAGAGGCACTGTGTATTTAAGGCATCCTTCCATTAGGGGAGGTGCCTGCACAATGCCTTGGTTAGTCAGTCAGTCTCCAGTCTGCTAGCTAGTTAGCTAGCAGGTCCTGAGCTCCTGTCCTGTTATCCATGTGTCTATCTCCTGTACCTGCCTTCCCAGTCAGTTGCTACAGTCCTGGTCACTGCCCTGGGAGTGGTACTTGGTGTCCGCCTAGCAGTGGGCGCTAAGTTAAGACCCTCCCACTAGAGGGTAAGCCCGGTTCCCTCCTGTGGTCCAGTGGGTCCACTAATCCCGCTCGCTGCCACTACACCGGCCATGAGTGTTACAAGAATATTACATGAATATTTTGGTAAATTATGTCTGGAAAATTTCTACAGTAGTAGTTCTCTTCTTTTCATGGAATTGGTTGAATATCCCTTTTGGCTGCTGTCTAAAAAAATTAATCTATGGTGTTAGATAGATTCTGTCGTATTTCGTAATACAAATTGTACACATTACCAAACAGATCTCTTAGACCAGATGAGACTGGTGTATTTACTGTAAAAATGTAAGTCAGAATGGCCAGGATTCTGTTTTAAACAAATTGTGGCTGTGGGTGAAAATTAAAAGTGGGGCCCTGAATGCTGACATATTGCACCATCACACAGGAACTTTGATGGTGTATTTAAACAAGTTAATTTCTAAGAATTGAACCAGCGCCAGTTGAATATATTCTAGCTGTGTATCACTTGTTTACAGCGTTTTTTATACAGTTCAGATGTCGAGAATGATACATTTTGCTCCAGTGTAAAACGATCCAATGTTCTAATGAATGAGAGGCTTTCTCATTCATTGAGTGATTGCTGACATGTTTATATCTACAAACACTTGTCTGCTCTGTGGATATTTATAATGTGGATGTTATATAAACACATGGCATTTAACACACACACACACACACACACACATACACATACACATACACACAGACACACGCACACACACACACACACATGGTACTTTACAGACAAAACACGGAACTTTACACACACGGTACTTTACATATACACATACCATACTTTACACACACAGACAGTACTTTACACACACACACACACATACACACATACACACAGACACACACACACACACATACACATACACACAGACACACGCACACACACACACGGTACTTTACAGACAAAACACGGAACTTTACACACACGGTACTTTACATATACACATACCATACTTTACACACACAGACAGTACTTTACACACACACACACATACACACACACACACACACACTACTTTACGCATACGGTACTTTACACACACGGTGCTTTACACACACACTTTACACGCACACATGGGACTTTACACACACGGTACTTCACATACAGACAATACTTTACACACATGGTACGTTACACACACACGGTACTTTACACACACGGTACTTTACACACATATGGTACTTTACATACATATGGTACTTTACATACACACAATACTTTACATACACGGTACTTACACACACATGGTACTTTACACACACACAGAACTTTACATATACACGGTACTTTACATACACAGTACTTTACACACACATGGAACTTTACACACACAGACAGTACTTTACACACATACACACACACACACACACTACTTTACGCATACGATAATTTACACACATGGTACTTTACATATACACATACCATACTTTACACACACAGACAGTACTTTACACACACACACACACACACTATTTTACGCATACGTTACTTTACACACATGGTACTTTACACACACACTTTACACGTGTGACGCCCTGGACCCCCGGGGGTCACAGTACAGTAACACCATACACCCCCCCCTCCCCTGGTTAGGTGACACCAGTCAAACAAAATCCTTGTTGCCTCCCTCCAGGCTTGATGTCCACACCAGGTGGGTTGACCCCGCCCACCGAGGAGTTCACAGGCCTGGAGGCGGGAAAAGCCAGTTAGTTGGAGTTGAAGTTGAGAGGTGGAAGTGAGAGGAGCAAAGACTGTGTGTGTCTGGGTTGGAGCCGAGGCACAATCAGCAAGGTCGGCAGACGGTGGTGGCCGTCTACAGGAGTTGGTGTTGGTCAGTGGAACCGTAGGACTGGGGTCGGTTGTTGGCCCGCCGGTACCGAACCGGGGAGCAGATTGAAGCCAAGCACCAATGCAGGGTACTCAGACCCCGAATAGGCTAGGAGCCGCAGTAAAGGTCAAATTCTCTGATTGC
Source organism: Anomaloglossus baeobatrachus (assembly GCF_048569485.1). Classification (NCBI taxonomy): domain Eukaryota; kingdom Metazoa; phylum Chordata; class Amphibia; order Anura; family Aromobatidae; genus Anomaloglossus; species Anomaloglossus baeobatrachus. The sequence goes on along the minus strand of NC_134359.1, from coordinate 226,327,103 downwards.
GGTCTGGACCTCAGGGGTTCATTCCCAAACAAGTCCCGTCAGAAGCCAACAGCCCAACCCGTCCGGATAAGAGCCACCGCCAAGGGCCAGAGATCCAAGGGCCAGCGCCTGCGGGCAAAACGGGCTCTCCCGACACGTATACGCCGGGGAGCGGACTACCCATGGGAAGCCATAGGAGTCAAACACACATACAGGTGCAGGAAACAATAGCCACCATCTACCCGTCCGGGGAGAGTGAGACCACCGCAGCCGGCTGCGGGCCCCGTCCATCCAGCCGTTTGGTTTACCAGAGACTCTGTCCTTCTGTGTCTGAGTGAGTACAACAGTGCCACCCGGCACCGCGCTGCACCGCAACGTTGCACCCGCACCCACGCTGCCTCCCTGCATCAGCACCTGCACCTATACCTCCTCCCTACTCCCCAACCGGGGCCCCGGGACCAACAGCCCCTACCCACAGAGGGGTCAACACCTTAGCTGCTCTCCGCCATCACTCCCGGGATCCCCCGTCACCAGCAGCGGTGGTGCCCACCATCACCACAACCCCGTGGGTGGCGTCACGACCGACATCCCACCACCAACCTCCCCTTTTCACTCATGGGCGAGGAGGCGCTGCTCGAGCCCCCGGGTCCGGCCCCGTGCTCGAGCCACCGAGGAGCAGAAGCACCGGACCCGAGCACCAGCGATTCCCAGGCGAGCGGCGTTCCCAACCCCTCCGCCCGCGACAATACGCACACATGGGACTTTACACACACGGTACTTCACATACAGACAGTACTTTACACACATGGAACGTTACACACACATGGTACTTTACACACACATGGTACTTTACACACATATGATACTTTACATACACACAATACTTTACATACACGGTACTTACACACACATGGTACTTTACACACACACACAGAACTTTACATATACACGGTACTTTACATACACAGTACTTTACACACACATGGAACTTTACACACAAACAGACGTTACTTTACACACGTTACTTTACACACGTATGGTACTTTTAAAACACACGGTACTTTGCACACAAGGTACTTTACATACGCGGTACTTTACACGCACACACGGTACTTTACACACCCAAGACCATGATGTTACCAAAGGTCCTTTTTCACGTCTAACCTCGGAAACTGCATTAATGCAGGACTCACATTGTTAGAGCACTTTCTGGCTTGTAAAGGCTAGTAACCCTTCTGGGGATGAGGGCACTTGGCAGTTTACAAGTTTTCTTTCCCTTAACACTACTCAGTGACTGGATGTATAATGCAAATATTAGGATGGCCATTTTATGAGTCCAGCTATAAAAAGGAAAAAACTCATGGGTCCGAGTGTATTCGATCTCACTCCACCATCACCAGCCTGCTCTACAGCTGCAGCCTGTACTGAAATGGAAGTGTACCGCCCCGGGGCTCGGCCGGCTGCCGAGGCGCTCAGATCCGTGCTTGTCGGTGGGTGGCTCGAGCTCCTCACGGACCCGGGGGTCACATCACTCTGAAGGGAGGTTGCTGGCGATGTACGGTGGGGTGGTTGTTTGGGGGGTTTTAAATTCGTGACGCCACCCACGGGTTGTGGTGAATAGATGGGCACCACCGCTGCCGTTGACTAGGCCCCTGGGGACGGTGTTACGCAACCTGGTGTTAACCCCTCCGTGGGTAGGGGGTGATGGTCCCGGGGCCCGTGGGAAGCGAGGCTAGGGGAGTGCGTGACATTGCGGTGCGGTGCAGTGCTGCGCGCGACCCGCAGGGCACTGTTGTACTCACTATGACAAACACATTGGAGTCTCTGGTAAACCAAACAAGATGGTGGACGGTGCCCGCAGCCGGCTGCGCTTCTCCCCTTTTCAGGTTGGTGGTTTCCGCCTTTCTCCTGCACCTCGCTTTTAATGGAATGAGGACTCCTATGCCTGAGCAACGGTAGTCCGCTCCCCAGCTTTGTGTGTGCCAGAAGGGCCCTTTTGCCCTCAGATGCTGGCCCGTGGGATCTCTATGCCTCGGCGGTGGCTTTCTATCCCTATGGTTGGGCTGTTCCCTTCAGTCGTTTCTTGGGTGGGAAAGGACCTTGAGTCCAGACCCCAATCAGTGAATTTGACTCGGTCCAGTGGCTTCTGGGCCTCGTACTGGGTCTGAGTACCCCTCCTGGTGCTCCAGTTTCCAATCGGTTCCCCGGTTCGGTACCGGCGGGCCACCACCCGTCCCCAGTTCTTACGGTTCCACCGGCTGTAGTCCCAGCTCCTGCAGGCGGCCACCACCGTCTGCCTCCTTGCCAGAGGTCAATATTAATACACTGCACTCTCAATATATTAGAAGTAGAAGAAAAACTTGAACAAAGTTGATTCCTTTTGCAAAAACGTGGAATTTTATTTATACAGTGACAAGGGAGGAAGACGTTTCGGCCTAAATACGGGCCTTTCTCACGCCGGGTCACTTCACTAGAAAAAGACAGTTTCTCTCAAGAATATTTGCTTTATTCTATGTAGTCTGCAATTGCAGGGATAAGAGATGAATAGAGAGGACTTCCACCCAGGGTATGTTAGAATAGAGGTCACAGGAGAAGAGCTCTGTTTTGCATATTCATTACATATGAACTGTTCAGGTGTGGATGTACGTCCTTTGCAGTAGATGTGGAAATACGGGAAGAGTTCCCTGATATGTTGCACCTGGTAGTTGAAGTAGATGGGGACAGCCGTATAGAGGGAGTTTATAGTATACAGCGTGTATTCATTACATACGGGCCGTTCAAGTGTGGACATATGTCTTTTGCGGAAGACGTAGTGGCTAGGGAAAAACCCTTTGCTAAGTTGCACCTGCTGGTTGCGGTGGATAGGGCCAGTCATATAAGGGCAAATTTTTGTTACGGTGTACTGAGGAGTGCTTCCATCTGTATACTGCATATGAGAGATTTGGTGTATAAGGGTGGAATGCAAGAAGTCCTCTTATAGCCGCCTTCCCAGGTTGTGGCTCGAGTGTGATCCTTGCCCAAGGTGACCGGGCTCCGACCCAGACACCTGGTGTTAGACTGTGGCAGACCTGGACACAGCTCTGCACTTGAACTCCACTCCACGTCACTGCACAGACTAGACTACCGTCGCGGGCGGCGGGGCGCTGCGCTCACCACGCTCGGGTCCGGCGCTGCTGCTCGGTGGCTCAAGCGGTGGGCCGGATCCGGGGACTCGAGCGGCGCTCCTCGCCCGTGAGTGAAAGGGGTGGTTTGTTGGTGTTTGGGATGTCGGTTTATGACGCCACCCACGGTGTGTGGTGAGGTTGGGGCCCCACCGCTGCTCTGTATGGGGATCCCGGGAGCGATGACAGGGAGCAGCTGGGATGTTTCTCTCCCCTCCATGGGTAGGGGGATTTTGGTAGTCCCGGGGCCCGGAGTTGTCTGGTTGGTGGATTGCGGGGCCTGGCCAGGTGCAGGGTCGCGGGGCAGCGCAGTGCCAGACGGCACGGTGGTACTTACTCAGCCAGTAATGCACACGGAGTCTCTGGTAAAACAAACGGCTGGATGGACGAGTCCCACAGACGGCTGCGACGGTCACTCCCGGTAGGTTGGCGGTAACTGTCTTTCCCTGCACCGGTGTTATGTTCTCGGCCCCGATGGCTTCCCACCGGTAACCCGCTCCCCAGCGGTAGGTTGGCTAAGGGAGCCCCTGTTTGCCCGCAGGCTCTGGCCCTGGGAGCTCTAGGTCTGGCGGTAGTTTTCTCTCCCTCACGGTTTGGATGGTTGCCTTCAGTCGGGTCTTTACTGCTGGGAAACCCCGGAGGTTCCCGTCGCTGACGGATTTGACCGCTTTAACGGCAACTCCAAGCCTGGTCGGGGTCCGTAGGCCCTGCCGGATGATGCTGGCTTCTCTTCGCTCCCCGATCCGGTACCGGCGGGCCACCGCCCGTCCCCGGTCGTTACGGTTGTGCGTCAATCGGCCTCTCCTGCAGACGGTCACCACCATCTGCCAACCTTGCTGTCAGGTGCCCGGGCCACGTACCCGGACACGGTCAGTCTGTTCCTCCACTACTACTTCCCTCCTTCCACTTCACTTTCCCTCCAGTTCTCAACTCCCTTCCACTAACTCCTCTCCTTTCCCGCCTCCAGGACTGTGAACTCCTCGGAGGGAGGAGCCAACCACCTGGCTCCGCCCCACCTGGTGTGGACATCAGCCCCTGGAGGGAGGCAACAAGGATTTGTGTCTGACTTAGATGTTCCTAACCGGGGTGTGGGGTGTGTTGTTGCAGTACCTGTGACGACCTGGCTTGTCCAGGGCGCCACATTCCCCCTTGGTTAAACGCAGACCGTCCGCGGGCTGCTCGTCCATCACCGGTTTTATTTTCACAACTGAAAAAAAAGGAAGAAAACGGTAAACATGTAAAATCACAAACATTTTATAACGGTACGGCTTCTGCTCTCCCCCTCGCCCAAACAACCTGGCCCTGATGCTGCCCCTAAGAAGTGGGCAGCACCCCTTGCCCCAGTCCAGAACTAAATTGCCCGAGCGGGTACGGTCTCTTTCAGGGGACCCACGTCCATGGGGGACCCCTGACCCCCGGATGATTGCCACCGGTTACGGTAGTGGCGGGCCTGGGCCATCCCTTTCCTCCAGGCCCATCCTCCCAAATCAGCCTCTCCGGAGGCGGTCACGGTAACAAGACAACATTTTTATTTACACGCCACAAGTTTGTGGTTGCCCTGCGAGTTCTCGGGCTTGTCCGTAAGTAGTTCCTTATGCACGGTGCAGAAAAGTCCCAACGGGGACTAGTTGCCGGCAACAGCCGGTTCAATCACGGTGCTAATCTGGTCACAGTTCGGTTGATTGCTTCTTCTTATCATTCGGTTACATTCAACAACATACAAGAACATCACACAACGGTGCTGGTGGTCCCAACGGGGACACTTGCAGCGGAGGACCGCTGCCATCACTTTAGATCCACTCTATCTGGCGGGGGAGGTGGCTGGGTCTGTGCCTGAGGTTCCTGACCTCCTCTCAGCCTGGCGTCCAGGGCAAACCAGCCCCTCTCCCCGCAGTGCCGGGTATAGGTTACAAGGTCACCGGAGAGCAAGTTGCGGCTTGGGTGATCCTCCGGCAGGTGGTCATTTACGTCCCTCCGGGCTATAAAAACTTCGGCCTCCAGGCCCGGTTCAAAAATGAAGCCGTAGCCCTTACGGATGTCGAACCTCCTCACTTGCCCCTCGTACCTCGGGCCCCGTACCCGGAAAGTGGCCCTGCGGAGGTTCTCCTTCTCCCTTATCGTGCGGGCTACCAGCTCTGCCTTCCTCTTCTCCCTCTCTGCGATTTCCTGGCCCAACGGTCTCGGCTCCCTGTCTCAGTAAGGGGCTGTTGCGGGCCCTTGCGCACGGGTCGGGCCCCGCGAGACCTCCTTTACGCTGCCCATTACTGGCGCTCGGGGAGGGAGGTCCCACGGTGTCATGGCCTGGGGTGCTGCCTTGCAGCAACGACCCGGCGCAGTCTCAGCCGAGGCGTGGGTGATGGGTGCAGGGAGCTTCTCCCACTTGACCTCCGTCTCCTCCTGTACGGGGCAGGCTGCCGGAGTCAGCTCGGGCCTAGGCACGGTCACTGGGTGTGCCTCCGGGGCATCTTCGCTAACGGGCTCGGCTTTTGGTATCTTCCAGGGGAGCAGTGCCGGACGGTCACGGGCCTCGGCTGCAGGTCGGTCCGCTTGGGTGGATTGGCAGGGTACCGCTACCGGTTGCGGTGGTAGCGGGCCTAGTTGCGGGGCAGCAGCAGCCAACACAGGCAGCGGGGGAGGCAGCAGGGCGAGTGGGCGCAGACCGGGCTCCTCAGCCACGATGGGCAACCCTATAGGGCTACAGGGGTGTGGGTCGCTTACCTGCTCTTCCAATCCTTCCTCCACTTCGCGTCTCCGTATGGCTGCCACCACGTCCGCCATGTCGGCCTCCCACTCCTCCAAGAGGAGCTGCACTCGGATCTGCAGTCGGCTATGTAGCTGAGCGTTCCGGACCTCCACCCACGCTGTGGTGCCGGGCGCGGGGGCTACGGTGTTGCTCATCGTCCGGTGCATCGCTGCGGCAGCCTCCTCCAGGAACCAAAAGATGGCCGCAGGGTCCTGGTGTCCCTGCTTTTATAGCCGCGGTCTACATTCGGCCAGACGCCATCCGTGCCCCCTTGGTGTCTCTTCGGCACCTCCTCTTCAGGGGCGGAGCTTCGGCTTTCGCGCCTCCACTGCTCGGGAAGAAGCTCGAGCGGGGAAATTTTCGCGCCCAAAATGGCGGCTCTCGAAAATTTTCGTCCGGACACCTCCGGCGGGACACAAGGCGCACTTCCACCAGGCGGTAGAATGGTAGGATCCTGTTCGTGACGCCAAGTTGTCGCGGGCGGCGGGGCGCTGCGCTCACCACGCTCGGGTCCGGTGCTGCTGCTGCTCGGTGGCTCGAGTGGTGGGCCGGATCCGGGGACTCGAGCGGCGCTCCTCGACCGTGAGTGAAAGGGGTGGTTTGTTAGTGTTTGGAATGTCGGTTTGTGACGCCACCCACGGTGTGTGGTGAGGTTGGGGCACCACCGCTGCTCTGTACGGGGATCCCGGGAGCGATGACAGGGAGCAGCTGGGATGTTTCTCTCCCCTCCGTGGGTAGGGGGATTTTGGTAGTCCCGGGGCCCGGAGTTGTTGTCTGGTTGGTGGATTGCGGGGCCTGGCCAGGTGCAGGGTCGCGGGGCAGCGCAGTGCCAGATGGCACGGTGGTACTTACTCAGCCAGTAACGCACACGGAGTCTCTGGTAAAACAAACGGCTGGATGGACGAGTCCCACAGACGGCTGCGATGGTCACTCCCGGTAGGTTGGCGGTAACTGTCTTTCCCTGCACCGGTGTTATGTTCTCGGCCCCGATGGCTTCCCACCGGTAACCCACTCCCCAGCGGTAGGTTGGCTAAGGGAGCCCCTGTTTGCCCGCAGGCTCTGGCCCTGGGAGCTCTAGCTCTGGCGGTAGCTTTCTCTCCCTCACGGTTTGGACGGTTGCCTTCAGTCGGGTCTTTACTGCTGGGAAACCCCGGAGGTTGTCCCCGGTCCTTACGGTTGTGCGTCAATCGGCCTCTCCTGCAGACGGTCACCACCGTCTGCCAACCTTGCTGTCAGGTGCCCGGGCCACGTACCCAGACACGGTCAGTCTGTTCCTCCACTGCTACTTCCCTCCTTCCACTTCACTTTCCCTCCAGTTCTCAACTCCCTTCCACTATCTCCTCTCCTTTCCCGCCTCCAGGACTGTGAACTCCTTGGTGGGAGGAGCCAACTGCCTGGCTCTTCCCCACCTGGTGTGGACATCAGCCCCTGGAGGGAGGCAACAAGGATTTGTGTCTGACTTAGATGTTCCTAACCGGGGTGTGGGGTGTGTTGTTGCAGTACCTGTGATGTCCTGGCTTGTCCAGGGCGCCACACTACCACTGTGCTCCCCTCGGGGAACTGACTGCACTCCTTTTCGTGCCTCAGGGCCTGTGTACCCCTCGGTGGGCGTGGCCAACCGCCTGGCTCCGTCTGGCTCCGCCCCCCTGGTGTGAACATCAAAACCTGAGGGAGGTGACAAGGTTTTGTAGGTTGGCTGCTGGTACCTTTTTAAGGAAAGGTGTTTGTGCAAGGGACTACCTGTGACAACCTGGCTAGTCCAGCGCGTCACAGAAGCAGCAGATGGGACAATAAGGTTCTGTCAATAAGGCCAGGTGGGTAGAGATTGGGTTGAAATTTAATAAAGGATTGTACTCTTATTGTGAAATGGATTATCAAAATTGATATACCAGACTCATTTGGTCCAAAGCTGGCCAAACAAACACATTAGATGACTGTTGATCTAATGTTGCTTCAACCAATCGTTTGCCAGACAGCCATCTTAGCCAACACTACCATACACAGGAACATTTGCTGAGCCGAGCGCTACTGTGTTCGCTATGAGAATGATGCCAACTAACACGTTGGCCAGTGGCTTATCTCTGGGAGAGCAATGTGATCGGCAGTCTGAAATCAGACATGTGCTATTGCCATCTCAAGACCAGGGCTGCCACTAGACATTTCAGGTCCCCATACTGGCAACATTTTCATGCCCCCTTGAGACTCCCCAAGCTCCACCCCAGATCCGCCTCCATCCCTCAAAAATTCCAGTCTTACGGCTACTCTTGGAAAAACTCTTGCATATGCTAATACACAGGCTGCAGTCTTTATAATATATACATATACTATAGAGATTGCTAAGGGCTGTATACATAATAGAGATTGCTGCTGGCTGTATACACAATTGAGACTGCTGATGGTTGTATACGCAATATAGACTGCTGCTGGCTTTATACACAATAGAGACTTCTGCTAGCTATATAAACAACACAGGATGCTGTGGTCTGTATAAACAATAGAGGTTGCTGTGGTCTGTATACACAATAGAGGCTGCTGCGAGCTATATACACAATAGAGGCTGCTTCTGACTGTATACACGATAGAGGCTGCATATACAATACTGGCTTCATACACAATAGAGGCTGCATACACAATAGAAGCTGCATACACAATAGGGGCGGCATACCCAATAGGGGCTGCATACACAATAGAGGTTGCGGGCTGTATACACAATATTACTTCAAACTGATTTGTGCATAAAAAAGTGAACATACCCAGATTTTAGTTGCAGACACATTATTAAATGTGAGTCAATACCTAAGTAGACAAAAGAAACTTGCAAATTAAGGAGCAGAACCATCTAAAAGTATACAATTTGTTTTTGAATATACCTATAACTTAAAATTATATTCATCGAATGTAACACGGAGGTGCATAAAATCATTACTCAAGAGGTTCAGATATTTATTTACTGTGTATATTCCAATTTGTCATGTGGCTACATCATATTCCAGACTTTATTATGCGCTATGTTATTTTATGTTTTTATTTTATTCATTTTAGATATACAATGCAGTCTTGAAGGCAAATCTGACATCACAGCAGGAGTCACAGAAGGAATTCCATGAGTTAAGGTGATAACAGAAAAAATATAGTAATATATATTCTTATTATGGAATGAATAGATTGTTATGATGATAAGGGGTCATCCTCTACATCTAGAGGAAATAAGGTTTAATCATTAACACAGACGCTGATTCTTTATTGTAAGAGCGGAGAGAATATGGGACTCTATGCCACACAATGGTTGACTCACTACAAAGATTGAAGGAAGGCCTGGAGGCCTTTCTTAAAAAATAAAATATTACAGGTTATGGACACTATATTCTGCAATGGGACATTGATCAAGGGAACTAGTCTGATTGCTGTATGTGGAGTCTGGAAGGAATTTTTTCCCTAATATATGGTTATTAGCGTCTGCCTCGTAGTGTTTTTGCCATCCTCTTATATCAACATTTTAGGCTATAGGTTGAATTCAATGGACTTAAATCTACCTACAACCTTAAAAACTATGAAACTATAATCTGCTAGCACTTTCCTCAGCAGCACTTCCATCACTCCAAAACCATCTCTCTATCACAACAATCCCAGTAGCTCAGCACACAACTTTGTCTATTTCAGCATCTGCAACAGCTGGATTGGTAACGTTGTAGAAGCTTGCAATCTACCAAATACAACCACCGTCTGACAGGCTCTCACTCACATGCATTAGTCTCCTAGGTCTTAAGCGAGCTTTACACGCTGCAATCTCGCTAGCGAGATCGCAAGCGATCGTACCCACCCCCGTCGGTTGTGCGACACGGGCATATCACTGCCTGTGTCGCACAACCTAGCTTACCCCAGTCACACGGACTTACTTGCCCTGCAACGTCGCTCTGGCCGGCGAACCACCTCCTTCCTAAGGGGGCGGGTTGTGTGGCGTCACAGCGACGTCACACGGCAGGCGGCCAATAAAAGCGGAGGGGCGGAGATGAGCGGGACGTAAACATCCCGCCCCCCTCCTTCCTTCCGCATTGCCGATGGGGGCAGGTAAGGAGATGTTCCTCGCTCCTGCGGTGTCAGACACAGCGATGTGTGCTGCCACAGGAATGACGAACAACATTGCTTACATCCCTGAAACGATTTTTTGTTTCAGGACGACCTCTCCACGGCAAACAATTTTGCCCTCTTTTGCGATCATTTAAGATCGCTCTTAAGTGTTACACACTGCGATCTCGTTAATGGCGCCGGATGTGCATCACAAACAACGTGACCCCGACGATAATTCATTAACAATATCGTAGCGTGTAAAGCCTGCTTTAGCCTTCTCTAGCATAACACTCAGGCATCAGTATACAGACTCTTCTGATGTGGCTATGTCCATGTCCATCTTTGGTGGACATTTTTGGTTCATTCCCTCTTCACACACAAAAGTAAGCCTCACAGCCTACCTTTGCTGTGGCAATCATCATGCTTCTAATGGGGTCTTTCACTTGTGCAGGTTGGCTGTTCTCCTCCATCTGTAAAAACTTCAGATAACTGCAGGTTAGGCTGGAGATTTATTGCTTCTCAGTTGTCCTATTTAGTCTTGGGTCCTCAATTGCGACTACCTTCACTGCCCACCCCTCCCCTATTGCTACCTATGGTGCTGGCATTTTGTCACTACATCCTCCTCTTGTGCTTGTTTGCATTGATTTTACATTATGTCTGACCCCTACTGTCAGGTAAGTCCCCTCCTGTTATACTTGGCACCTTTTTTTGAATATTATATATATTTAGGTGTATGCATACTGTTCTTTTTTTTACATGTGGTCTGAAGAAGAAGTCAGATGACTTTGAAGCATGTTGACATTAAAACACTTTGAATTATCTTCTATCTCTTAGATATCTCAGCAGCTCAGATAACCCGCTACGCTATCCCATTTCTACCTCAGTATCATACTTGACTTTTAGGACATAGTACAAAACCCACACCCACTACTGTTAGGGCTGGTTCACACTAAGCGACAACGAGGTCGCTGTTACGTCACCATTTTCTGTGACGTAACAGCGACCTTGTAAGTCGCTGTTATGATCGCTGCTTAGCTGTCAAACACAGCAGCCGAAGCAGCGATCATAACCGCGAGAGCAGGGAGCCGCGCACACTGCTTAGCACTGGCTCCTTGCTCTCCTAGCTACAGTACACATCGGGTTAATTAACCCGATGTGTACTGCAGCTACATGTGCAGAGAGCAGGGAGCCGCGCACACTGCTTAGCGCTGGCTCCTTGCTCTCCTAGCTACAGTACACATCGGGTTAATTAACCCGATGTGTACTGCAGCTACATGTGCAGAGAGCCGGAGCCGGCAGCACAGGCAGCGTGAGAGCTGCGGAGGCTGGTAACTAAGGTAAATATCGGGTAACCACCTTGGTTACCCGATGTTTACCCTGGTTACAGCTTACCACAGCTGCCAGATGCCGGCTCCTGCTCCCTGCTCGCTTCATTTCGTCGCTCTCTCGCTGTCACACACAGCGATCTGTGTGTCACAGCGGGAGAGCGGCTTTGAAGAAAACGAACCAGGGCTGTGTGTAATGAGCAGCGATCTCGCAGCAGGGGCCAGATCGCTGCTCAGTGTCACACACAGCGAGATCGCTAATGAGGTCACTGTTGCGTCACCAAAACCGTGCCGTAGCAGCGATTTCGGTAGCGATCTCGCTATGTGTGAAGCACCCCTTAGTCTCTCTGATACCACATGACCTCGTCAACTTTGGTGAAGGGCCCTAGGCATCTCCAGTGACAACAAATGGCATACCAATTACTCTTGGACTCAGGGAGTTTGGTGACCATGGTAAGGGCCACACACCCTCACCAGTTGATCCCCGGAAAGATTTTGGGCTGCATCCGTGGGAACCCTAAGGATTGTCTGGTGGACAGAGTGGTCATAGCAACCAACTGTTACTCCAAATCCTTTGAGCTCTGTGTGGTCAAGGACCTGCTACAACCAGTTATGATAGGGCAGGACTTTACCTTATTCTGGGACTTGTGGCAAAATATGGGTGTGCCAAGTTACTTAGAGAAGAGCCAGTTCGCCTTTAAACGAACCCCATTGTAGCTGGAGGTGGATGAGTTTCCCTTGTGTGTGCTTGTTGATGATGAGGACAAGGCAGCGTCAGATGAGGCCAACATCCCTCCTTTGGGGTTTTCTGGGCGAACTTCGGGACTGCTCAACTTAGGAACCTAATGATTAAGAGGCTTGCTCAAGAGCTGGGTGCTGACACCAGATATCCTTATTTTCTGATGAATGGGGAATATATATATTATGTGGCCAAGCTGAGAGGCAAAGTCATAGTACAGCAACTAGTGCCGGGGCCCTATAGATGCAGAGCGTTGGATATGGCCCATACAAATGTCTTGGGGGGGGTATGTGGGGTGGACAAAACCCAAGAATGGATCCTCCAGAGGTTCTACTGACCTGGCTGTCATTGAGAAATTGTGAACTATTGTAAGTCATGTCCCAACTGCTAGCTGAGCGCCTCACTCCCTCATTTTCATTGTCCCTTAGTGCCGTTACCCATCATAGAAGTGCCATTTGAATGCATTGTGATGGATTTAGTAGGATCTCTGGTCAAGTCAACCCAGGGGCTTCAATATATATGGTGGTCCTCCACTATGCAACATGGCATCCGAGGTTGGTGTGACTAAGAAAGTCTTCCGGTAGGATTATAGCTCGAGAATTGGTTCACATATTTTCCCCCACGGTACTTCCAAAGGACCCCCTGATAGACCAAGAATATGCATTTATGTCCAAAGTGATCAGAGAGTAAAGTTCTCCAGATTACATAACTCAGTACATCCATGTACCATACGCAGACGGATTTCGTAGACAAGTTCAACAAAACCTTGAATGCCATGCTCAAAAAGGTTGTAGAGAAAAATGTCCGGGACATGGATTGTTACTGCCATAGCTGATGTTTTCCATTAGAGAAGTTCCCCAGGCTTCTATGGGGTTTTCTTTATTTGAACTCATTTATGGCCGACATCCTCAGGATCTCCTAGACAAAGCAAAGGAGACCTGGGAAGCCAATGTTATACCCTATGGGAGCGTTATCGAACATGTGGTGCAGATGCAGGAGAGGGTTGCAGAGGTGATGTCTATTGTGATGGTAATCCTTCTCCAAGTGCAAGCGGCATAGGCTAAGGTCTACAATTGGTCAGCAACAGTGAGACAATTCAGCCCTAGAGATCGGGTGTTAGTGCTACTTCTTACAGTAGAGAAAGTTTCTGGCCAAATGGCAGGGGCCATACAAAGTAGGAGAAAAATTTGGATAGGTGAACTATAAGGTCCACCAGCCAAGAAGACGAAAGCCCTATCAAGTGTACTTCATCAACCTGATGAAGTTGTGGCAAGATAAAGAGTCAATTGAAACTCGGTGTTTGGCAGCCAATCCTGAAGCCAACATCAAGGATGTGACACTGGCAGAAACAGTGTCACAGGCCCAGAAACAACAGTGTTGGGAATTGCTCCAGCAAAACCAAGACCTGTTTTCAGAATTGCTGGGATGTACGCAGATCGTGGAACACAATATTCTTATAGATTTGTACTGGATGTCAAGGCCTTTTGACAGTTGATCTCAAAGGAGGTGAAGCGAATGTTGAGCCAGGTCAACCCCATTTTAGTTCCAAAACCCAATGGTAATTGGAGATTCTGCAAGGACTGTCCAAAGTTGAATGGTCTCCAAATTAGATGTGTATCTGATGCCTCGTGTCGATTAGCTAATTGAGAGGCTAGGGTCAGCTACCTATATTACCACCCCTTAGCTAACAAAAGGGTATTGGTAAATTCTCCTGGCCCAAGAAGCTAAGGAGAAGACAGCCTTCTCTATGCCTGATGAATGCTTTCAGTATTGAAGGATGCCATTCTGATTGTAAAGAGATCAGACCACTTTTGAGAATGCCATGGACCCATGGACCGGATCCTAGCTTCCCACAAGAGATATACTGAGGCATACCTCGACAGCATCTGACAAAGGTTCAGGTTGCGTTTGTTACACTAAGGAAGGCAGGGTTTTCTATAAACCCAAAGAAGTGTGCCATGGAGAAATAGGGGCCAAATAAATTGGGTATGTAGAAGGTAAGGTTGAAATCAAGCCTCAAATAAACAAAGTGGATGCAAACCAAAATTATCCGAAACCACTGTCAAAGAAGCAAGTTAGGGCATTTCTTTGGAATGTTGGATACAGACAGTTCATCCTGAACTTTGCCAAGATTGATGCACACCTGACCAATTTCCTTAAGGGTATGAAGTCGGCTATGGCCAAGTGGACTTCAGAAGCGGAGATGGTTTTTCAGGAATTAAAGCTAGCCCTCTGTAAATAGGCCGTCTTAATGGCATCCGACTTCAAGAAATAATTTATGGTCCAGATGAATGCCTCAGTGGTTGAATTAGAGGCTGTTTTGTCTCAGGAAGTAAATGGAAAAAACCTAATACTCTACCTGAGTAGGAAATTGCCACCAGGCGAAAAAAACTATTCCATCATGGAGAAGTGCTTAGCCATTAAGTGGGTGTTTGACACGTTAAGGTATTACCTTTTGAGACCACAGTTTAAGTTTGTCTGAGACCATGCCCCACTCAGTTGGATGAGGAAGAAAGGGAAGAATGCCTGTATGACCAGATGGTTTTTAGCGCTCCAATACATTAACTTCAATGTAGAACATAGGTTTGGGAAATTGCATAAATTGCATGGTAATGCTGATGCTCTTTCAAGACTTCACTGTTTAGTACCATAAGGTGCCAAGACATCAAGCTTTTGTCGGCAGGTGGGATATGTAAGAAGGCCACTGGAAAAGTCCAGGAAGGGAGATACAGATCATCAGGGTTGATAGCCTCGGTGATGTAATCCCGGAAACAAGCTCCAGCAGGTTAAATGCTGAAAAGGTTAACAGGACATGACAGGGACGATTTTAGGAACAGGCAGAGAAATGGTTACGAATAACTGTTTAAATATCCACACCCGGGGGGTGTGATACTTTAGGAAAAATGGAGACCTTGAATCTCAGTCAGTGTCTGTGTACGGAGGTGTGCAGCCCTTCAGCGGTGTCACTCTTGTTCTGAATGGGCAGACCACGCAGTATCTTATGAATTTGTTCTTTTAATTTCCTGTTTACTTTGTACTTCAGAAAAGGCAGTTTATGTTTATCCTATTGAGCAGATTATGAAGATTGAATAAGGATAGATACCGTAAATAGATAGATAGATAAATAGATAGATAGATTACAGACAACAGGTAGACACTATAAATAAGTGTGATAGTCTCTTTTTAATGCATTCTTATAATCATGTCTTAAAAGGGTTTTCCAATGAATGACATACAGTATCTTGCTGGTCTAAAAAAAATGCAATTCACTGGAAACCCTTTTTTTACTGACCATCTCAAGTGCAAATGATTGTTTTTCTTGTGTGCTGGTAACAGGGACAATCTGGAAAAGCATCCGCTTCAGTTTACATACTATGATGGGAAGATCCAAAGAATATGTCCAGTGCGAGAGGAAATGACATGGGCTCTCAATGTCAAGCGAGGAATTCTGAGCGTTCTCCAGGGTAATCTTAAAACCCCTTCTGCTGGACGGACCATCGAAGAGGTAAAATATTCATCTGGCAATGTGTCTTTTTCTCTTTACCGCACGTTAGTCCCCTTACCTATCTTTCTTCTCCTACTATTGACATGCCATATCTTATTTCTCAGTGTAGGACACTAATATTCCTGTTCGGCATTCTGATTATTTCTGCCATCTATATGTGAATGCGGAATACTGTGACGAGCACTCCAGCAGTATATTCCAGAGGGATCACTTTTGGAGTTAGCTGAATGACTCCGCTGTGTACATTCTCATGGCTTTGCAGCAGATGTTATTAATAGGCACATAACTGGAGTATTTCATACTTTTCTGTGCTGTAGATGTGACAGTAAATGGTAACTGCAGTAGTAGTTCTTTTCCTTTGCAGGTTGATGTTTTAGGAAAATGTCCGACAACATATGAGTTCAGAGGACAATCTGTCTGGAAGAAAAAAGACTTAACTCAGTGTACAAACAGGATATTAGGATCCACATCACTGAAATCAGTTGCACTTCCCGGTAAAACTGTAAGTATCTGAAAAGCTGAAATTTTCTTATGCAAAAATAACAAAAGTCACAATTTCTTCCATAAATATTGTGTTGACTATGACCAAATACTCAATGTATCCATGTGAACTTAAGGGTGCTTTACACGCTGCGACATCGCTAGCGATTGCTAGCGATGTCGTGTGCGATAGCACCCGCCCATGTCGCTGTTTTGTCATGGGGGTAATCGCTGCTGTAGCGAACAGTATCGCTACAGCAGCGTCACACGCACATACCTGCTTAGCTACGTCGTTGGAGACACCGAACAATCTCTCCTTTAAGGGGGAGGTTAGTTTGGCGTCACAGCGGCATCACTAAGCGGCCACCCAATAGCAGAGGAGGGGCGGAGATGAGCGGCCGGAACATGCCGCCCACCTCCTTCCTTCCTCATTGCTGGTGGACGCAGGTAAGGAGATGTTCTTCGTTCCTGCGGTGTCACACATAGCGATGTGTGATGCCGCAGAAATGAGGTACAACCAGCGGCATGCACTACCAACGATATTATGAAATGGAGCGACGTGTCAACGATCAACGATTTTTGACGTTTTTGCGATCGTTGATCGTCGCTCCTTTTAGTCACACACAATGATATCGCTAACAGTGCTGGATGTGCGACACGAACAACGTGACCCCGGCGATATATCGTTAGCGATATCGTTGTGTGTAAGGTACCTTTTAGACTGTGTGCCCACAATGAGTTTTTGATGTTGCATATTTTCAGTGCATCGAAGATGCAGCATCTTTGTCACACTAGGTTTGGGGAAATACCAAGCGCATGGTGAAAGGGAAGGGAAAGGAAACCCTGTGTCTAGGGAAAGGGGAGATGGTGACCCCTGACTGAACCTACTGCTGGTCCCTGGGGTCCTTTACCACTTTAGATAGGTTCCGCACCTTTGCGCCGAGCCGGATACCTGACCCTAGGTATCCCTAATGCTGGTCCCTTAATAGGAAACAGATGGGATGAGCTCTTTGACAAACCCACTAAACAACTATAGAAGGCACAAGGGGGACACACAGAGGAAACTGCATGAACTACTCATCATTAGAGGACTCAGGTAGAAATTCTGCAGAGTCTTCAGCAATGATTCCATAAAGGATTTCAAACTATGTGCTTGCAACCTAGGTTTGAAGGAACTGAAAATATCACCAGCACCAGTCCAAAGGAAGGAAGGGGTATTTAAACACCAAGGGAATTCTGATAATCAACAGCTGGGTGGAAGTTGAGCTCCTGCTGGGTCCAAAAGGGAGAGAGATGAATCCAGAAGGAAAGCTACCTATACCAATGAATACTGACAGCAGGAACAATGTAAAGTCAGGGAGCATTCTGCGCAGCCAGACGCTGTGACCTTCTATGGCCAGAAACCACAGGACTGTCTGTCAGATGTGACACACCTGTGACAGTCTTACAGTTCCTTCAAAGTGGATGGGATTTTTAGAAATCTCATGCCCACTGTGCTTTCTTTTAATGTCGCGTAAACTGACCTGTGGTGCATGTTTCAAATCCGCAACATTTCACCTTCTCTTCAAGTACGCTGAGTTTTATGTGTAGATTTTAACTATAGAATTGCATTATATACGGAAAATCCAAAGGGAATAAACACAAGTAATCTGCACATGACTGTATCGACAAAGCTAAGTTCCAAAACGAATCAGCTTTCTTTAAACTTGACATACCAAAGAGAGACATCAAAAAACTGATAAAAACACAATTGAAAACACATTGGAAAAAACACAAGGGACCTAATTTATCTAAAGGTGTATAAATACTACAGAAAATCTACAAAATCTAAAACTCACAATATACTTATCATGGGAATGTAGCCTCCTTCACACAACGGGGTTTTTTCCATGAGGATTTAGAAATAGATTTTGCTCTTAAATCCACATCAAAAACTCCATCTAATACTCTTTGAATAAGTTTCCGCCAGAATTGAACTGGATGGCTCCTTTAGTGCACGCAGTACTATTTTTTCATGCTATTTAGAACATTTAGCGTAAAACTAGCTAATAGCTAATTCAAAGAATATTAAACATTCTTTTATGTGGATTTTCAGTAAAATCCTCTTTTAAATTCTTGTAAAAAAACAAAACGTATGAATAGGCTCTAAAGAGGAAGAGGCCATTCACGTACATGGCTTTCTACAATAGGTCATGTGTTTATTGCTTACAGTCTAGTATTTCAGAACTCCCAAAAACTACAGTGGAGTGAGCTGCAGACATGGCCACCTGACTAATTCACATACTGCTTTCTGCAGTGCCGAACTGGTTAAGAGACCCCATTTTCCTGATGTACGAGGCATCCAGAGATGTCTTCACCTTGCGCCATTAGTACTTAGATAGGAGAGGAAAGAAAGGGTAAATCCACTGCACTACCTTGTGTATTAGCTTGAAACAGGATGACTTCAAGTGATTTAATGCTACGCGTTTCGGAGCTGTGGCTCCTTCTTCAGGAACAATCACAAATATACCTTTGGTGACCCTGAAGAAGGAACCATGGCTGCGAAACACATAGATATAAATCACTTTAGGTCATGTTATTTCAAACCTTTAATACACATGGCAGCACGGTGGATTAACCCTTTTTTCCTCTCCTATCTACTGCAGAAGCAGTTTGGATATAACTGCATGTTTGATATATTAGTTGTGGCTTCTCACAACTTCCCCAGATGAGCGATTACCATGTGTTTCACTCACTTTATCATCCCGGGTAGGACTCTATTCTTGTCTTATTGTCTTTCCAGCAATCTTTTCACCATTAGTACTTGTCAGACTCTGCTCCTCAGCTGATTTCTGCTACTCTTCTGTGTGTGTCTGCTCACATAAAGTTACCCTGTCCGTCAAGTATTTTTTTGTCCTTATGGGTATGGGGTCATACAGAATGGTATGCTGAGGTCAGATGTAGTCCCTAGCCCATAGGATGTGCACCTTTGACATATAAGAGCTGGAAAACAATTATCTCATGTGTGCCACCATTCTTGTAGTAGTTGAGGACCCTAGGAACAGTGTCATCCTTCTGAAAGAGGAGATGACAATAAGAGGGGCCTATTACTGGTGTCTTGTGTATGACTTATTGGTGGACATAAAGGGGCCAGAATAGTGGTGTTGTGGTTACTGTAAGGGTACGTGCCTGTGATGAGTTTTACTCACATTTTTCACATTTCTGGTGCTTAAAAAAACTCAGTGTTTTTCATGACCCTGGAATTGTTGACTCCGGTCTTCCTTTCATACCCCACACCTCCATTCCCATTTCTTATTAAAAATAATTACACGGACACAAATTTATCTTTGGATGATTTTGGCCATAGCAGCCATTTTATTAACAAGAATACATAACCAATAAAATTTGCAATATGGTAAGGTCCTTGAAGCTACCAAAACCCTGGTGATTCCCATAACCGAGCAATAAGAACCCCAACTTGCTCCCAGCCGTTACCCACACTGGCTCAGGAGCACCAAATGGTAAGGGTTAATCCTCCGTCAACCCCAACCATACCCCTAGGGGCCCCGACATACCCCGTCGGGGTTCCCCCCCAAAATCACCAGGTGACCATCAATTCTGCCAATGAGGGGATCCATACCCGGATGAATTCCCCGAACCAATTTTAAACCAACTTCAAGGACCCACCAATAAACAACGCCAACCAGCCACTACGACCCAAGAAACAACCCCGTACCACCCCTCCCACCAACTACACATCTTTGTCATACCTATATAATAGGGAGGGCATGAGGGACTGTCACTTTTGGCACCGGAGCGGGAAAGATGCCGCTCCTCCCCCTTGTCTGAACCTCGACTCAAAACGGGCTCCCTCCCCCTCACCCCACCTATGACACCCTGACCTCCCCACCAATCAGGTGTCATGACGGCCTACGCAAATGCCCCGGGGGGAGGGGGGGGCATTGCTCCGTCCTCTCTGTATTTGGAGTAGAGGCATAGTGGAAAAACTCAAAAAACACTGAACGTGGCAACGTAGCCTAAGTGGGACTGAGGTGGTGATAAAAATATCAGAACTCAGATCGAGCAAGCTTTAGCCATAAAACACAGATCCTATGCAAATTAGTTGTATCTAAAGAGGAAAATAAATGGATTTCTAGTGCCACCTCTTGAAGGCTACCACCCAATAAGTCATATAATGAACCTTGCCACATAAGTTAGGATATTTATCCAAACTTGAGTCTCCTCCAAAAGAAAGAGACCACCATGCGCCCAGGTCTGCTGATGGATATCTTTTCCTTCTTCCCCTGTGGTTGTCCATGCTGAGGAATCTCACACTTGCTGCCAGATTACAGCTGTGGTTCCTAATGGCAGGATAGCCTTTGATCAGCACAGCAACATTATAAAAAAGGGATTGTCCAAAGCTGAATCATCATTGCAACCAAATATTTATAAGAGGTTTAGTCTCCTTGATGTCACTGTACACAGGAAAAGCTCTTAAACCATTTTAAAAAATGATTTCACTTTGTTTTGACAAGTTGTTCCCATAGTTATTACCAGATATATTATTTTTCTAGATGTACGGAGATATTCTTGGAACACTTTAACAGCTTTCTGTTATCTACTGTTAGTTATCGTTTTTAGGATTAGGTGATTTCTTGTTACGTGAGACGTAAGGGAAGGTGACCCCTGTGTCTAGGGAAAGAGCGAGATGGTGACCCCTGACCAAACCTACTGCTGAACCCTGGGGTCCCTCACCACCATAAATAGGTTCCGCACTCATGCGATGAGCTGGATACCTGACCCTATGTGTCTCTAGTACTGGACCTTAATCAGGGAACGGGTGGGATGAGCTCTTCGTCAACCCCACTAAACACTAAAGGAAGACACAAGGTGAACACACGGGGGGAGAATGCATGAACTACTTGTCCACAGATGACACAGGCAGAAGTTTAGTAAAATGTCAGCAACAATACTACAGATGAGAGCAAGCCACCTGCTTGCAAACAGAGCTGGAATAAACTGAATAATATTACAAGCACCAGTCCAGGGAAAATTGGAGTATTTAAGCACCAAGGGAATACTGATAATCAGCAGCTGGTTGGAAGGAGAGCTCCTGCTGGGTCCTTAATTGGGAGAGATGAAAATCCAGCAGGAAAGCTACCTAGTACAATGAATATTAACAGCAAGAACAATAGAAAGTCAGGGAGCATTTTTCGCAGCCAAATGTTGTGATCTTCTATTGCCAGAAACCACATGACTGTCTGTCACCCGTGACACACCCATGACATTTCTTTCTAAAATAGCAGTTATCATAGAGACAGTTAATATCAGCATTCTTAGAAATGAATATGATTATGAAATTATGTTGTTTCAAATTCCACTGTTTATTGGAAATATGGAAGGACTTGCGATGCCATAAAACGTTATATTTTTTCATTAGTTGGAAAAAACATTTTAAGGGGTATTCCCATCTCCAAGATCCTATCCCATTATGTAGTAGGTATGATAATAATATTAGCAAATATCTTCAATTAGAAATGTAGTATAGTTCTCCTAGTATAGCCATGTCTCTTACCTCATGTGCAGGGCATTGCAGCTTAGGTATCCCTGGTTACAACCATGACCAACTAACCGTCACTATATAAGTGGATATGTCAGCTGCAATGCCCTGCACATGAGGTAAGAGACATGGCTATATCAGGAGAACTATACTACATTTCTAATTGAATAATATTTGCTACATATTGAGATAGGATCTTGGAGATAGAAAACCCCTTTAATTCTACAGTAACGTTAGAGGTCATTGAGACAGGGGCAACAAATTTGCATTTGTTTTTGGTGTTCAAAAAGCACTGCAACAATAAAAGTTGGGTTTTTTTTGTTTTTTTTTTTTACAGCAAATTCTTGACTCTTTCCTGGAATGTGGGCAAAACTTTAAAGGTGGCGAATTAGCAGAAGCCAGTTGTAATGAATCTCATCTTGTTACACTATTTTCTCGAAAAGGAAATGGCGCTAAAACAAGCACTAAAACTGCTCTTAAGCTGCAAAAGAAAGAAGTGGATACTATATCTAATAAAGGTTAGAGAAAAGGAAACACACTTTATCTGTTAAACGTTCTATTTGCCTAATGCAACTCATTTTCCCAGAGGTTGATATATTTTATGTCTTTGCTTTGGGTTTAGAGCTGCATGGAAAGGTTTATGTGACCAATCTGATGTATGAAAAGGAAACAAGTCACACTAAACCAGGCGGAGAAGATGCAGCTGAAACGGTCAGGAACCTCTGCCAGTCTTCACATTCGAACTATGAGGTACAGTAGTAATTCCATGTATTTGTATGAGCCTATGTATGACCAGCCGAAATACTTAAATAGGTTGGCTCTACTTTGGTTTTTATTGATGGTCTATCATTAGGTTATGCCATCAATATCTGATAAACGGGGATCTGACACTTGATGGCACTCCCAACGATCAGCTGTTATCAGTGGCCGGAAGTTTGCCCAGTGTCACACCCTCACAGAGCAGATATTAATGGCCTACCGTAAGTGTGCCGCCCCCGTGCCAGCACCCGGCGCTGCTCGAATCCGGACCATCTAAGGGGGTGGCTTGAGGGTCTCCGGACCCGGGGGGGTCTCACGGACACTCCGATTAAAAAGGGGGGACATAAATGTACGGGCTAAGCCGTAGTAAGTTCTTGATGCCACCCACAGTGTGTGGTGAGGTGGGACCCAACCGCTGCTGTTGTAGTGCGCCCAGGGGAGATGTTGTACAGCTAGCTGTTAACCCCTCCGTGGGTAGGGATGTTGGCCCCTGGACCCGGTGTCTCTGTGCAGGGTATAGCAACCGCAGTGGGTGTTTGTGTACTCACAGTTAATAAATCACACAAGTCTCTGGTAAACCAAGGTGCTGGTGGCCGGTGCCGCGGCCGCTTGCATTCGGGTCCCCCACCTGGCTGGTGGTCTCTATCCTTTTCCTCTGCACTGTTTGTGTAAGGTGGATTTCCTACTCTGAAACTCAGGAGTCCGCTCCCGGCTGGATGTGGCCTAAGGAGCCGTGCCCGCAGACGCTGGTCCATCGGATCTATGGCCCCTGGCGGTGACCTCCTATCCCTATCGGTGGGCTGTTGTCTTCTATGAGGGACTTTGGGTGGGACAGGACCTCTAATACTGGCCTCAATCGGGGAATTAACCAGTCCACTTGGTTCCGGTTCTGGCTTCAGGGTCCGAGTACCCCCTTTGTGCTACGGTTTTCGGGTCGGTTCCCCATGTCGGTAACGGCGGGCTACAACCCTGTTCTGGTCCACCTCGGTTCTGCTGAGCCGTCTTCTTGTTTCCTGCTGACGGAGACCACCGTCTGCCTCCTAGCCAAAGGCACCAGGGCTCCTACCCTGGTACCGTCCAATTTGAGCTTCTCCTCCTGCTGGGACTACACCTAGCCCCAGCTCCACTCCTCTCAACTTGAACTCTAACAGAGAACTCTCTATTTTCCCGCCCCGGGCTGTCTAGACCCCTAGGTGGGCGTGTCCCAACCTCCTGGTCCCGCCCACTGGTGTGTCTGTCTTTCCCTAAGGGGTGGTGACTAGGGTTTTTAGGTTGGCTGTGTGTTTCCTAGTAGGGGAAGGTGTTATGTAGGGGCCTATCTGTGACTACCTGGTTTTGCCCGGACGTCACATAAGGATAGGCCGTTTTTAAAAAAAAGTAGTTACCAACCTCTTTAAACCCCCCATATATCATAGATGGTCACCCCACTGATCAGAAATTGTTAGTCTATCTTAACGATAGGTCATTAATAAAAATATAGCAGACAACTCCTTTAACCACTCCATACATCTTAGATGGTCCCACCCCACCAATGAAATATTGATAGCCTATCTTAATGATACGCCATTAATAAAAAAAAAGTAGTGGTCAACCCTTTTAAACACCCCATACATCTTAGATGGTCTCATCACTAATCAGATATTGACAACCCATCTTAAAGGGGTAGTCCCAGCTCCAAGATCCTATCCCAATATGTAGTAGGTGTAATAATAAGAATATTAGCAAATACCTCCAACTAGAAATGTATAGTATAGTTCTTCTGCCCCATATTCAGGTCATTGCAGGGCCTTAGGTATCCATGGTTACGACCACAAGCAACTAACTAACTTTGACTATATGCGTGGTTGTAACCATGGATACCTAAGCTCCTACATTCCACTGAACATGAGGTAGGAAACATAGTGAATCAGAGGAGCTACACTACATTTCTAATTGGATGTATTTGCTAATATTATTATTACACCTACTACATATTGGGAGAGGATCTTGGAAATGGGAATACCCCTTTAACAATAGGCCATTAATAAAAAAAAAAAGTAATGGCCAACTCCTTTAACCACCCCATACATCTTAGATGGTCACACCCTGCCCATCAGATATTGATAGCCTATCTTAAGGAAGGGCCATCATTAAAAAAGTTGTGACTAACTCCTTTAAGCCCTCCATACACTTTAGATGGCTGTCACCTGAATGATGGTTTTGCCAGCATATATCTTACCATATTTCCCTTACACATATTTCCCTCAGCTCTCCAGTCCATCAGCCAGGTGATTAATCTGTGACCATAGTACAGGAGTACTCAGTATCTCCTTACCTCTTCTTTTGATTATTCGGGCCTGTGTAACAACATAGATATGGCATGATGCAAACATTATGTCACACCAGCCCAGTTGATCAAAACTAAATATTAAGAATGATAGTGAACCCCATGTGATCTTGAGAATGTGACTCCAGGAGAAAGGAGAAAGCCGAGAACAGTGAGGGCAGTCAGGGAGTGGGACAGGCTACTACGGGAGGTGGTGAGCTCTTGTCGCGGGTGGGGAGGGGACGCTGTGCTCACCACGCTCGGGTCCGGCGCTGCTGCTGCTGCTCGGTGGCTCAAGCGGTGGGCCGGATCCGGGGACTCGAGCGGCGCTCCTCGCCCGTGAGTGAAAGGGGAATAGTTTTTGGGGTTTGGGAAGTCGCTCCGTGACGCCACCCACGGTTGTGGTGAGGTTGGGACACCACCGCTGCTCTGGACGGGGATCCCGGGAGCGATGACAGGGAGCAGCCAAGATGTTTCTCTCCCCTCCGTGGGTAGGGGGTTTTGGTGGTCCCGGGGCCCGGTGATGGTGACTGTAAGGTGGATGGCAGGGTTTGACGAGGTGCAGGGTCGCGGGGGCAGCGCGGTGCCAGACGGCACGGTGGTACTCACTCAGCCAATAACGTAGACGGAGTCTCTGGTAAAACAAACGGCTGGATGGACGGGTCCCGCAGCCGGCTGCGGTGGTCATTCCCGGTAGGTTGGCGGTGACTGTCTCTCCCTGCACCTGTGATGTGTTTTCGGCTCCGATGGCTTCCCACCGGTAACCCGCTCCCCAGCGGTGTATTTGCCAGAGGAGCCCCTTCACGGTTGAGCGGTTGCCTTCAGTCGGGTCTTTGCTGCTGGGAAACCCCGGAGGTTCCCGTCGCTGATGGATTTGACCGGTTTAACGGCGACTCCAAGCCTGGTCGGGGTCCGTAGGCCCTGCCGAATGGTGCTGGCTTCTCTTCGCTCCCCGGTTCGGTACCGCTCGTCCCCGGTCCTTACGGTTATGCGTCAATCGGCCTCTCCTGCAGACGGTCACCACCGTCTGCCAACCTTGCTCTTGGGTGCCCGGGCCATGTACCCGGACACGGTCAGTCTGCTCTTGCTCCTCCACTACCACTCCAAAACTACTCTCCACTCCACTCCAAAAACTACTCTCTGACTTCCTTTCCCGCCTCCAGGACTGTGTACTCCTCAGTGGGTGGGGCCAACCGCCTGGCTCCACCCCACCTGGTGTGGACATCAGTCCCTGGAGGGAGGCAACAAGGATTTGTGTGTGTGACTGATGTGCCTAACCGGGGTGTGGGGTGTGTTGTTGCAGTACCTGTTACGTCCTGGTTTGTCCAGGGCGCCACACTCTCCATCAATGGAAATCTTCAAGTGGAAACTGGATAAACATATAGCTGGGATGATTTAGGAAAGCCTGCACTCGCAGGGGGTTGGACCCGATGGCCCTTGAGGTCCCTTCCAACTATACCATTCTATGATTCTATGATTAACAGCTTTGGCGATCTCCAGCAGTTTTATTAACAATGAACAAAGCAGAGGCCAACCATGTGCATCTCCTCCATTCAAGCCAAGGCTTTGTAGAACCACCTTCTCAGGATTACTGAGGTCCCAGTATTTGGACACCCAGGGAGTAGCAAGTTATCTCATGAATAGTGGATCACTTTCGATTTAGGGATAATCTAATTTATATTGTGATGTGCTGTTACTGGATTGAGAAGTTGTTAGAAGGATCTGGTTAAAAGGGTAGACTTGAATAATTGCATTCTAACATATCGGAAAATGAATGTGGACAAAGATTTTAGTAATGTTGATTGGAAGACAGGGGAATCTCACATTTGGATTAGTTGTTACAAATTTCGAATTGCATTTGCGGATTAGCATTTTCTTTAAATGAACCAAAGTCCTTTAACACTGTCTCAGGCTGACGTCAAAGTAGCAGATAACTGGAAGGTACTGTGAGAAAGTGGGCAGTGGCCGAGGGCTCGTAGAGCCTCCAGTTATTGATGTTCTTCTGAATGAGAACGTCCTAACCACAGGAGTGCATAAGATATAGTGCTCTCATTCATAGTCTCCTATTAGTCTTTTACATGCTTGAGAATTTCCACAATGATGACTAGCAATATATGAATGCATGGCAGCGGTCACAGTAAGTGGTTTGATGACAAGATGAGAAATATGTAGAAAAGTATGCAACGCTCTGATTGAGCTTCTTACCTAATAGAGCAAGCAATTCATCTACTGTAAAAAAGAACTAGTGTCACAAGGTTTAATCTAAACTATAAAAAAATGGAGATTTCTTCCCATGGTCTTCCCTGTTGCACAATTTTATTATTTCATTAAATGGAACCTACCACGTCCAGAAAAGCTTTTTCCTTGTAGGGTGCAAACACAGATGGGCATAACTCTCAATTACAAGCATTAACTTGCCCAATAGTATACATGGATAAACATGTTTCAATGCAACACTACAAACTAGATCCTAAAGAAAAAAATTGCACATGACAACTAGATAATTCAAAATTCATACAAATGTATTGGATTATATAAAATAGAAATTAAAACTAAAAACAAGGACAAGTTTAAAAAGTGTGAAGACCAGAAAATGGCACAACAACTCTGATCAAGAGGGAAACAATATATATAGTAGATAACACCTTTCAATAATTCCCATCCCAGTATTAGGTGGTGTGTGGTATTGTCATGATGTGACTGTAGAACAGCAAGGGACAAAGGGCTCCTATACTGACTCTAGGCTATCCCTGTCCCCAAGATTACCCCTGATGGTGAAGATGCCTGGGTCTCATACCTTGCTGTTGTCCTAAATAAAGGTAATTTGCCCCCCCTCCCTCCCCAGGGAAGGAAGGACTAGTGTGTAACGGAAATAGTAGATAAGACAGAAAGCAATAAAAGAAGCTCAGTCACACTCTCAGGAATTAGCACTAAGGGGTACTTTGAACACTGCGACATCGCTAGCCGATGATAGCGATGCCGAGCGCGATAGTACCCGCCCCCGACGAACATGCGATATCTTGTGATAGCTGCCGTAGTGAACATTATCGCTACGGCAGCTTCACACGCACTTACCTGCCCGTCGCTCTGGCCGGCGACCCGCCTCCTTCCTAAGGGTGCGGCGTCACAGCGACGTCACACGGCAGCCGTCCAATAGAAGCGGAGGGGCGGAGATGAGCGGGACGTAAACATCCCGCCCACCTCCTTCCTTCCGCATTGGCGGTGGAGGCAGGTAAGGAGAAGTTCCTCGCTCCTGCGGCTTCATACATAGCGATGTGTGCTGCCGCAGGAACGAGGAACAACATCGTATCTCCTATTGGTGTGACATTATGAAAATGTCCGACACTACACAGATCACCGATTTACGACGCTTTTGCGATCATTTATCGGCGCATCTAGGCTTTACACGTTGCGACGTCGTTACCGACGCCGGATGTGCATCACTTTCGATTTGACCCCGACGATATCGCAGTAGCGATGTCGCAACGTGCAAAGTACCCCTAAGAAACTAAAGTGAAAAGCAAGTGAAGCAAGGTAGCAACACAAAGACAAAAAAAGATTTGCACCTAAGCCACTTGCAACAATATAAAACATAATCACCAGTAAGCCTGGGAAAATCCACCACTCCAGGCCAGAATAGAAAAGCTATATCTGGCACTACAACAATAGTCCAGCCAGCTTATACAGGAGGGGAGTGAATATGACTGGTTCTCCCATAGCATGTGACAAAAGGAGATTAACAACCAGACCAGCAGAGATTAACTGTTGCTAGCCTGCCTGTGAACCATAAGTCTGTTAGTCGATGCCCAAATGCAAGAATCTGAAGTTTCCACAGATCCTGATGCCACCATGACAGTTGGCGATGCTTGCAAAAATGTCTTTGTAACAGGTATATTTTGTCTATCAAAATAAAGAATATTACATAGGGGTGTAGCTATATGGCAAAGACTACAGATATATTTAAATTGACCTACCAATGCGGTAATTGCAATGCAATGGGTACAGTACCAGTTATCATCACATATACTAGTAAAAAAAAATTGGTACTGCATTAGTCAGATGTTGTCTGATTGCGATCTTGTATGCACAGAAATAACTGATTATGTACAAATGCAATATAAGTATAAGTGAAAATTGCAGTCCAAAGTGGTAGAAGAGGCAATAAATGTCTATAATTTTGATTGAACATAACCAATATGGCTTGTATATGCCATACAACTAAATCTCAGTACATGTATGTATAGGTATTAGCAAAGGCAGACAGTGTCTATAGTTAGAAAAAGGTGTAATGGAGATGAGATAGAGAGGGAAGAAGAAAGGATAAAAAGTTAGCAAATTAGTATTACCTCCTGAAGAGTGGGGTGCCAAGCCCTGACGTATGTTTCGGTGGAATGCCTTTTTCTTGCGGTTACCACATTGGCAGGTCAATTTAAATACATTTGACATTTGTGGTCTTTGCCATATAACTACACCACTAAGCAATAGTCTTTATTTTGATCAACCAAATATACCATACACCACCTAATGTTTGTATATATCTATCGAAACTGGATTAGGAATTATTGAAAGGAGTGATCTTATCCTGTATATAAACATTGTTTCCCTCCTGATCAGAGTTGTGGTGCCATTTGATGGCTTTCACACTTTTGAAACCAGTCCTTGTTTTTAACTTTAATTTCTGTTTTGTCTAATCCAATAAACCTGTATGAATTTTTAATTTTATAGTTTCCATGTGCATGTTTTTTATTTAGGCTCTTATTTGTAGATACTGTATATTGTTAATCTGCAGAAAAATAGTATTAACATTATAATATTTTGTTTAATTGAAGCAGTGGTTGCAGTGAGAAAATGAACTTGTAGCCTCTCGTAGCCGCTTGCTATTAGTAATCAGGGAGGTGTCGGGAGCGATTGCAGTCACCACTCGGCATACAGTGAGCGCAGCTATCACTCCCCGGCACATTGATTGACAATCTGCTCCATACACATACAGTTAGGTCCAAAAATATTTGGACAGTGACACAATTTTTGCGAGTTGGGCTCTGCATGCCACCACATTGGATTTGAAATGAAACCTCTACAACAGAAT
This sequence comes from Anomaloglossus baeobatrachus, assembly GCF_048569485.1. NCBI lineage: Eukaryota > Metazoa > Chordata > Amphibia > Anura > Aromobatidae > Anomaloglossus > Anomaloglossus baeobatrachus. The sequence continues at coordinate 226,297,414 of NC_134359.1, read as the reverse complement.
TCAAGTGCAGATTGTAACGTTTAATTTGAAGGTTTGAACAAAAATATCTGATAGAAATTGTAGGAATTGTACACATTTCTTTACAAACACTCCACATTTTAGGAGGTCAAAAGTAATTGGACAAATAAACCAAACCCAAACAAAATATTTTTATTTTCAATATTTTGTTGCGAATCCTTTGGAGGCAATCACTGCCTTAAGTCTGGAACCCATGGACATCACCAAACGCTGGGTTTCCTCCTTCTTAATGCTTTGCCAGGCCTTTACAGCCGCAGCCTTCAGGTCTTGCTTGTTTGTGGGTCTTTCCGTCTTAAGTCTGGATTTGAGCAAGTGAAATGCATGCTCAATTGGGTTAAGATCTGGTGATTGACTTGGCCATTGCAGAATGTTCCACTTTTTTGCACTCATGAACTCCTGGGTAGCTTTGGCTGTATGCTTGGGGTCATTGTCCATCTGTACTATGAAGCGCCGTCCGATCAACTTTGCGGCATTTGGCTGAATCTGGGCTGAAAGTATATCCCGGTACACTTCAGAATTCATCCGGCTACTCTTGTCTGCTGTTATGTTATCAATAAACACAAGTGACCCAGTGCCATTGAAAGCCATGCATGCCCATGCCATCACGTTGCCTCCACCATGTTTTACAGAGGATGTGGTGTGCCTTGGATCATGTGCCGTTCCCTTTCTTCTCCAAACTTTTTTCTTCCCATCATTCTGGTACAGGTTGATCTTTGTCTCATCTGTCCATAGAATACTTTTCCAGAACTGAGCTGGCTTCATGAGGTGTTTTTCAGCAAATTTAACTCTGGCCTGTCTATTTTTGGAATTGATGAATGGTTTGCATCTAGATGTGAACCCTTTGTATTTACTTTCATGGAGTCTTCTCTTTACTGTTGACTTAGAGACAGATACACCTACTTCACTGAGAGTGTTCTGGACTTCAGTTGATGTTGTGAACGGGTTCTTCTTCACCAAAGAAAGTATGCAGCGATCATCCACCACTGTTGTCATCCGTGGACGCCCAGGCCTTTTTGAGTTCCCAAGCTCACCAGTCAATTCCTTTTTTCTCAGAATGTACCCGACTGTTGATTTTGCTACTCCAAGCATGTCTGCTATCTCTCTGATGGTTTTTTTCCTTTTTTTTCAGCCTCAGGATGTTCTGCTTCACCTCAATTGAGAGTTCCTTAGACCGCATGTTGTCTGGTCACAGCAACAGCTTCCAAATGCAAAACCACACACCTGTAATCAACCCCAGACCTTTTAACTACTTAATTGATTACAGGTTAACGAGGGAGACACCTTCAGAGTTAATTGCAGCCCTTAGAGTCCCTTGTCCAATTACTTTTGGTCCCTTTAAAAAGAGGAGGCTATGCATTACAGAGCTATGATTCCTAAACCCTTTCTCCGATTTGGATGTGAAAACTCTCATATTGCAGCTGGGAGTGTGCACTGTCAGCTCATATTATATATATAATTGTATTTCTGAACATGTTTTTGTAAACAGCTAAAATAACAGAACTTGTGTCACTGTCCAAATATTTCTGGACCTAACTGTATGCTGCACACACTGCAGAACAGGCTGTCATCAATGTGCCAGGGAGTGATAAAAGTATATTTTATTCCATAGCCGCTGTTCTAGTAACTTAGGCAGGCATGGCATGATTTAAAGCGAATAACCAAGAATCTGTTACTAGGTTTTTGCAATGTGATTTGAGAGCAGCATGATGCAGGAGTAGAGACCTTGATTCCAGCGATGTGTCACTTACTGGGCTGCTACCTGCAGTTTTCATAAAATCTCTGTTTTATCTGCTACTGCTCTACCAGTTCTCTGAATGCTGAGCTCTGTATAATCCCACCCACACCACTTATTGACAGCTTTCTGTATAGACTGTGCATGGGCAGAATGCCAATCAGTGGTGGGGGTGGTGTTATAAAGAGCTAATGAATATAAAGGATTACCTGGCAGCAGGTTTACTAGTATCCTAGCAATTATCTCCTCTTGATAAAAGAGTGATTTTATCAAAACTACAGCAAGTATTCCCCAGTGACACACTTGCAGCGCCCCATGGGGCAGGTAGTTAACCTACTCGTTGCCGTCCCATTACGGGTTGGGTCAGGTGGTGTCACGTGTGGCCTTGCCCTGTTCCGTTGCCTCGAGGCGTGCAGTAAAAGGAAGGTAAAGCGGGGTGATGGAGAAAGTTTGTCGTGATGCCACCTGTGGTACGCGGCCAGGGAGTAGCCGCCGCTGCAGAATTCCTTGCCGGGGCAGCTGTTTTGGCAGCCAGGATGGTGTCACTCCCCTCAGGTGGAGCAGGCCCTGGGTGGATGACGAGGGGGATAATGGCCATTGGCGCCCAAATCTCTGGGCGGTGACGCTGGTAAGGACAAGCCAACACAGTCTCTGTGGGTTCAATGTGTCTTTTACTTACTGAATTAAAGCTGCACCCAGGTGTTGATCTCTGCCATCGTGAGCTTCGGTCAATCCCAAGCAAGTGAGGGGCCACCACCGTTTTTTGAAGAGAAAGAGAGTGTCTTTTCTTTAGGGTGTACCCCGTGTAAGTTAGGAACCCCGGTAGAGCTCCCGCTCCAAGCCCAGGGGCCTGTGTAGATCGAAGAGTTCCAAAGGTGTCTTGTCAGAACTATGGTCCAGACTTGTCTGTCTCGTGTAAAAGAGAAAAAGGAGCCAGCACGATCTGAAATTGGCATGCATCATATAAAAAGTGAAAATTCACAGATTTATTCCAACTGTACTATAATAAAAAAAATGAGATTTTTAGCAAATAATTGATCAATTCTTTGAGCCACACCTGCCAACGTCACGGCAAATCTCAATAGGGAGTCCTAACCTATATTACGTATTTCATGTGCCATGCGGCCTCTGCTGTCGTGGGCTCCGGTCAATCCCAAGCAAGTAAAGGGCCACCACCAGTGTTTCAAGAGAAAGAAAGAGAGTGTCTTTTCCTTAGGGTGTCCCCCGTGGAAGTTAGGAACCCTGGCTGAGCTCCCGCTCCGAGCCCCGGGCCCTGTGTAGATCAAAGAGTTCCAAAGGTGTCTTGTCAGAACGTGGTCCCGACTCGTCTGTCTGGTGTGAATGCGTTGCGCCTACTTCTACCCCAATGGTGCCCGCCCCCTGCCGGTTACCCTGGCAACTGGAAAGTCCAATGACTACATATGGCCACCCCCCCGTCTGCCCTAAGACAGCTCCCCAGTGGGAAGCACCTGACTGTATTTGAGATGAAATGTGGTGACACTGATGGTTAACCCCCCTTACCTGAGATGGATACCACACCTTAACTGAGGTGTAGTACCCTGTGGTACCAAAGCCTCAGGGGTGCCACATTCCCCCACGGCAAATGGCAGCACTCGCGGGCTGTAACAAAACTGCAATTTTATATGCATGTAACAGGTTAACAAATAACTCTCTTCCCTTTATAGGAGGCAGCAATAATTTCAAAATGTTTCCAACATTTTCAACAATACAGGTCACAGGTCATCAAAACATTTCAAGGCACGCAAACATCAGCATTTAGAAACTATTCTGAATATGAAAAATATTAACAATTAACAATTTTGCTAAGCTGTTGGTGGTTCCAGAGGGCTGGTCCCGACCCCCTGGTTTGGCACAATCAATGGACTTCCTCTTGGATAATGTCCTGGCTTGCTTCAACGGCGGCAGATGGGCCGCCTGTCAGCATCGTAATGGTCAGTCACTGGGGGCGGAGAGTTCTTCACACGTCACCACCAGGGGAGATCATCAGCACTGGAAGCCAGTTCAATGGTCACCGGTTCCTGGGTCCCTGTTTTAGTCTGCAGTACCTTAATCAGAGTAGTCATGCTTTTACTCAGTTCCAGGAGCTGGAGCCGTAATTCATTGATGGAATCTTTGCCCAAGTTTTGCTCCTTGGCCTCTACCACCATCGGGGCCGCTGGCACCATCCCAGGTTGGGGAAGTACAGCGTTCTCATGAGCTGGTTCACGCAACATCCGCATAGCCCAGTCCTTAAACTCTGCAAAGCTGAGGTCAGAATGTTGCATAGCCAGGATGCATAGCTGAGTACGATGGTTATCAGACAGCAGTCCCTCAATAAACTGGTCAATTAACAGGCGTTTTTCATCTGTTACCTCTCCTGGTTCCACCTTTTGCACCGCTTTCATTGCTTCTTGAAGGTTGAGAGCATAGTCCCGGATTCTGTCCTGTACCTTTTGCTTGCATCCATAAAATCGCATTGTAATCTCAGAGGCCGTGCGAGTATCAAAAGTTTCCTTGAGTTTAGCTGAATATTTTTCAACACCCTCTTATCGGTCTCCGGCCAGGACTTAACTTCACGCCGAGCCGCCCCGGTTAGTTGGCCAATAAGAATGCTGGTCTTTTGGTCCTCAGTCATTGGATACACCCGAAATAAGCTGTAAAGTATCTCCTTGAAATCGGTCAGAGAATAAGCTTCCTTCGAATACTGGGGTAACCAGGTTGCTCCTTGGAGGTACGGCATGGAGAATGGTATCCCCGGAGCCACTACTAGTGCTGCAACATCAGCATTGAGAGCAGCTTGATCCTCCTCCTCAGACATATTTCCGGCAGCGGGACTTTCTCTTTTGCGCTCTTATCTGGACTCCTCCCACGTTTTTGCACTCTTTTTACGAGTTCTGCCCATGAAGCACGCCAGACCATTGCGGATCGGGTCAGGCGTGCAGTAAAAGGAAGGTAAAGTGGGGTGATGGGGAAAGTTTATCGAGACGCCACCTGTGGTACGCGGCCAGGGAGTAACCACCACTGCAGAATTCCTCGCCGGGGCAGGTGTTATGGCAGCCAGGATGGTGTTGCTCCCTACAGGCGGAGCAGGCCCCGGGTGGATGACAAGGGGGATAATGGCCGTTGGCGCCCAAAGCGCCGGGGAGCGACGCCGGTAAGGACAAGCTGACACAGTCTCTGCGAGTTCAAGATGTCTTTTACTCACTGAATTAAAGCTGCCCCATGTGCCGATCTCTGCTGTCGTGGGCTCCGGTCAATCCCAAGCAAGTAAGGGGCCACCACCGGTGTTTCAAGAGAAAGAAAGAGAGTGTCTTTTCCTTAGGGTGTCCCCCGTGGAAGTTAGGAACCCCGGCTGAGCTCCCGCTCTGAGCCCCGGGCCCTGTGTAGATCAAAGAGTTCCAAAGGTGTCTTGTCAGAACTATGGTCCCGACTCGTCTGTCTCGTGTGAATATGTTGCGCCTACTTCTACCCCCAATGGTGCCCGCCCCTGCTGGTTGCCCTGGTGACTGGAAAGTCCCTTGACTCTATATGGCCACCCGCCATCTGCCCCAAGACAGCTCCCCAGTGGGAAGCACCTGACTGTATGTGAGATGAAATGTGGTGAAACCGATGGTTAACCCCCCCTTACCTGAGATGGATACCACACCTTAACTGAGTTGCAGTACCCTGTGGCGACCAGAGCCTCAGGTGCGCCACACATTGCTAGAATCAGGATCTCTGCCCATACATCATGCCGTTCTCTGATTAGGTGGCAAAACCTTGTGACAGACTCTTTTTAAACATTTTTTACCTGTAGATTAACTCATTTTCTTCAGGTAGCTTTTCTGGACACAACAGTTTCAGTTTTAGTGTGGGCGTGGTAAAATTTATTTACCTGATTAAAATTGGCAACTGCTAAGAATAGTTTTGGAGATTTAGTTACTTCTCCTGTGGGCATGTTACATTGTTCCCAGCACTGGATTATTTTAGTTGTCTATTAGACAAGAAGGATGCAGTTATCCTAGAATATAGTAAAGCATTGGCTACAGAATTTGGCTACATGTAAACTTGGCTCTATTTGATATCCTTTGCTACATAGTGACTTACTGTATTTAATTATTTTTGGACAGTCATAAACATCAGCTTGTTGTCCTATTGGTTAATATGCAGAGTATTTATTGTAAAAATCAGATTTATAGGGCTTTTCTTAAGATCATGAGCTTCCTGCTCACCAGGGTGGTGTGCTCCTGCAGCTTGGACCAGTGGCATTCTATCACTGCTTTAATTGCTGCAAGATGCTCTCAAGGGGTATGAGATGACAAAACAGGGGCTCCTAGGTTGGCCCTAAGACTTGACACCCTGCGCTGCTCTTTATCTCGGAGGTAGGCTTGATGGTAGCCAGGTCTGAAACCCCAGTATGACCCTGAATCCTGTTTGAGCCCTGATCTTATTTCCTGTCTCCCCCACTCTTGGGTTGAGCCAAAAATACAGTAACAAAACCCCACAGAAATGACATGGACAAGGGAGAATGAAAACTCGTACACACTGTACTCTAAAGCGGTCTTTACACGCTACGACATCGCTAATGTGAAGTCGTTGGGGTCACGGAATTTGTGACGCACATCCGGCCGCATTAGCGATGCCGTTGTGTGTGACACCTATGAGCGATTTTGCATCGTCGCAAAAACGTGCAAAATCGCTCATCAGTGACATTGGGGTCCATTCTCGAATATCGTTGGAGCTGCAGGTACGAAGTAGTTCGTCGCTCCTGCGGCAGCACACATCGCTCCGTGTGACGCCGCAGGAACGAGGAACCTCTCCTTACCTGCCGCCGGCCCCAATGCGAAAGGAAGGAGGTGGGAGGGATGTTACGTCCCGCTCATCTCCGCCCCTCCGCTTTTATTGGGCGGCTGCTCAGTGACGTCGCAGTGACGCCGCACGGACCGCTCCCTTAGAAAGGAGGCGGTTCGCCAGTCATAGCGACGTCGCAGGGAAGGTAAGTATGTGTGACGGATCCGGCCGATGCTGTGCGACACGGGCAGCGATTTGCCCGTGTCGCACAACCGATGGGGGTGGGAACGCATGCTAGCGATATCGGTACCGATATCGCAGCATGTAAAGCGGCCTTTACACAAAGGAGAGGCAATATGTGTACAGGGGAATAAAGAAAAAAGGAAGGAAATAAATGCACAACAGGGGAATTTCCATAGCACTCAAAATAGCAACTACAGATCACCATGAACAGGATCACCACTAAAACCTACGCGAAAGCTACGTGAAAGCTATTGTCGGTGCATACTGGAAGAAATCAGTACCTTAAATAAGAAGGAGGCAGCTGCAATTGGCAATCTGAGCATCTAGTTCCTGCTCACCAGTCTGTGGGAATTAATTCCTGCAGGGCTGAAGACCAGTGAGCCTGAATCAGCCAACGCCCAGCTCTGGCTAAACAACTCTGAAGCATCAGGTTGTTTTTCAGATTCTGTAGACTAGAGTCCAATGCCGCTGTGCCACCAAGTGCGTGCAGAGCCGAATATCACATGACAGATGCTATGCGCTCTCAGATGTTGCAAGCAGAAGCAGCTTTGCTTCTGCTGCATTGAAGCAGTAAAGTGGAATAGCACTTAATGGGTACCTGTAGCATGGAAAAATGCTATTACCTTGCAGATATGAGGTTAATCCACAGGTTAATAGTATTCTGAACCTGCCTGGTGCCTGAACATTAAACCCCGCTGCCTGGAGGAAATGACCATTCCGGTTTCAGTCATGGGTGCGGTGCCGATGCAAGTTCTGTCACCGCTCTGGGTATGAACCGAGCACCCCACATTGACTGACAGCATTAGAAGAATTGAAAATATATCAATTCTGGCTCATCTTTTCCTTGAAATACACATTTTGTTGTTCCGACTATACATTTTTTAATTAATTGGCAACTGAGTTTAATAAGTTGGGGGAGTGTCCCTCCATGCTCTGATACTGACCAATCAGTGCTGTCAGTGCCACACTATTTAGGCACACTCCCCTTTGACAAGGAGAAAAGGTAACACCCTGTTGTCAATATATTCACAAGTTTTTAGGAGGAATAAAAGAGGAGCAGCACAATGTGATGTTCTAGAAAGATGGTTCAGAATTGTTATGTAATGGAGAATACAAGGTCCTCTTTAAATGTGTGAAAGTGATCTTATACTTTATCCTTTACATTCATGGTTGAACTTTCTGAATAATTGAAACCATTTCTGGGGGGGAAATTTCTCTTTGTCGATGGGAAACATTCCTGAAACAAATATGGCTTCGGATCAGATAAGAAAGTTGCCAGATACCAAAACTAAATCATTCTTGTAGATTCTGCTGCTTATAGACCTTCATACCAGCAGCTAGTGCCAAGTTTTCTAAGCTTCGACTGCACCCGAGTCATGAAACAAAAGCTAATCCCACTAGACGGCTGACATCTCCCCACCCAGCCGGGACCTCAGACCAATCTCCTTAGAACGCGGGATTGTTTCCAACCTCCTTTTGTTGTCTTGGAGATATCATGTCTGTGACTTTTGCTAATTTGTTTCACTCATGTTTAAGTCTTAGAGCATTGTCCTGTACTTTGTGAGATTAATCTTGGGCATAAAAGCTACAGAAAGACTATTAATAGGAAAGTAGTAAAGCATGGAAGAAAAACTCAGGTCTCGGAGTTATGGATGCATGAAATTAAGCGAGAAATTGCAGAAAAAGTATCTATTACACAAACCATAGCCAGAAATATACTAGGCAGTAATTAAAAGAGGGAAATAAAAATCTTGTGAAAATTGGTGTGCCACCGTCTCACAAAAATGAAGGACATGCCACATGAGCCTGACTGTAGGGCTATGTTCACACAGGGCATTTTTGTTGCTTTCTTATGGCAGAAAAACCTGATCTCTTGGAAGTAAAGAAGCTGCATTTTTGCTGGGGTTTTTTTTTGGTGCATTTTTGGTGTGTCATTTGTCTAAGGTTTGTTTTTTTTCACTCTCATTGCTTTAATAAAAAAAAAAAAAAAGTGGGAAAAAAAGCAGCAAAAATGCTGAAAGACTTCACATGCTGCTTCTTTCAAAATTCAGCTTTTTCCCATTTCAGTCAGGAAAAAAAAGCAGGTGTATGTATGACAGTTCTGGAATCTAATAGGTTTTGCTGGTACTGTAAAAAGCAGCTTTCTATTAAAATGTATTTGCATAAAACCGATGAAAACAAACCATGCACAAAAAAATTCACAAAAAACGCCCTGTGTGAGCATAGCCCTATGTGAAGAAATGTCTAGAATAGTGTATGGTTTGCTGGTTGCTGTTGTATACTGTTGAATCTGTTGCAGTGAAGATATCACCAGATTACCTAATTATGGCCTTTCCACATGGTGAGTTTTTTGAGAAATTTGCACCAAAATCTGTATGCCTAAGGCTAGTTTCACACTTGCAAAAAAACCAAGGAGAAAATTGTAGAAAAAATACCCTGACTATAAATAAATAAATTGCAAGTGCTTAATAAACAGGGTACTTAGTATATACATTTTTGCAAAAAGGTGAGAAGCTGTCTCACCTCGTCACGGTGTACCCATCTGAGACAGTCCCTAACCTACTAAAGTTAAAAACATATTCTGTACCTGACTAGTGTCATGTCAAAACTTCATATGGATGGTAAAGTGGTTAGCTGGGTCCCAGATTAAATAAATGCCTGTGCCCACGATCAGGACTCGCTGTGTCCTGGAGGCAGCGGGTCCTGACCTGCGGGGCTGCACGTCTCCTCTGCAGGAAACCACAGCTGCCTGTGCCCACGATCAGGACTCGCTGTGTCCTGGAGGCAGCGGGTGCTGACCTGCGGGGCTGCATGTCTCCTCTGCAGGAAACCACAGCTGCCTGTGCCCACGATCAGGACTCGCTGTGTCCTGGAGGCAGCGGGTCCTGACCTGCGGGGCTGCACGTCTCCTCCGCAGGAGAATGCAGCTGCCTGTGCCCACGATCAGGACTCGCTGTGTCCTGGAGGCAGCAGGTCCTGACCTGCGGGGCTGCACGTCTCCTCTGCAGGAGACCACAGCTGCCTGTGCCCACGATCAGGACTCGCTGTGTCCTGGAGGCAGCGCGTCCTGACCTGCGGGGCTGCACGTCTCCTCCGCAGGAGAACGCAGCTGCCTGTGCCCACGATCAGGACTCGCTGTGTCCTGGAGGCAGCGGATCCTGACCTGCGGGGCTGCACGTCTCCTCTGCAGGAAACCACAGCTGCCTGTGCCCACGATCAGGACTCGCTGTGTCCTGGAGGCAGCGGGTCCTGACCTGCGGGGCTTCACGTCTCCTCCGCAGGAGAACGCAGCTGCCTGTGCCCACGATCAGGACTCGCTGTGTCCTGGAGGCAGCGGATCCTGATCTGCGGGGCTGCACGTCTCCTCTGCAGGAAACCACAGCTGCCTGTGTCCACGATCAGGACTCGCTGTGTCCTGGAGGCAGCACGTCTTGACCTGCGGGGCTACACGTCTCCTCCGCAGGAGAATGCAGCTGCCTGTGCCCACGATCAGGACTCGCTGTGTCCTGGAGGCAGCGGATCCTGATCTGCAGGGCTGCACGTCTCCTCTGCAGGAAACCACAGCTGCCTGTGTCCACGATCAGGACTCGCTGTGTCCTGGAGGCAGCACGTCTTGACCTGCGGGGCTACACGTCTCCTCCGCAGGAGAATGCAGCTGCCTGTGCCCACGATCAGGACTCGCTGTGTCCTGGAGGCAGCGGGTCGTGACCTGCGGGGCTGCACGTCTCCTCTGCAGGAGACCACAGCTGCCTGTGCCCACGATCAGGACTCGCTGTGTCCTGGAGGCAGCGGGTCCTGACCTGCGGGGCTGCACGTCTCCTCCGTAGGAGAACGCAGCTGCCTGTGCCCACGATCAGGACTCGCTGTGTCCTGGAGGCAGCGGGTCCTGACCTGCGGGGCTGCACGTCTCCTCTGCAGGAAACCACAGCTGCCTGTGCCCACGATCAGGACTCGCTGTGTCCTGGAGGCAGCGGGTCCTGACCTGCGGGGCTGCACGTCTCCTCCGCAGGAGAACGCAGCTGCCTGTGCCGACGATCAGGACTCGCTGTGTCCTGGAGGCAGCGGGTCCTGACCTGCGGGGCTGCACGTCTCCTCTGCAGGAAACCACAGCTGCCTGTGCCCACGATCAGGACTCGCTGTGTCCTGGAGGCAGCGGGTCCTGACCTGCGGGGCGGCACGTCTCCTCTGCAGGAAGCCACAGCTGCCTGTGCCCACGATCAGGACTCGCTGTGTCCTGGAGGCAGCGCGTCCTGACCTGCGGGGCTGCACGTCTCCTCCGCAGGAGAACGCAGCTGCCTGTGCCCACGATCAGGACTCGCTGTGTCCTGGAGGCAGCGGGTCCTGACCTGCGGGGCTGCACGTCTCCTCTGCAGGAGACCACAGCTGCCTGTGCCCACGATCAGGACTCGCTGTGTCCTGGAGGCAGCAGGTCCTGACCTGCGGGGCTGCACGTCTCCTCCGCAGGAGAACGCAGCTGCCTGTGCCCACGATCAGGACTCGCTGTGTCCTGGAGGCAGCGGGTCCTGACCTGCGGGGCTGCACATCTCCTCCGCAGGAGAACGCAGCTGCCTGTGCCCACGATCAGGGTTCAGTGCGCTGCGGTCTCCTGCTGTGTTCTCTTTACGGAGGACGCATGCAACTGCAGCAAACAATTGATATGCTGCAGTCTGGAAAGACGCTCCGCAGGTCAGTGTTTGCTGCAGAAAAAACAAGCACAGTGGGCACGGGGTTTCTAGAAATCCCTCCACTGTGCTTGTACTATACAATGCGGACGTTTTAGACACAGCAAAAACACGCTACATCCAAAATGCTGCAAATACTGATCGTGGGCACGCAGCCTTAAACAATGTGATCAGCAGTGCTGAAAAGGATTGGATGTGGGCGTGACAGATTGCAAAATGGGGGAAGAAAAATTTCCAGCGTGGTCCAAGTTTTCATATAAAAAGTCATCTTTATTTATTAAATCAATCCATAAAATAGGGGTTTACAGGCGGTCAGCAAGGTATATCATAGATGTTATTCAGACCCCACAAAGCTACGCGTTTCGACGTGAGTCTTAATCATGCTCAGAGCATGATTAAGACTCACGTCGAAACGCGTAACTTTGTGGGGTCTGAATAACATCTATGATATACCTTGCTGACCGCCTGTAAACCCCTATTTTATGGATTGATTTAATAAATAAAGATGACTTTTTATATGAAAACTTGGACCACGCTGGAAATTTTTCTTCCCTGATTCCTCTATGGCAGCCTAGCCTTCCGTGCGCAGTCCTGGAGATACAGCGGATCACAGCAACTCGGTGAGCTGATTTTTTTCTCTTGTTTCAGATTGCAAAATGGGTGTGGTTAGGGGCGTGGCTTAAAATTGTTTGTCCCTCTTTCTCATCTTTCAATGTTGGGAGGTATGCACATGACAGGCTCACCATTAAACCACCTGAATTCAAATGGTCCACACACACATCCTGCAAAAATGGATAAAATGTGCCATACCTCAAATAGTGAGATATTAGTTTATATTTTGGCCCAAAATATGTAAGCTCGCAATCCGTTCGTCAAGGATTGTATCCGTGCGAGATGCAGCTATATAGTGCTGTTTAGCCCGCCTGACCTGGGTTTCTGGCATCATTTATAGGTTACAGTTCAGACACTGTGCATTTCACTCATTATATGATGGCCTCCCAGTGCAAGCCTTATTAGTGTGCATGTCTTATGCTAAGCAGCCACATTCGTAACGATTTAAGCTATAAAACCATAGCATAACCCATGCAATGAATGCCATTTAAATAAGAATTTTAAAAAATGAGTGAAAAATTAAAAAAAGTGATCCTAAGGTGTATAGAATAAAAATTATATGGTATTACTAAAAAAAGTACATTTGTCCCGCAAAGAATGCAGCCCCCAAATATTTTTTTTCCATGTGCAGCCCATATTCCCAGCCGAGTTTGAGACCCCTGGTGTAGAGTGTAGGATAAATGTGAGCTGAGCCTTAGGCTATGTTCGCACGTTGCGTTTTTTTCCGCGTTTCTGCAGCGTTTTTAGCAGCAGCGTTTTTGCGCTAAAACGCATGCGTTTTTGATTGCCAGCAAAGTCTATGGGAAAAGCAGAAATCCTGTCTGCACTTTGCTTTTTTTTCTGCAGCGTTTAATTTGCATATTTGTGGTCAAAAACCATGCTGAAAAAGAAGCAGCATGTCAGTTGTTTTTGCCATTTCTGCAGCGTTTCCTTAACATTGGAGTCAATGAGAAATGGCAAAACGCAACCAAAATCACAATTCCTGCATTTTTCATGCTTTTTACCTGCTTTTCCGCTGCGTTTTTGGCTCCAAAAACGCATGCTTTTCTGGACAAAAATGAATGGGTTCTAATGTTCCTTTACACACACACAATAACCGAAAATTTAAATGTTAAAAAATTATAAACTTCACCTATTTTTCTGATAAAATGTGCATAACCACTATTTTTTCATTAAAATTGATAATTTCCCATATAGTTTTATTAATAGTTAATTTTATACTTTTTTTCTCTTTTTTCATTCTTTTTGACTTTTTCAACTTTATTTCTCAGTGTCTTGAGCTACAAAACGCATCTGCAGAAACGCAGGTGAAAACGCAGGTAAAAAGCGCTAAAAACGCACTAAAAACGCGGTAAAAACGCATGCGTTTTTAGCGCTAAAAAATGGTCAAAAGCCATTTGGTCAAAAACCAAGGGAAGGAAAACGTGCAGAATAAACTGCAGGTACTCTGACGCAACGTGCGCACATAGCCTTACTGCTATCTTTGGGAGGAAGAATGAATAAATCATCAGCATGTCAAGAATTACTTTTATTTATTGTTTACATCATTCATAGTGCTGTGTAATTGATTAGATGGCTTTATTCTTCAGTGTGCTTACAACAATACCAGATTTATATTGTTTTTGCTAGTATCACACACTAAAACATGAGTTAAAAAAGTGTTTGCATCGTCATATTTTGAGATCTATAGTTTTTCCTTTTTCTGCCAGCAGAGTCATGTGAAAGCTTGTTTTTGTGGGATGAGTTTAAGTTTTTATTGGTACAATTTTCGGGCACATATCACTTTTTGATCGCTTTCCATTCTGATTTTTGTTAGGCAGAATGAACATGAAACAGCAATTTAGGAATTTCTAAAGGAATCTGAAAAATAATTTTTGCATTACCTTATTTTTAGAGATATACCTTTTTCCTTTATCTGCTGACGGAGCTATATGGTGGTTTGTTTTTTGGGGGCAAGATGACATTTACAAAGATACATTTTTTTTCTCTGGAATAAAACATCTGATAACAGATATCAAGGTATCATTTTATTCAGCTTTGACCATGACATTCCCATATACAAGTGCATCTCAATAAATTAGAATATCATCAAAAAGTTAATTTATTTCAGTAATTCAATGCAAAAAGGGAAACACATATATTATATGAAATCATTACACACAGAGGGATCTGTTTCACGTGTTTATTTCTGTCAATGTTGTGATTATGGCTTACAGACAATGAAAACCCAAAAGTCATCATTATCTCTGAAAATTAGAATATTATGTAAGACAACTGAAAAAATGATTTTAAACTCAGAAATGTTGGCGCCTACTGAAAAGTCTGTACAGTAAATGCACTGAATACTTGGTCAGTGCTCCTTTTGCATGAAGTACTGCATCAATGCGGCGTGGCATGGAGGCAATCGGCCTGTGGCACTGCTGAGGTGTTATGGAAGCCCAGGTTGCTTTGATAGCAGCCTTCAGCTCGTCTGCATTGTTGGGTCTGGTGTCTCTCATCTTCCTCTTGACAATACCCCATAGATTCTCTATGGGGTTTAGGTCAGGCGAGTTTGCTGGCCAATCAAGCACAGTGATACTTTGGTATTAAACCACGTATTGGTACTTTTGGCAGTGTGGACAGGTGCCAAGTCCTGCTGTAAAATGAAATTTCCATCTCCAAAAAGCTTGTTAGCAGAGGCAAGTGTAGCGCCCCATGGGGCAGGTGGTTAATCTACTCGTTGCCGGGCAGTCGCGGGTCGGGTCAGGCGATGTCACGGGTGGCCTTGCCCGGTTCTGTTGTCCCGAGGCATATGTGGCGCCCCTGAGGCTTCCGTTGCCACAGGTCATTGCACCCCATTCAGCGGTGTGATGCCCTATTCTGGGTGAGGAAGGGAGTGAACACCGGTCCCCTGGTAAATCCACACTACACCCATTGCTAGGAACATACTGGGACCAGGGAAAGTGGCAGTTACCCTCCCATGTTGCATGCTGGGAGGGGCCGTAAGACCCATCCCTGCTCCTATAGGGTAGATCAGAGCAACTGGGGAGGTGGGAGGTGCCACAAGAGTGCAGACACAGAGAGGAAGTTCTAGTTTAGTCAGAGAAGAGTTGGAGAGAGAGTGGGGAAGGAGGTGGAGGCCTGCCGGAGGCAGGCAAGGAGGAGAAGAGAAAGGAAAAAGAGCTCCAAGTCAGTCAGGAGCTAAGAAGAAGAAAGAGAAGCTTCCTGGTGAAGATCCTGGGACTCAGAGGGTCCAGGTTACACCAAGCAGAGAACAGAAGGGGTCCCAGGGCCACGGGTAGCTGTAGAGCTGCGGTGGCCTGTTCCACAAGAACATCGGTGGAGGGATCAAGCTGCAACAGGGGACGGTCCCTAGAAACCGGAGGAGTGCAAAATCATCTCCAGACAGTAAAAACCGAGGCCCAGGGAATGTTGTAAACTCCCCGGGCCACAGCCCACAGCAGTACCTCTAGAAAAGGGATAATCAGCCGACAGGTGACTCCCCAGCCTGGAGGCTGTTGTGGAGGCCAAGCCAGGTTCAACCTACCAAGGCAAGGCTAAGGAAGACAGCTGAAGGCAGAGACACTTAAGAGAAGGGTACCGGCTTTTACTCTCAGAATCACCCAGAAACGGCGGAGGTCCCTGACAGTGGTCCCAGCAGTCCAAGGGTCCCTGCGGGACTGTGACAAGAATTGTGAGTAAAGAACTTGAAACTGTACCCTTGAAGTTGCCTCTGTTATTTCATCTACATAGACACTCATAAGCACCAACTGTGCCCCGGGGCACTGCTCCACCTGTGGGGAGTAGTACCACCATTGCTGCCATATCATCCCCCGGAGGCCTCATACAGCAGCGGCGGCTTATTAGCCGCATACCACAGGTGGCGTCAGGAACACAAACTTTAATTAAAGCCACATATTTTACTGACACCCACCAGGGCCACGGAGCCGGGCCCAGCCACCACTGACTACCACCGGACTGGTCCGGCCCGGCACCGGGTGTCCCACAGCCCTGGGGTGGGCGAGTCAATTTTGGCGTCATGAACAGGATTTCGTGCCCGGTCACACCAGGTACTGTGCGCTTGAAGAATCGTGAAATAGCCTGTGTTTTACTGTGAGAAACTGCCGCCATTGAAGACACTGAGCGCGGGAAGAAGGGGGGCGTGCTAGCAGAAAGGGCGCGAAGATAAGCCCCGCCCCCTTGTCCAAGAAAAGAGCACGAAGCGGTGCCCGCCATGGAAGGCGGAAGAAGAAGAAATGGCGCCTAGAAAAGCTGGCCGGCTGGCAGAACAAGTCTAAATGCCAGACCAGCAGAGAGAGAAAATGGCTCCTGTAAGCGGAGGCCAGGGGGAGCTCACCTGGATCAGGCCTGTGACCGCCGCTGAGCTGGAGGCTGAGGTCGGAAGGATGGCTGACGGGATGAAGAAGCAGAGCGGACGGGAGACAGCCGTGTGGGGGAAGGAGATGGTGCTGGCCATGAGGAGTCTGCAGAAGTCTGTGCAGCGAGGCCTGCATGGGGGTGATGCCCACGTCCATCCAGAGTCCACACCGGCGATGCCGATCCTGCTGCAGAGCATCTCCGGCCTAGATCTGGGTGAGTCCCATGCTGCCCCTGCCGGCGCGAGTGCCCCAACCCCCGCTGCCATTCCCGCGGTCCCTGGAGGGACGCCCGGCACGGCGACGCCGATCCGGGCCGCAGCCACGCCAGGTGCGGCCCGCCAAGATTTCACCACCGGAGCGGCGCCCATCCACACCGCAGCAGCGACGCCAAGCCCGGCCCGTCCAGATCAGGCCCCAGCAGCGATACCCCGCTCGGACAAGCAAGATCCCGCCGCAGCGGCGACGTTAATCCACGCCGCAGATGCGGCCCGCCAAGCCCAGGCCGCAGCCACGCCAGGTGCAGCCCGTCAAGAATCGGTCACAGCAGCGACTCCAATACAGGCCGCCGCCATGCCAGGCGCGGCCCGCCAAGACCAGCAGACGCAGACTGTGCTGACCGTTGTCTACCTGCTGCCAGGTGGGGAGCCGGAGAAGAATCCCTACATGTAAAGAAGTAAGAAAATGCTGAACTATATATAGCCCCTGTCTGCCCCTCATTCTTTGTGAAGATGTCCCTTTTGTGCTGCCCTAATGTGCTTTTCGAAGATGACACCCTTTCCTGCCTTACTGCCCCTTGTGCTTTTTGAAGAAGTCACCCCCCATGTGTATGTGTACCGGGCCACGGAACTGGAATGTGGTCCCCGGTGAATGTGATGTCTTATGTGTCCTGTGTAACCAGGCCACTGGACTTAGTGGCTGGTTGAGTATTTGCCCCATTGTTGTTTGAAAAGAAACGAACTGCCAGGCTACTGGACTTTATTGTAGCCAGAAATGTAATTAGTTGCACCTGTTTTGCCCCCTACCAGAATTATGGGGGATGTGCCCAAACTGTGCAATAGACTGAAAGTGCACACTTAGATGTTTCTTTATAAGAAGTTTGCAACGTTCAAGTACCTATGCCTCCCATAAAGGGAAGAAATGTTTTATTGTTTTATGTTATGCATAACAAAAATGTTTTTGCAGTTTCTCCCACATGTTTTGTTGTTTTTTCAGCCCGAGGACGTGCTGGGATTCGCTGTGGGGGAGTGTGGCGCCCCTGAGGCTTCCGTTGCCACAGGTCATTGCACCCCATTCAGCGGTGTGATGCCCCATTCTGGGTGAGGAAGGGAGTGAACACCGGTCCCCTGGTAAATCCACACTACACCCATTGCTAGGAACATACTGGGACCAGGGAAAGTGGCAGTTACCCTCCCATGCTGCATGCTGGGAGGGGCCGTAAGACCCATCCCTGCTCCTATAGGGTAGATCAGAGCAACTGGGGAGGTGGGAGGTGCCACAAGAGTGCAGACACAGAGAGGAAGTTCTAGTTTAGTCAGAGAAGAGTTGGAGAGAGAGTGGGGAAGGAGGTGGAGGCCTGCCGGAGGCAGGCAAGGAGGAGAAGAGAAAGGAAAAAGAGCTCCAAGTCAGTCAGGAGCTAAGAAGAAGAAAGAGAAGCTTCCTGGTGAAGATCCTGGGACTCAGAGGGTCCAGGTGACACCAAGCAGAGAACAGAAGGGGTCCCAGGGCCACGGGTAGGTGTAGAGCTGCGGTGGCCTGTTCCACAAGAACATCGGTGGAGGGATCAAGCTGCAACAGGGGATGGTCCCTAGAAACCGGAGGAGTGCAAAATCATCTCCAGACAGTAAAAACCGAGGCCCAGGGAATGTTGTAAACTCCCCGGGCCACAGCCCACAGCAGTACCTCTAGAAAAGGGATAATCAGCCGACAGGTGACTCCCCAGCCTGGAGGCTGTTGTGGAGGCCAAGCCAGGTTCAACCTACCAAGGCAAGGCTAAGGAAGACAGCTGAAGGCAGAGACACTTAAGAGAAGGGTACCGGCTTTTACTCTCAGAATCACCCAGAAACGGCGGAAGTCCCTGACAGTGTTCCCAGCAGTCCAAGGGTCCCTGCGGGACTGTGACAAGAATTGTGAGTAAAGAACTTGAAACTGTACCCTTGAAGTTGCCTCTGTTATTTCATCTACATAGACACTCATAAGCACCAACTGTGCCCCGGGGCACTGCTCCACCTGTGGGGAGTAGTACCACCATTGCTGCCATATCATCCCCAGGAGGCCTCATACAGCAGCGGCGGCTTATTAGCCGCATACCACAGGTGGCGTCATGAACACAAACTTTAATTCAAGCCACATATTTTACTGACACCCACCAGGGCCACGGAGCCGGGCCCAGCCACCACTGACTACCACCGGACTGGTCCGACCCGGCACCGGGTGTCCCACAGCCCTGGGGTGGGCGAGTCACATACAGCAAATGAAGGGGAAGCAGGGTGGTTGGGAGAGTTTGTCGTGGCGCCACCTGTGGTATGCGACCAGGGAGTAGTTGCCGCTGCAGAATTCCTAACCGGGGCAGGTGTTATGGCAGCCAGGATGGTATCGCTCCCCACAGGCAGAGCGGGCCCCGGGTGGATAACGGGAGGTTGGCAGTCCCTTGGGAGTGCCAGAGTGCGGGGTGACGGCGTCGCTAATCAGAGTCTGAGTCGGCAATTGCGGTTCCAGGTTCTTTTACTCACTGATTTCAAGCTGCACCCAGGTGCTGGTCTCTGCCGTTGTGGGCTCCGGTCAATCCTAGGCAAGTAAAGGGGCCACCGCCAATGTTTGAAGAGAGAAGGAGAGAGAGAGTGTGTCCAATTCCTAGGATGTCCCCCTCAGCAGTTAGGTACCCTGGCTGAGCTCCCGCTCTAAGCCCCAGGCCTGGTAAAGTTCAAGAGTCTCAGTGATGTCTTGTCAGAATTATGGTCCCGACGGATCTGGGTGTTTGAGTGAGTTGTGCCTATCTCTACTCCCAGTGGAACCCCGCACCCCAAGTGGCTAGCTTCAGTGACCGGGGATGTCCCATGATCGTGATAGCCACCCCCCCTGCCTACCCTGAACCATCCCACCCTGTGTGAAGGCTCCTAAGCTGTATGTAAAGTGTGAATATGGAACCCCAGTGATTACCCCCCTCCTCTTACCTGAGATGGATACCGCACCTTAATTGAGGCGCAGTACCCTGTGACTACCAGAGCCTCAGGGGTGCCACAGAAGCATGGAGTGCTCTAAAATTTGCTGGTGACCAAATCTACCTCTGGCCCCTGGTGTCCCTCATCATCCTAAATAGGTTCCGCAGATATGCGCCAAGCTACATGCCTGACACTAGGATGACCCTAGAGCTGGGCCCTAGATAGGGAACAGGTGGGATGAGCTCTTTGTCAACCCCACAAAACACTAAAAAAGACACAGGGAGCACACACCTGGGGAAAGCACATGAATAACTTATCTCCAGATGCCTCAGAAAGAAGTTCAGCAAAGAATAGCAATTATTCTACAGATGAGTCCTGCTTCCATGAACATCTTGTGAAGGAATTGAATATCATCAGCACAAGACCATTGAAAATGAGAGTATTTAAACCCAAGGTGAAATGCAGATGATTAACTGCTGAAGGGAAAAGGAGCTCTGCAGGGTCCTAGAGGGAAAGGGAAGAAAACCTAGCAGAGGAGATACCTTGTACACAAAATACTAACAGCAAGGATAATAGAAAGTCATTGAGCATTTTGGGCAGCCAAATGCTGTGACCTCCTGTTGCCGGACACCACAGGACTGTCTGTCACTTGTGACACACTTTTGACAATTGATCTGTCAATCAAGCTGGACTAGTCATAAGTAGAGATGAGCGAACCTGAAGTTTGGGGTTTGGTACAAACTCAGATTTTTCCAAGAAAACAAAGTTTGGGGGTTTCACAAATGTGCTGTTCTTGCAGTTCTATATCATCTTGAACTGGGGGTAAAAACAGCATGATCAGATGTAGTGTGCACCCCAGAAAAAAATGGAAAAAACTCTGTCCGCCTTCCCCTGGAAGTGAAACAAGAATGCCGCGGAGACACCA
The DNA here is from genome assembly GCF_048569485.1 of Anomaloglossus baeobatrachus. Lineage (NCBI taxonomy): Eukaryota > Metazoa > Chordata > Amphibia > Anura > Aromobatidae > Anomaloglossus > Anomaloglossus baeobatrachus. The sequence continues at coordinate 226,276,916 of NC_134359.1, read as the reverse complement.
TCTCATGTTTCTCAACGCTGGCAGGAAACTAGCCAGATCTTTCACCGGGAAGGAACAACCACGGGAAGGGCAGTCTCTAGACAAGGAAACCGCCTATACCAAAACATGGTATCCATCCACAGACAGCTGTTTTGAGGTATTTGCCCCTCATCAGTGTGAAGTAGGAAACTGGCTAGTGGGATCAATGCCTAGTAGAAGACTACATAGGTAAGGATGGTTGACCTCGGGGAGATCAACATCCAACACCACAGAGGCGGTTTCCTTAACTGGAGACTACCCTTCCCGTGGTTGTTCCTTCTTGGTGAAAGACCTGGCTAGTTTCCTGCCAGCGTTGAGAAACATGTGATGGTGTTGCTGCGGCATTCATGTTTTGCATATTTTCCCAGGGGGCCTTGTTCTAGTGTCACTGCGTTGACGTGATGGTGACTCCGCGGTGTTGGATGTTGATCTCCCCGAGGTCAACCATCCTTACCTATGTATTCCCCTGGAAGTGATCTGTTTATGGCTGGCTGCATATGGGCGGAGACCCAACCTGCCAATCAGTGAGTGACTTTAAATGAAGTTCAGGTCAACTCAGGGTTCAAAGTCGAACTTTAAAAAAGTTCCGCTGGACCAGCAGAACCCAAACTTTCATGGGTTCGCTAATCTGTAGTCATAAGGAACTTGGATGAGTGCTACTTAATGAACATTTTTTATTTCCCTGTGTCTATCTCTTTTCAAAACTATGGTTTCTCTTAAAGGGGATGACTGGAACGTTAATATCGATGATCTATCAATAGGATAGATCATGAATACATGATTGATGGTGGTGCGACACCCGGCACCCCCATCAAATAGCTTTTTCAGATGCTGGCGGCGGCCGGAACTGCTCAGTTTGGAGCTGCACCATCAACTGTATAGCTGAAAAGTTAGTGTCAGTTTTATCTAAGTGTATAAATATATATTTTTTTATGTGCTGCCAGTTAACTAAATGTCGTTGGCTGGAGATGCTATCCACTCTGCACATGAGCCATAGTAAACACATTATCATTTACCCTGGCAAACTGCACTTCATCAGCCTTTAAATATGTCCAAAGTGCACTCAGTTGTGGGCTATGCATATAGTGTTCCAGCAGTGTTATTTCTCTTCCAACGGGCACAGATCTGTGCACAGAAACCTTTCAGGTGTTTATCTGTAATCCTCAGAAACATTCAGGCTCTTTGAGTAAAAATTCCTACTGTTATTTTTAATGCAACTGAAATAACATGAATCTTATATAAATGTTTAATTAGAATCTACTAAGTTATAGTTATTTAATGTAGCTATTTGTGGACACAGCAAAATGTGGGTGTGTATCGCCTTTATAGGAAGTAGTGGCTGCTGCAATAACATTTAGCTGTATTTAAAGTAGTATGTACAGTACAGACCAAAAGTTTGGACACACCTTCTCATTCAAAGAGTTTTCTTTATTTTCATGACTTTGAAAATTGTAGATTCACATTGAAGTCATCAAAACTATGAATTAAAACATGTGGAATTAAATACTTAAAAAAAAAGTGTGAAACAACTGAAAATATGTCTTATATTCTAGGTTCTTCAAAGTAGCCACTTTTGCTTTGATTACTGCTTTGCACACTCTTGGCATTCTCTTGATGAGCTTCAAGAGATATTCACCGGAAATGGTCTTCCAACAGTCTTGAAGGAGTTCCCAGAGATGCTTAGCACTTGTTGGCCCTTTTGCCTTCACTCTGCGGTCCAGCTCACCCCAAACCATCTCGACTGGGTTCAGGTCTGGTGACTGTGGAGGCAAGGTCATCTGGCGTAGCACCCCATTACTCTCCTTCTTAGTCAAATAGCCCTTACACAGCCTGGAGGTGTGTTTGGGGTCATTGTCCTGTTGAAAAATAAATGATAGTCTAACTAAACGCAAACCGGATGGAATAGCATGCCGCTGCAAGATGCTGTGGTAGCCATCATGGTTCAGTATGCCTTCAATTTTGAATAAATTCCCAACAGTGTCACCAGCAAAGCATCCCCACACTATCACACCTCCTCCTCCATGCTTCACGGTAGGAACCAGGCATGTAGAGTCCATCCGTTCACCTTTTCTGCGTCGCACAAAGACACGGTGGTTGGATCCAAAGATCTCAAATTTGGACTCATCAGACCAAAGCACAGATTTCCACTAGTCTAATGTCCATTCCTTGTGTTCTTTAGCCCAAACAAGTCTCTTCTGCTTGTTGCCTGTCCTTAGCAGTGGTTTCCTCGCAGCTATTTTACCATGAAGGCCTGCTGCACAAAGTCACCTCCTAACAGTTGTTCTAGAGATGTGTCTGCTGCTAGAACTCTGTGTGGCATTGACCTGGTCTCTAATCTGAGCTGCTGTTAACCTGCGATTTCTGAGGCTGGTGACTCGGATAAACTTATCCTCCGCAGCAGAGGTGACTCTTGGTCTTCCTTTCCTGGGGTGGTCCTCATGTGAGTCAGTTTCTTTGTAGCATTTGATGGTTTTTGCCATTGCACTTGGGGACACTTTCAAAGTTTTCCCAATTTTTCGGACTGACTGACCTTCATTTCTTAAAGTTTTGATGGCCACTCGTTTTTCTTTACTTAGCTGCTTTTTTCTTGCCATAATACAAATTCTAACAGTCTATTCAGTAGGACTATCAGCTGTCTATCCACCAGACTTCTGCACAACACAAATGATGGTCCCAACCCCATTTATAAGGCAAGAAATCCCACTTATTAAACCTGACAGGGCACACCTGTGAAGTGAAAACCATTTCCGGTGACTACATCTTGAAGCTCATCAAGAGAATGCCAAGAGTGTGCAAAGCAGCAATCAAAGCAAAAGGTGGCTACTTTGAAGAACCTAGAATATAAGACACATTTTCAGTTGTTTCACACTTTTTTTGTTAAGTATTTCATTCCACATGTGTTACTTCATAGTTTTGATGCCTTCAATGTGAATCTACAATTTTCAGAGTCATGAAAATAAAGAAAACTCTTTGAATGAGAATGTGTGTCCAAACTCTTGGTCTGTACTGTACATTATACAGGAGAAAATAGGAGAAATCCGGCTATCTTGCTCCTCCATTTTCTGAAGCCGGTGTGCATGACGTGTGCACGTCATACTGTGAGGGCCGGGGAGGACTGGTAGGCCCAGGAGGTGGATCCACTGGCCCGAGGTCCCCACCTGGAGGGCAGGGTACACGGTAGCTGGAGCACTAGCGTGGCAGGAACGGGAAGAACCAGGTCACCAGGGTCATGGAGTCCCATAACACAGTATAGGAACAGGTGGAGGTATCAGGAAGCAAAGACAGGACCAGGTCACTAGGGTCACAGTGTACTTTAAGGCAGTAATACAGGAAACAGGAACAAAAGGACCTGAGCACCTAGCTCACAAGACAAAGCAAAGAAACACAAGCGATGATCAGGCCCCACCCACATGGAAAGGCCAGTCTTATATACCCAGCACAGCCTCAGCTCATTTCCTGTTGCAGCAGTGCTGGGCCTATAAGACCAGGTGAGTGGGCGCGGCCCGGTCCTATACAGAGGCATCAGTCAGAGTCAGACTCCTGAGACCTGGAACAGGACTCAGGGGAGCAAGAGTGGGAGCGGCAGGCGTGACCGGTGGACTCATGGACTGGACCATTGAGCAAGGAGCGGTGGTGCGATGGCGAGACTGGATCAGTGAGCATGGAGCGGTGCAATGCAGGTGCGACCAGGTCAGTGGGTACGGAGCGGTGCCTGGATGGTGAAACCGGCTCAGTAGGTAAGGAGCGCTGCTGGGACACCGGGAGCATGACACATACACACTCGCCGGCACTGAGGTCCTGCGCAGGCACACTACAATACTTTGATCTGCCCTGAGCAGGGCAGATCAAAGTGCGCCTGCGCAGGACCTCAGTGCCGGCGAGTGTGTATGACGTGGACACGTCATGCACACCGGCTTCAGAAAACGAAGGAGCAAGATGGCCGAGAGAGGAGGTGCCGGTCCCGGAGAACAGCGCCGCCCACGGGGCCAACCAGCACCGCAGCGACCGGTTTAGGTGAGTATTATAAAGTGATTTTTACGTTCTACACAGCGGCCTGCACTTTTATATACAGCATGTTAAAATGCTGTATATAAGAGCCCACTGGTGGTGGCCGCAGCTTATAGGCCATAAAACCGGTGACAGGTTCCCTTTAAGGCATTATCTTGGTTATTTTCATTCATGAATCCATAGTAGTCCTATGAATAAGCTACACTGATCTAGTTGTTGATTAATATAAAATGTATATGGCTCCATAGCAGAACAACCTTCTCAGTATTGGTCTACTTACTTTGATGTTCAGCCATGAATTAGGTTAACTAAGCATACCCAGGATAACTGTGCGGGGTGAGCAGTTCAAGTCAAAGAGAACGTCGTAGCTTGATATGTCAAGTGCTCCTTATTTGTGGTTAACCTGTATGCATCTGTAGAAGAAGAGAGACTTTGTGATTTCTCGCTTAGTACTGGTTCATTTAATTAGCTCTTCTGGCAGGCACTGGGACGCGGCTTTGTCGTATGTGAAGTGTTGGCAGTACATGACACCAAACCTCAGTTGTTTTTGGAAACATCTCAGTAGTCCGCTATTTTAGATCATAAAAAATATTACCAAGTTAGTTTCTATTTACCGAGAAGCCATTTATGTGTTACAAAACATACCACAGGCAGTGAGGAATATCCTGAACCCAACGCGGCCAGCGGGCTGAAGCTGTGTATGGTCCAATCTGCGTAAGAGTGTCAGCAGTTTTTATTAGTGATATGAAACGAAGGGTAATCCCTTTCTGAAAATTCTTGGAAAACATTATTAGTACAATCCAATGAACAGCTATTTCGTATACTGAGCATAATGGATATACTGGGAGTACAGATAGAATAATTAATGCTGAATACCTTAAAGGGAACCTGTCACCAGGTTTTTCTCTTATGAACTGCGGCCACCACCAGTGAGTCCTTATATACAGCTTTCCAGAATACCATATATAAGAATCCAGGCCGCTCTGTATAATGTAAAAAACACTGTTACAATAGTAAGTAAGTAATACTAATGAGGGGGTAAGTTCAAACCTGGATTTTGGTAATGCAGCTGATGTTATTTATTTGGACTTTGCAAAGGCATTTGATACTGTACCACATAATAGCCTTATACTAAAGCTCCAGAAGCAAGGACTAGGGGACACAATATGCAACTGGGTAAGGAATTGGCTAAAAGATAGGAAACAAAGAGTAGTCATAAATGGTACATTCTCTAAATGGGCTATAGTCAGCAGTGGGGGCCGCAGGGATCTGTGCTTGGACCGATTCTTTTTACTCTCTTCATTAATGACCTTGTGGATGGGATTGATAGTACAGTGTCAGTCTTTGCCGATGACACCAAACTATGTAGGATATTAAAAACTGACCTGGATAGTACAATATTACAAAAAGATCTGGATAAGATGTCAGAATGGGCAGATACTTGGCAAATGAGATTTAATGTTGATAAATGTAAAGTAATGCACCTAGGACGGAGTAATCCTATAGCTGCGTATACATTAAATGGAAGTAAACTCGGGACTACAGAACAGGAGAAGGACTTGGGTATTCTCATTACAAATAAGCTGAGCAGCAGCACTCAATGTCAAGCAGCAGCTGCAAAAGCAAACAAGATTTTAGGGTGTATAAAAAGAGAGATTACATCCCGTGATCCCAACGTATTGTTACCCCTCTATAAATCACTTGTAAGGCCACATCTGGAATACGGGATCCAGTTTTGGGCTCCACAATTTAAAAAGGACATTCAGAAGTTAGAGTCAGTTCAAAGGCGGGCAACTAGACTATTACAAGGAATGGAAGGCCTCCCATATGATGACAGGTTGAAAAAGTTAGATATGTTTAGCTTAGAAAAAAGACGTCTCAGAGGAGATCTCAGTTATATGTATAAATACATGTGTGGTCAATATAAAGAACTGGCACATGACTTATTTCTTCCAAAGACAGTACTGAGGACCAGGGGGCACTTACTGCGAGTGGAAGAAAAGCGATTCCGACACCTAAATAGGAAAGGGTTCTTTACAGTTAGAGCGGTCAGACTGTGGAATACACTACCACAAGAGGTAGTAATGGCAGATACTATAACAGCTTTTAAAAAAGGGCTGGATGATTTCCTCAGTACACAAAACATTGTTGGTTATAAATGACTTAGTGACTAAATGTAGAACTGGTGGAGGAAGGTTGAACTAGATGGACCTAGGTCTTTTTTCAACCTAAGTAACTATGTAACTATGTAACTATGTAACTATGTAAGCGAGAGGGTGGTATTATGGGTGATGCTGCTCTCGGTCCTGCACCTCCTCTATCTTGTGCCTCCTGCCCAGCCCCGTGTGCATGATGCTTCCTGCATGAGTCACATAACAGCTACCTTTGTGCTTTCAGGGCATGTGCACTTTGATCTGCCCAGCTGAGGACAGAGCAAAGTATTGCAGTGTGCATGCGTGGCGGTCTTTGACCTTCCCTCGCACCTGCACATTAATGTACCTTGCTCTGCCTTCAGCCGTACAGATCAAAGTGCGCATGCGCAGGAGCGCAGTAGTGGCCTTCATGTGAATGATGTAGGACGCGTCATGCACATGGGGCTGGGCAGGAGGCACAAGATGGAGGAAGTGCAGGATCGAGAGCAGCAACATCCATTGGATTGGACTGCCCCTAGTTGAGTATTACGGTACATAGGTGTTTTTTTTACATTCTACAGAGCAGCCTGGGCTCTTATATACAGTATTCTAAAATGCTGTATATAAGAGCTCAGTGGTGGTGGCTGCAGCTCATAAGGGAAAATCCTGAATTTTATAAACTGTGGAGGAAAGACAGGCGCATAGGGTCTTAACTGGTAAAATCAATAAAAAGGATAATAGGGTGCACTCACCTATGGATGTTGTGAAAGTCACAACACCTCATGCAGCATAGAAGTCAGTGGAGACAGCTGCAAACCTGTAACAATGAGATAGAAGTTTCATAAAGAAGTCGGGATCAGCGCCGCGCTTATCACCATTCAATCCAAAGGATAATTTTCCAAGTCATTTATTATGGAAGCATGAACAAGTCTACGTGTTTCAGGGGTCTCTGCTCCCTTCCTCATGACAATGCAACAATTACACAGAAGATTTTGCAGGCAAAACACATACATGGATATAAATATATATATATATTATATCCATGTGTGTGTTTTGCCTGCAAAATCTTCTGTGTCATTGTTGCATTGTCCTGAGGAAGGGAGCAGAGACCCCTGAAACGCGTAGACTTGTTCATGCTTCCTTAAAAATAAATAATAAATGACTTGGAAAATTATCCTTTGGATTGAATGATGATAAGCGCGGCGATGATCCCCGACTTCTTCATGAAACTTCTATCTAAGAGAAAATCCTGGTGACAGGTTCCCTTTAAGATGAAATGGACATAAATAGTACATTTGTATCTGTACTAATGTGTTAGTAGATCACATAATGGAGTCAACAATATTTTACCTCTTTTGAATTTCATTCTTCTGGTGTTGGTTTGAATGGTTCTTTGCTTAAAATATTTTGTCTTGAACTGGTGGATCCAGAAGAAATAAGTGTAAAGGCCCACCCTCTATCTACAATGACAAGCAAAAGGGTAACAATGTTTTGAACTTTTGATATTCAGGCTCCATATCTCACCATTCACTACAGGTTTGAGTGTGAGACTACTTTCATTTTATAAAAAATCATCTTGGCTATCTCAAACAGAAATCTGACTAGGATCTATTTAGCATATGATTAGTTATGCAGATTCTTGTCATGTCACTGCATTGTTACCATTTTGCTCCAATAAAGTCTAAGCTTATTTTTAATTAGTCCATTGGAAATAGACCCTGGTGGCATGTGATTTGGTCTAAAATCAGCTTGACTTCTGCTGGGCTTTGAGATCATCGTGTTTGATAATGGTCCCATCAGGGAATCCTCTGCAGTCCTCCAGTGTTGTGGGACTCCTTAGCACCTTTATTTGTGAAATTTATGGTGGCTGAAGCCACTTGTTATATCTTCTGATGGATGACTAATACATGTTGTTAATTTTGGACACATTTCTATTGTATTTTAGGACTGCACCAAACTATGGTCCAAAATAGTAATGCTAAAAGTGAATATATATATGAAAAATAAAAACCCTTGCAAAATGTGCTCTATGAGCACAGAGTGCATTTTTATGTGTTTTTTGGAAAAATCTACACGCCTATCCTGAAGTTAAAAAAGTTTATGAAATTTCTGAAATGTTGTGCCCACGTTTGCTTTTTTTCCTTGAAGATTTGGTGCAGATTTTGTTACAGAAATAATCTGCAGCATGTCAATTGTTGGGACATTTTTTCCAGCATTTTTTATTACCCCCTCCACCCATTAGCTTTATTATAAAAACACATAGTAAAAAAAGCAGCAAAAAAACCAGCACAAAAATTCATGCGTTTTTGGGTGTGTTTTTTTCCCAGAAGGTGCAGATTTCATGCAGAAAAGTTTTGCACCAAATCTGCAGTGTGTTCACATACCCTAATTACCAAACATGTGTATTGGCATAACCCCAACTAACCACCTGAGGACACGCCCGTCATATTAACAGGTTCTTTTTTTTGGTTTCACTGTGCCACTATCTACATTAAAACCTTTTACAAAATATCATCTCATTGTGATGTATCACATCACACTCTTAAGGGTACTTTACACGCTGAGACATCGCTAGCGATTGCTAGTGATGTCGAGTGCGATAGCACCCGCCCCCGTCGTATGTGCAACATTTGGTGATCGGTGCCGTAGCGAACATTATCGCTACGGCAGCGTCACATGCACATACCTGTGCAGCAACGTCACTGTGACCACCGAACAATCCCTCCTTCAAAGGGGAGGTGCGTTCGGCGTCACAGCAACGTCACCGCAATGTCACTAAGTGGCCGTCCAATAGAAGCGGAGGGGCGGAGATGAGTGGCCAGAACATGCCGCCCACCTCCTTCCTTCCGCATTGCCGGTGGACGTAGGTAAGGAGATGTTTGTTGTTCCTGCGGCGTCACACATAGCGATGTGTGCTGCCGCAGGAGTGACAAACAACATCGTACCTGCAGCAGCAACGATATTAAGGAAAGGAGCAACGTGTCAACGATCACCGTTTTTGGACGATTTTGCGATCGTTGATCGTCGCTCCTTGGTGTCACACTCTGCGATGTCGCTACCCGCGTCGGATATGCGTCACTAACGACATGACCCTGAAGATATATCGGTAGCGATGTCGCAGCGTGTAAAGCAATCCTTTACACATGGTATTTCAGTAGACATATGAAATATAGAATTACAGAAGTGTGTTCTTCATCTCTCTTTTGTCTAGACCACAGATCTCTTCATGAGTTTGGTTTTTGAGCTGAGGCTTCTGACCCCTGATGCGTTGTCTGATCTCTGGCAAAGGTCATCATTTAAATGCAGGGATAACTGGTAAGTACTGCACAGGTTTAGTCTTGTGCCCTTATCTCACTTGTATGTTATAAAAATACATCAAAATGCATGATTGATGTATTTATGGTTAGAGATGAGCGGACCCATGGAAGTTTGGGTTCAGCGGATTCAGCCGGAATTTAGAGAAATTTCTGTCCTGGATTCGGACTTGACCTGAACCTCATTGGAAGTCACTGATTGGACAGCTCGGGTCTCCGCCCACATACAGCCAACTATAAACAGATCACTTCTGGGGGCGGGAATTTTTTTTTTGTGCTCACTACATCCGATCATGCTGTTGTTACCCCCAGTATGAGCTGTTCAAACACTGCAAGCGGCTCGCACTGGGCCAAGCACCAAGCATACCCAAGCACAATGATGGTTAGCATACGTAAAGCAGCCAAACTCAAACATTAATTTTTTTTGTCAAGTCTGTGTTCAGTAGGAACACTGAAATTTAAAGTTCGGGTCCACTCATCTCTATTCCTCGTACATGTTTCCTTCTGCTTTATTTTCTTATCCTTCTGTTAGTCATACAGTTTTACAAGGATTCATGTAATGAAGTAAATAATTAAATTATCTCAAACAAGGTAAGGATGAATAATCACTAGATTATGTCATAGAAAGTAACAAACATTATGTTGGACTCCTTGAAAAAGCCTAGTGCGAAACGTACGTCGGAGTCCCTGGGCCTGTTACTTATGTGGTAATCCTTATCATATAGTATGTTTGATATCTGATGCTATATATTTATTTTCATATTTTATATATAATATTATATGCCTTGTCAGATTTCTTTCTCCATGATATCCATTGATACCTTACTATTTGTTACTACTCTTATAACGCCCTGTTTCAGATTCATTTTTTCTGAACTTTCCCCACCATTTTAGTTATGTAAATTTTAGACTATGTTTGAGGCCTGAAACACACATCCTTGAAAACCACGTGCATGTAATACGGGTCGTTTTTCGGGTCCGTTTTCCGTTTTTTAGGTCCGTTTTTATGGTATGTGTGGCCTGCGTGTGTATCCCCGTATGCTAGCCGTATGTGCGTGTGAAATGTCCGTGTGTGCGTGTGAAACTTAACTGACATGTGTTTGTGTTTTCCGTGAGAAATGTTGTGTGTGTGATGCAAAATGTCGTTACTACATGTCGGCTGACAGCAGACAGAGTTGCGCGATGAGAATGGAATCGGGTGAACTTCACCCGAATTTATTGTCATGCTGCGTCTCTGTCTGTGTGCCGCGTAATGATTAGCGGTCACCTGTGAAGGATTCACCAGTGACCGCTAATTCCCCAAGTGATGGAAGTGAGCAGCCCTCTCTCATACTCACCGATCCCCGATCCCCGGCGCGGCGCTGCACGGCATTCACACTACTCTGGCGGCTTTTATTATTTTGAAAAAGCCGGCCGCTCATTAAACAATCTCGTATTCCCTGCTTTCCCCGCCCACCGGCAAATATGATTGATTGCAGTCTGACACACCCACACGCTGAGTGACAGCTGTCTAACTGCAACCAATCACAGCCGCCGGTGGGCATGTCACTATGGAGCAGAGAAATAAGTAAATAAATGTATAAAAAAACGGCGTGCGTTCCCCCCCCCCCAATTTTAATACCAGCCAGATAAAGTACGCCAGACATGGAGGGCTTTTTCGGGCTGAATAAAGTGGTGAATGAGGGTATTTGTTAGTGTTTTATATTGCAAATAAAGGATTTTTTTCTGGTGTGTGTTTATTTACTGTAACTTACAGATTAATCATGGAAGGTATCTCGGGGAGACGCCTGCCATGATTAATCTAGGATTTAGTGGCAGCTATAGGCTGCCATTAACTCCTTATTACCCCGATTGCCAACGCACCAAGGCAATTCGGGATGAGCCAGGTAGAGTCCAAGAACTGTCGCATCTAATGTATGCGGCAATTCTGGGCGGCTGCTGGCTGATATTGTTAGGCTGGGGGGCTCCCCATAACGTGGGGCTCCCCATCCTGAGAATACCAGCCTGCAGCCGTATGGCTTTATCTGGCTGGTATTAAAATGGGGGGGACCGCACGCCTTTTTTTTTAATTATTTATTTATTTCTCTGCTCCATAGTGACACGCCCACTGGCGGCTGTGATTGGTTGCAGTTAGACAGCTGTCACTCAGTGTGTGGGCGTGTCTCACTGCAACCAATCATATTTGCCGGTGGGCGGGGAAAGCAGGGAATACGAGATTGTTTAATGAGCGGCCAGCTTTTTCAAAATAGTTAAAGCCGCCGGAGCTTTTACAACAGCAGTGCAGCGCCGCGCCGGAAATCGGGGAACGGTAAGTATGAGAGAGGGGGGTAACTGACCGACAGACAGCGAGAGGGACAGATAAGACAGAGAGACCGACCGACAGACATAGAGAGAGACCGACCGACGGACTGAGGGAGAGAACGACACAGAAAAAAAAAAAAAACGACATCACATGAAAAAAGCACAAAACGTACACGGAGCATACGAGATGCGTCCGTGTCACTTAGGCGTGCGCACAGACCCAATGACTTTCATTGGGTCAGTGTGTGCATGTTCCGTGATGAAAACGGACATGCTTCCATGCAAAACGGAGACACAAATGTAGAACGCACACAGACCCATGGACCTTAATGAAAAACGCACATGTGTCCTCAAACATTAAATAACATTGGTGCACGTTTGCCCGTGTCTCCGGTATACATGGAAACAGACCAAACACGCACGTACTTCACGGATGTGTGTTGGAGGCCTAAATAAAATTAATTATTTTCTATTTACTAATTTCCTGTTTATTCATCCTCTTTTGTATAATTTATCTTTGAGGGGAAAACTCTTTGTTATTTTGATTATTTATTGGTTTTTTTGAGTATTAAATTGGACTGTCAGCAGCCAAAATCCTGAGATGGGGTAGCGAAAACCAGCTGACAGATTCCTTTTAAAGAAATTTTCTGAAATTTTCAAAAGCTAGTTTAAAAGCAGGCAATGATATAAATAATTAAAATAAGAAATACCACCTACAAATGTAGCAACTTGAGCACTGCAGTGTGCTATGACAAAAGACTAAAGTGAATAAGAAAGGTTGATCTCTTAGGTCTGATGGTTCTGTACCCAAGTGAGTCACTCCAGCTCTCCGTCAGGTCACCTGTAGCCTATAACTGGCCATGAGGGATGGGGTGTGTCCTCCAGAGGGCGTTGCTAGTGCAGGTGCTCACTCTGGCCGTGAATGTCGCTCTAAAAGGACTAACCTGTCACTGGAAACTTATCTCAGGTGCTTCTGTTCTCACAATGGGGGGCTTACCTACCTTTGGCAGAGTTTGCCCTAAGTAATAGACATCATGAATCTTTGGGCTGATCTCTTTTCTTTTGTAACTTTGGCTTTCATCCCAGGTCTCCAGCTTTCCTCAAAGTGGGAAGAGGTTCCAGGGGTTTCTGAGACCACTAATAGACTGAAGGCTGTATGGGAGGAGATTCACCGGCAGCATCAGAAGGCAACTGTCGGTCAGAAGGTTCTGCTAAACATTGGTCTCAGGGGGAGGAGTTGATGGTTGGTGATCTGATATGGGTGTCCACTAAAAACCTAAAACTTTATTGGACCTTTTCCCATCTTAGATGTGGTCAATCCAGTTGCCTTCAGGGTTGAGGTTCCTGTTAGTGTTAAAATTCCCAACGTTTTTCATAGATCTTTCCTTAAGAAAGCTTATAGACCTTTGCCTTCTCATTTCCCACCATGCCTGGGTGCAATCCGGCTCTCCATCAGGACACCCTTTCCCACTAATTGTCCATGAAGGGTAGGGTGTCGCCTTCAGAGGATGAAGATAGTGCAGGCAGTGTATTGCGCTCTGGGAGACTTACTTTAGGTTATGGTATTGCTGGGAGGCGGGATGCTGTCGCTCCAAGCGCTGATGCTGTTGAGGGGTCCTCGGATGTCGGGTCACCTAGTGTCAGCTAGGCAGCAGATATGAGACACCATGTCTGCTAGTTCAGCTATTTGGTGAGAGGTTTTCTTCCACTCCATCCTCCACACCCTCTTCTTTGCCTCTCTAGGTTGAGGTTGAAGATTGGGCATTTTTTCTTCTGGTTTGCTCTCTTACATTGACATTTTGGTCTAGGTTCTGTTTCTAGCTTTTCTCATACTTTGTTTTGCATTTCTCGCATTTTGTAAAGTCCTGGATGTGGATTCACTGGACCGTGCACCGGACTCCCCTGGAGAGGCAACCAAGAGCTAACCCCTATACAGGGACTGTCTGGTCGCCCCACCAGAGGGCCTAACTGCACGGCAGCCGGAACACTACAGGAGCAGCGTCCTTCAGGGGACCGGTAGTACGAAGTCTCTGGGGCTACAGGGTTCCAGGAAACAGTGCCGCGGAATCAGGTTCAGGTGCCGTGTTGGAACAACAGACGAGATCTGGGTCCAGCTGGGCGTGAAGGTTGAGGTCGCCAGGCGAAGTCCAGGTGATGGGTTCAGACTGACAGATGGCGGAATCCTCAGCACACGGTCACCGTGACACTTCCTGGGAGATCGGCACTCTGGGACCAGGTCAGGATGGCAGACTGGCTCTGCAGAAGACACAGGGTTAATTGGGTTAATTGGGATGCAATGCACAGAGAGACCTGACATCTAGCTCAAGGAACACGTTGATCAGGCGCTGCCCATATGGAAAGGGCAATCTTATATACCCTGTCTCAGTATCAAGTCATATCCTGCTTCAGGAGTGCTGGGCCTATAAGTTAAGGTGAGTGGGCGCGGCCCCGCCCTATACACATGCATGGGCCTCAGAATCAGAGCCAGACAACTCAGAGTCAGACCACTCAGAGTCAGACACAGGGGACCAGGACGCAGGGGAACACGAGCGGGAGCGGCAGCCGTGACCGGTGGGCACGTGGACCGGATCAGTGGGTAAGGAGTGATACCGTGACTGTGAGACTGGATCAGAGGGTAAGGAGTGATACCGTGAGACTGGATCAGTGGGTAAGGAGCGGTGCCGTGACGGCGGGAGTGTGACACGTTTCTTGTTTGTACTGGTGTGTTTAATGTAGCTTATGTAGAGCCCCTGAACCACTCAGGGCACTACAGGGAACTGCATCCTCACGGGGATGCATTACCTACCCCCAGGGAACCTGGAACACCAGTGCCAGCAACACCCACACACACAAAAATCCTAGTTACCACTCCACACCAGGAATAATTAGCTAGTTGGACACAAAGGAATGGCCACCTAGTGGATGGAGCCAAACCAGGGGGACTAGACAACCTGGTGGGAGGGAACAGCAGACGTCTGAGTAGGAAGTGAAAGTGGAAAGACGTGCCTGAGAGCTGGGTCGTGTAATGGTGGCCTGGGGGTATGGGAGAGTGGTCGCCAGGGTGGGTACACCCGAGTAACGCTGGGACCAGAGCACGCAAGGAACACAGGGCCCTAGGTCAAGCAACAGTTTCAGATGGGCTGGCAAATACTTGCACAGTGAGGGGACCTTCACGGACCTCACTGACCCACAAATCCGGGGGCACCAGCAGTAAAGCAAGGATCAGGGTTCGGGACATAGATCAGCCCTACAGGGTCCACACTGCCCGCCGTACGGAGAAGGAGACTGCCACCGCAAAGGGACAGTCGGGCCCCAAACGCTCCACGCTATGGGGACCCAACCACACTGAGAGTGTCGGGGATAGAGCAACCGTGTCATCAACTGGCACTGGAAATACAGGGACCTGAACCAGCCATCCAAGGGTCCAGAGTGAGTAGAGACTGTTAACTACAACCCCCGGTGTGGCCTCCCTTATTACTCCATCACCATACATCTCCCAGGCTCAGCCCTACCTGCGGAGAGCCCACCACCACAGCTGCCATTACCACTAGCCCTGGGGGATAATCAACTCAGCAGCAGCGGTTCCACAATATTAACCTAAACCCGCAGGTGCCGTCACACAAATGACTTTAATCTCCCCTGTAAATACGCCCCATTAAAAAGCACCCGGGGCACGGGACCGGGCAGCGGCCACCAAAGTGACATTCCCCAGTTACACACTGCCCGGGACCGAGTACCCCATTCCCTGGGCGACACACTTACATGTAGTCATCTTTGTTGAGGTCCGTAATTGTCTGCAGCGGTCTTATAAATATGCAGCACACGATCTACAGCAGTGTAACGAAAGGATGATGGCGAACACAAGATTTTAGTGTTTGAGTATTGATTATTTTTTCATTTAACACTTTGCCTGCAACATTGGAAGCACATTCCTTTAAAAGTAAAATACCACATTAGGAGAAAGTGAGTAGGTTAGTATTGTTTATGTGTTACTACAATAAGAAAATCCTACATTTACGGAAAAGAACATAATTATTCCACAATAAATGCTATGATGGTAAAGTCAAAATTCCATAGCATGGCTGGTGTCCTCCTCTGTTTGAAGGGATCTCATTGTAGGTGAGGCTACAACATGGCATTGATCCCAAACTAATGACCCAGCGCATTCTAAACTGTGCTGTAACCAAGTGTTATCCCTAGGGAACCAAAAATATAAATGACTTCACACAGTGAGAATGACTTAGAGACCCCAGAGAAAGCCTTCATTCTGATGCAAATCTAATCCTCAGGGCGGCACAGTCTGGGTCTCCCTCGTGGAATGATGAAGTGCACCTGTCCTTCCCTTGCCTTTCACTTACTCATGACTGACATCTATCACAGGCGATCCGTTTCATTTGCCTTATTTTCTTTCTTTCTTTAGCTGGCAGGAAATAATTCTGTGAAGAATTCAGTTCTCGCCGACAAAGGATATTTTCTAATTAATTCCCCTTGAATCCTGCATTTACTTTGCCACTTTTGACCTGATTATCCATATTAATCAACGTAGTCATTCTTGAAATATGCCTAATTACAATTGTTCTCCGCTGAATTTCAATTGTTTGATTAGTTTGTCGGAGAATATGGACGTTTGCAATGCTACTTGGCTTCTATATAATTAATTTTAAGCATTAAAAAGTAAAATATTGCATCAAGGTATCATTTTTTATATAACCTATTTACCCCTTTCAATACCAAACTCTTAACATTCATACTTTGTTCACAACTTGGCTTTAAAGTAAAATTTGAGGATGAGATATTCTTGATTTTTTGTAATTGTTTAAAGGGCTGTATCATTTGGATTAGGATCAGAATCAATGAAAGTAAGGAAAGGAGCTTTGTACAGGGAATGGCACTGCGGCACATGGAGTCGCTAGGGCTCTGTACTACGGCATGGAGTCCCTAAAACTCTGTAAAGCTTTGTTACACAGATATGTTCTCCCCAAAAAGAAAATCTCCCTAAAAAATAATTCAAGTGAAAGGACTGAGAAGAAATAAATATGTTTAAAAAAATCCAACATTATTTATTTGCAGCATTATGGGAAATAATAGAAGTCATATCTAAAAAAAAGTCTTTACAATATCTACTGCAGCGATGTGTAATACATATACTGTAGTTACATCCAGAAATATTTGGAGAGTGACAAAGGTTTTGGCATTTTAGCTGGTTACCAAACATATTCAAGATATAAGTATATTAACGATTTGGGCTTAAAGTGCAGACTCTCAGCTTTAATTTGAATGTATTCACATCCTAATTAGAGTAAGAGTTTAGGAGTTACAGCTTTTTAATATGCAGCTGCCTCTTTTTCAAGAGACCAATCGTAATTGGACAATTATCTCAAAAGCTCTTTAACGGGCTGCATTGGCTGATCCCTTTTTAATCAATTTTATATTAAGCAGGTAGAAGGTCTGGAGCTTATTCCAGGTGTGGCATTGGCATTTGAAAGCTGTTTCTGTGAACCCACAACATGTGGTCAAAGAAGCTCTCAATGGAAAAGAAACAGACCATCATTAGGCTGAAAAAAAAATAAAAAAAATCCATCAGAGAGGTAGCAGAAATGTAAGGTGTGGGGTTGGCAAATCAATACCTTGGTCCATTCTAAAAAAAAAAAAAAGAGATTGCACTGTTGATATTGGGAACAGAAAAAGGCCTGGACATCCACTGAGACAACGGTGGCTGAAGATCACAGAAATTTGTGATGGGCAAATGATTACTATTCATGATTTGATAATGCTTACTGAATACCAAGTACTATTCCAGTATTTGTGACGACAAAAAAAAGCTTGGGTTACCCATTGACTTGCATTAGGTTCATTGTTCGTGATGAATATCAGAATAGTAATTTCGGATTTGTTATGGACAATCCAAGCATGAATAGTTACTATTCACTCATCACTATACAGAATCCTTTTCATGATGAGAAAATAAAATTTCACAACATCCACCCAAGTGAAGAACACTCTGCAGGAAGTTCGTGTTCAGGATCTAAGTCAATCCTGAAGAGAAGACTTCAAGAGAGCAAATACAATGGATTCACCACAAGGTGCAAACCAATATTCAGCTTTAAAAATAGAAAGGCCAGATTAGACTTTGTCATACAATATCTAGAGAAGCCAGCCTAGTTCTAGAAAAGCATTGTATGGACAGATGAAACTAAGATCAACCTGTACCATAATGATAGGAAGAAGAGAGTATGGAGAAGGCTTGGAATGGCTCATGATCCAGGGAATATCACATCTTCTGTAACACATGGTGGAGGCGGTGTGATGGCCGGGCATGCATGGCTTTCAGTGGCCGTGGGTCAACAGTGTTTATTGATGATGTGACTGAAGACAGAAGCAGCCGGATGAATTCTGTAGTGTACAGGACGATACTTTCTGATCAGATTCAACAAAATGTAGAAAGGTTGATTAGACGGCGCTTCAAAGGACAGATGGACAATGACCCAAACTATCCTGGGAAAGCAAAGAAATGGAATATTCTACAATGGCCAAGTTAATCAGCAAATCTCAATGTCATTGAGCTGCTTTTTACATGCTTAAGACAAACCTTAAGTCTGAAAGACCCACAAATAAGCTACTGGTCAACTACAGTAAAGTTGGCAAAGCATCACAAAGAAGAAAACCCAGTGTTCAGTGACGTCCATGGCCTCCAGACTTCAGGGGGTCATTGCCTGCAAATAATTCTCTACAAAATATTAAAAATTAACATTTTATTTATGGTAAAGTAAATTTGTCCAATAAATATTGAGCTCCTGAAATGAGGAGGCTTTGTAGAAAAATGGCTGTAATTCCTGAACATTTCACTGCATATTTTCATTCAACCCCTTCAATTAAACCTGAAAATTTCCACTTCAGTTACATTTCAGTTGTTTCAATTTAAATAAAAAATACTGGCGTACAGAGATTCGGAAACAATCCAAATATTTCTGAACTTAACTGTATAAAAAGCATCATTTATGCCAGCTATTTACTAAGTGAGAAACGTTATGCGTACTATATGAGGTCACCAAACATGGTGCAGGTATGTTAAAATGCCTACAAATTTCAAAAGTTAAAGGGAATCTGTCAGTACAATCAGGATCTGCATATAATGGTGTGCAGGTCTTTGAAATATAAGTCCATCAACATCTTTATATCTTCTATGTGTTGCTGCATTCCAGAGCAATTAGTGTTTTAATTCATATGCAAATGAAGTATTGTGCTTTGGGCATGACAGAGCCCTTCCCATACCTTTGCCTTCTGATCACCCATGCCCAAGGTACACAATACATCATTTGCTTATGAAGTAAAACAAATTGCTCTGAAATGCAGCAGCAGATAAAAGATATAAAGATGTTGGTGGATTTCTAATTCAAAAACCTACATGCTTATTTGCAATCTGGGGAGTTTACTTAGAGATTCTCTTTAACCTAAAGGTGCATGATGCTCGATAGAGAGACCCAGGCCCTTCATTATAGTGGATGGTTGGTTTCTTGACTCATGGACTCTAAATCGATGGCATTTTTGGATATGTTGAAGTGGCACCTTAGAAGATGTTTAAAGGTACACATCCCCTGTAAAAGGATACTTACGTGCTCACATTATATTCATTGCTCTGTCCATGGTGCTGACATGTATACTGTTGTATACAGGGCCATAGATAACCACTTCATCTTCAATGGTAAACGCCTTCACCCAAAGAAAAGCCATGTTTAAAGCTACAACTGGATATTCTCAGGCATTTGTGAATCTCAGAACTACATACACTGAACCTGATGCTTTTGTTTGCTTTCCGTGGATTGATGCCAAGTCACCGGTTCGGTGGTTAATGGAAGTATAGAGCTTATTGGGTACACTGCAACTAAGAGAGTCACCCTTGGAGAAAATGTAAATGAGGAGCATAGACTATAACCATACATTGACCACACTGGTAAAATAAATAAATATCACATTATACTGCGGCCGATCACTCACAGTTCTGAAAAGTATTGTGCAGTAAAGTAAATACACCCTGCTAATGATGTGGGATATGCAAACACGTAGCCCAAAAACAAAGGCTTTTCTACAACAAATCACAGATGACAGAACAGTCTATTTACTGGTCTCTACCCCGATCGCCCCTTCTCTCCTTCATTCAATGTAGTTTTTCAGTTAACCCTCTGTGTTCTGCTTGGAAATTACGCAAATATGATTTTCACTAAATCCATCACATGATCTCATGCTGTAAACAAAGCCTTAAACTAAAGGGCACTTTACACGCAGCCGATATCGCTATGGATATCGCTAGTGAGCGTACCCGCCCCCGTCGGTTGTGCGTCACGGGCAAATCGCTGCCCGTGGCGCACAACATCGCTAGGAACGGTCACACGTACTTACCTGCCTGCTGACGTCACTGTGGCCAGCGAACCGCCTCCTTTCTAAGCGGCCACCCAATAGAAGCGGAGATGAGCGGGCGTAACATCCCACCCACCTCCTTCCTTCCCCATTGCTGCCGGCCGCAGATACGGTGATGTTACTCGTTCCTGCGGTGTCACACATAGCGCTGTGTGCTGCCGCAGGAATGACAAACAACCTGCGTCCTGCAACATCAACGATATTTGGGATTAGAACGATGCATCAACGATAAGGTAAGTAATTTTGATCGTTAACGGTCGTTTGTGCGTTTCACACGCAATGATGTCGCTAACGAGGCCGGATGTGCGTCATGAATTCCGTGACCCAAATGACATCTCGTTAGCGATGTCGTTGCGTGTAAAGTGGCCTTTAGTCAGACCGTCACTATTATTTTTGATTCTTTATTCTAAGTAGATTCATATGTATGGGCCTAATACATTTGTAAGAAAAACATCTTCCTAATGTCTGGGGCTGTTTTTCTGAAATAAAGCGCCTTAAAATTCCTTGTGAGAGGTATAGGTAGCCAAAATTTAAACAGTACACCTAATAAAAAAAACAAACTACTGTCTATAGCTCAATAGTTAAAGCAAACTTTGTAGCATATGTGACGGCTGTCCGGAACCACAGACAAAGGGTGACTATCACGGACAGACTAGAGGCGCAAGCCACCCACTGAGCAAAATCACAAGATCACTGAAACCGTTTAACCCCTAAACAGGGGTGTGAATTTACTGCGAGGTCCTATCGAAAGACTGTAGTCTGGAGACTGGGATAGTCGCCAGTCAAGGTCAAAACCAGGAGATATTAAAAGGGGCAAAATCAGTAGGCAAAAGAGTAGTCAGGAAATCAGGCCAAGGTCAAAACAGAGATGTCAACAAGATACAAAATCAGCAGGCAGGAGAATAGTCATAAAACAAGCCAAGGTCAAACAGGACAAAACAGCAAGGTGTAGACAGAACCAGAAGGCTGAGTAGCAGTTAAAAACTCTAAGCTATATCTGGCGGTGACCATCAGACTAGAGGAGGAATAAGAAGGGTGTGGTGCCTTCCCATTGGCCTGGCTGAAAGTTGATAACTTCAGCTGGAAGGCGCACACCGCTACAGTCAGCCAGTGGTACTGCATGTGCCAGTCAAACCAAGATTTGTGGATGGTCGGACCCTGCACCCACCAAAGCCTCTGGTACTGACTCCTTCCTTATCACCAGCACATCTATGATGGGAGTGCGGCAGCGCATGGTGACTGAAGCAGAAGTCGTAGGAGTGGACTCTAGTGGAAACATGACACATATTATATTAGAGGAGGGAAAAAGCCTTTTTTTCAATTATTAGTTAGACTATTTTGCTGCTTCTCCTGCCTCCTGAACAGGTGATGCAAGAGCTAAACTGCTATGAGGTCTCCCATACACTACACATAAGGAGAAGAGAAGATCCTGTTCCTGTACTTTTATCTATAACACATAAAGCACCATTTACTATGCTGTATTAAGCAGTGTTCCAGAAGGGACGGAGCATTGCCCCCCCCTCCCCCCGGGGCATTTGCGGAGGCCCTCATGACACTTGATTGGTGGGGAGGTCAAGGTGTCATGAGGGGAGGGGGAGAGAGCGAGCCCGTTTTTAAAATAAAACAATGAGCAGGGGGAGGAGCGGCACATTTCCCGCTCGCACTGGAGAGCTGCACTGGCAAGGTGTGGAGGAACGCAGGCAGCTCTCTGGGGCGGACGGCTGGCAGGACGGACGTCAGGCCCGTACTACAGGGTCGGAGGTGTCTCCCGGCCTTGCGGCGGCAAGGGCTAACAGCGGGGAATCCGGTGGGAGGAGCCAAGAAGCTGCGGATCGTGTGGATGGACGTCAGGAATCAGGCGGTCCGGCTGGCGGGGCCTCTTCCCTAGTGCAGCCCGGTGAGTATGCTTCTGTGTCGTGTCTGTCTCCTCAGTTTAACCGAGATCAGAACGTAGGGGGAGGGGTAGATCAGACGGGGTTAAGTCCAGGGGTACCGTTCGGTGTTGGTGGGTATGCGTCGGGGGGTGGGGAGCTGGGAGAGCTGTTAGGTTGCGTGCGTTCGTTGCTGGAGCGAATTGGGGGTCCAAGGGAACCCCCGGCGCCGGTGGGGGCGTGGGTTAATCCGCCCATTCTGGGGGTTAGTGAGTCCGTGGTTGCGGGTATTTCTTCCCCGGTTTCGGTGTCGGTCCAGACGGAAAAGGATAAGGACAGGATTCATTTAGATGATAGGGCGCGTGGGGAGGTTTATGTATGCTTTGAGGGCCCCTTAGGTTCGCACCTTAAGAAGGAGGTGAGGGAAAAGATCTGGAAGGACGAATATGTCGAGATCTTCTCCCTCCTTCCTTTGGCAAAATTTAACTTAGATAAAGGAAAAAAGGAGGATAGTAAGAAAGAGGATGAGGAAAAGCGGCGGTGGCGCTTGATCCCTCAGACGTTTACCAATTGGTTGCAAGCCTTCGCTATTTTGGCGAGTGTGATAGGCGAAAAGGCGCCGGAGAATTGTTCTCATCTATTTTGTTACATGGATTCGATAGGTGAGGCTTACAGGGTGTATGGGGGGCAGACGTGGCTTCGGTATGACGAACAATTTCGTCAGAGGAAGGCCGTACGCCCATCTATACGTTGGGATCAAATAGATATAGGGTTATGGTTGCGGGTCATGGCACCGGCTAGGTATGGCCAGCCCTTTCAAGGCGGGGCCGGGACTTCCGACCAGTCGGGAAATCAAGGGACCAGTGGTCAGCAGGGTCAGGCGGGATCGCAGAAGCCAGGTCTATGCTGGTAATTCAACGATGGGCAGTGCAAGTTTGGGGCCACGTGCCGATTTAAGCACTTATGCACCCATTGTAACGGGACATCCCACGGAGCGTCTAAATGCTTCAAGAAGGGGAAACCCAAGCCCGGCGGCTCTCATACCCAAGGGTCTGACGCCGGTGAAGTTAGTCGCGATGCTTCCGTACCTAAATAGGTACCCAGATCGGGAAAAGGCGGAAGTTTTGTGGTTGGGTTTTGGGGAGGGTTTCAGGATTCCTGCCCCCGTTTTTGAGGTTCCGGGGGCAACCAGGAATCTCGTTTCTGCTTACCAGCATGCCGCGGTTGTGGCGGAAAAATTAAGGAAGGAGGTGGCGTTGGGGAGAATGGCGGGCCCGTTCCGGGCCCTTCCTTTTCCCGACTTGGTGGTGTCGCCGTTGGGAGTGGTGCCGAAAAAGGAACCAGGGAAATTCCGGCTTATTCACCATTTGTCTTATCCAAGAGGCAGGTCGGTGAATGATGGAATACCCGCTGAGCTGTGCTCAGTGGTATATACGTCGTTTGATGAGGCTACAAAGTGGGTAAAGAGATGTGGGAGGGGGGCGCTGTTGGCTAAGACTGATATTGAATCGGCTTTTCGGCTATTGCCGGTGCATCCGGATTGTGTTAGGCTGCTGGGTTGTTGTTGGGAGGGTGGCTATTTTGTTGATCGTTGTTTGCCCATGGGGTGTTCGATTTCATGCGCATTTTTCGAGACTTTTAGTTCGTTTTTGGAATGGGTTGTTCGGGACGTTTCGGGTTGGTCATCAGTGGTACATTACCTGGATGATTTTTCGTGTGTAGGTCCGGCTGACTCGGCGCAGTGTGCCGGGATTTTAGCCGCAATGGAGTGGGTTTCGGCTTATTTTGGGGTGCCTTTAGCACCTGAGAAAATGACGGGGCCGACGACTTGCATAAGTTTTCTTGGTATTGTGATTGATTCCGTGGCTTGGGAAGTTCGGCTTCCTGAGGAAAAGGTCAACGTGCTAAAAGACGAAGTGGCAAGGGCACGGCGTGTGAAGAAATTGCAATTAAGGGAGGTTCAGTCTTTATTGGGAAAGCTTAACTTTGTGTGTCGGGTAATGCCAATGGGGCGAATTTTTTCGCGCCGATTGGCTGGTGCCACGGCGGGGGTGCTTGCTCCGCACCATTACGTTCGTTTATCGGCGGAACACAGAGCGGACTTAGCAGTTTGGGGTCCGTTTTTGGAGCATTACAACGGTCGTTCGCTGCTGATGGAGGACGTAAAGGACAATTTTGATTTGGAACTGTTTACTGATGCGGCGGGCAGCTCAGGTTTTGGGGCTTTCTTTCAGGGTCAGTGGTGTGCGGAACGGTGGCCTGATAGGTGGGTTGATGAAGGCTTGACGAGAAACGTGGCGCTTTTGGAAATTTTTCCGATATTGGTGGCGCTTCATCTGTGGAGGGAACATTTGGCGAACAAGAAGATTCGCTTTAATTGTGACAATATGGGGGTAGTGCTGGCCATTAACAAGTTTTCAGCATCATCTCCTCCAGTTATTCGGGTGTTACGGGAGCTGGTTCTGGTTTGCTTGCAAATCAATGCGTACGTTACGGCTGCTCATGTGCCAGGTGTTCAGAACCTAATAGCCGATTCCCTCTCTCGTTTTCAGTGGGATCGGTTCCGGGTTTGCGCGCCAGAGGCAGAGGCCAGCGGCTTGGAGTGTCCGGTACAGCTTTGGAACGTGGTCTGCAGGCAGTAGGACCACTGATTCGGGCGTCCCTGTCGGGTACCACATGGACGGCGTATCAGGCGGCATGGAGTCTGTGGAAGCAGTGGTTGCAGGGTTGTGGGTCTGCTGAGGGAGATTAGTTGGGAGTACTGTTGGAAAGGTTGGGGGAGGCAGCGGTTGCAGGATGGTCAGTTGCGAAGGTGAATCGCTTTATGGCGGGATTAGCATTTGGTTTTCGGTTGCGGGGTTTACTGGATTTGACTAAGAGTTTTTGGGTGGTTCAGGCCTTGAAGGGATTTCGGAAACGATGCAAGCCGCTGGATGGTAGACGGCCTGTATCATTTAGCTTATTGGAGCAGTTGGGTGGGGCATTGTGGGGGGTTTGTATATCGCCGTTTGAGGTGAGTTTGTTCCGGTTAGCGTTTTCCTTGGCGTTTTTTGGGGCGTTGCGGATTGGGGAATTGGTATCGCCCAGTAAGACTTCTCCCGGGGGCCTGGGTCATGGTGATATTGTCGCCGTGGAAGGCGGGATCGAATTCTGGATTCGGAGATCGAAGACAGATCAAAGAGGTGTGGGTAGGCGAGTTCGCTTGGGTGTGGTTATGGCATCGGAGATGTGCCCGCTCAAGTGTTTCGGGAACTTTGGAAGGATTCGCCCGCAGGTCAATGGCCCCTTGTTGTGTCATGAGGACGGGTCTTTTTTATCTAGATACCAATTTGTAAGTGTTTTCAGGGCATGTTTGAAGTCTTTGGGGTTAGATCCGAGGTCGTTTGCGTCACATTCTTTTCGCATTGGGGCAGCGACAGAGGCCGCTATGTGTGGTTTGCCGGAAGAGACTGTGAAGCGGATTGGTAGGTGGAAGTCGCAGCGTTTTAAGTTGTATGTCCGTCCATAGGCGATCGTTGGCAATTGAGCGGGGGGTTTCTGCGGCTGCGAGGGGGGGGGGGGTGGACTGGGTGTTTTTTCAAGTTGGGGAATAAGGAAACTGATTGGTTGTCTGTTTGTACATTTTTGTATTACAGAACCACCCCCCCCCATATCTGGTTTGGATCCTGGGCCATTCTTATGTATACTGGGGAGCCCAGCGAGCGGATGCAAGAAGAAACGGGAGACAACTAGGTTTTGAAAGGGATAGGGCTCTTGTACGTTGGTTGGGGGTTAGGGGTTTGGGGTGGAGCAGGGTACTGCAAGAGGTGAATAGGTATGCCCGTTTAGACAGGCCTCCCGAAGTTTTGGTCTTACATATCGGGGGAAATGATCTGGGGGGGCGTCCTTTTCGAATTTTGATAAAAGACATCAAGCATGATTTATTGCGGTTATGGGTGTCATTTCCACGGCTAACTATAGTTTGGTCCGAAATCGTGGCAAGAAGGTGTTGGCGAAAAGCGCGGTCGGTCGATAGGTTGAACAAGGCGCGGGCAAAAGTGAATAGGGCGATTTCGAAGTTTGTTACTCGGAATGGGGGAGTTGCGATAAGGCACGTTGAGTTGGAAAGGACGGATGAGGAATTCTGGTTGGCAGACGGGGTGCACTTAAATGCGGTGGGGATTGATTTATGGGCCCTCGGCCTGCAAGGAGGTATCGAGAGGGCA
Source organism: Anomaloglossus baeobatrachus (assembly GCF_048569485.1). NCBI lineage: Eukaryota > Metazoa > Chordata > Amphibia > Anura > Aromobatidae > Anomaloglossus > Anomaloglossus baeobatrachus. The sequence continues at coordinate 226,250,652 of NC_134359.1, read as the reverse complement.
CTGCGGTTGCGGGGGGTCTCAGGCACTTGAAGGTTATCAAGGTGCCCTCGTTGTGGCGGTTTTTATTGGTGGGTCCTTGAAGTTGGTTGAAAAATTGGTTTGGGGAATCCATCTGGGTATGGATCCCCTCATTGGCAGAATGGCTGGTCACCTGGTGATTTTGTGGGGATTCCCGACGGGGTATGTCGAGGTCCCTGGGGGTGGTTTGGGTTAACAGAGGATTAACCCTTACCGTTTGGTGCTCCTGAGCCAGTGTGGGTAACGGCTGGGGGCAAGTTGGTGTTTATGGTTCGGTTGGTAGGAATCACCAGGGTTTGTAGCTTCAAGGACCCTACCATATTGCAATGTTTTTTATTTGTTATATATTTCTGTTCAATAAAATGGCTGCTATGGCCAAAATTATCCAAAGAAAAATTGGTGTCTGTGCAGTCATTTTAGATAAGAATTGGGAAAGGAGGGGTGGAGTATGGAAAGACCGGAGTCAACAATTCCAGGGTCAAGAAGGGACGGAGCATTGCCCCCCCCTCCCCCCGGGGCATTTGCGGAGGCCCTCATGACACTTGATTGGTGGGGAGGTCAAGGTGTCATGAGGGGAGGGGGAGAGAGCGAGCCCGTTTTTAAAATAAAACAATGAGCAGGGGGAGGAGCGGCACATTTCCCGCTCGTGGGGACAGAAGTGACAGTCCCACCCGCCCTCCCTCATATGTTGGGGTATGTTTGGTATGTTCAAGGGGTGGGGTGCGGGGTTGTTTACGGGTCGTAGTGGCTGGGTGGCGGTTTTTATTGGTGGGTCCTTGAAGTTGGTTGAAAAATTGGTTTGGGGAATCCATCTGGGTATGGATCCCCTCATTGGCAGAATGGCTGGTCACCTGGTGATTTTGTGGGGATTCCCGACGGGGTATGTCGGGGTCCCTGGGGGTGGTTTGGGTTAACAGAGGATTAACCCTTACCGTTTGGTGCTCCTGAGCCAGTGTGGGTAACGGCTGGGGGCAAGTTGGTGTTTATGGTTCGGTTGGTAGGAATCACCAGGGTTTGTAGCTTCAAGGACCCTACCATATTGCAATGTTTTTTATTTGTTATATATTTCTGTTCAATAAAATGGCTGCTATGGCCAAAATTATCCAAAGAAAAATTGGTGTCTGTGCAGTCATTTTAGATAAGAATTGGGAAAGGAGGGGTGGAGTATGGAAAGACCAGAGTCAACAATTCCAGGGTCATGTAAATCTAGCACTAGGATGAAATAGAAACCCACTGAAAGCCACAGTTGAATCTTTGTATGTTTCTACTACTTTCCATGTTTCTCTGCAACTGCTTCCTCCTACCAATCCCCCCTCTTTTCTATACACTAATGTCATGCCAGCATACTAGGGATGCCGGTGTCCCTCTGTACCTTCTGCAGTGTACCTGATTCCCTCTTCTCTGTCGTCCACATATAAGTGCAGTCCCCAGCTGTTGTTCCTGGTGGATGCCCATGTGATGGTCGGCTCTGCTCCCACCTAGGCTGCAGGCTCTGCACATGTTGTGTGGGGTTTCCTGTTCTCCAGCCTAGGGAGTGTGACGCCCTGGCAAAACCAGGTAGTCACAGTTAGACCCCTGCATAACACTTTCCCTCATTAGGCAAACACACAGCCGACCTGAAACCCTAGTCACCCCCCTTAGGGAAAGATAGACACACCAGTGGGCATGACCAGGCGGTTGGAACACGCCCACCTAGGGTCTAGACAGCCCAGGGAGGGAAAGCAAGTAGATGAGTTTTAGAGTTCAAGTTTGAGAGGATCGTGAGCTGGAGCTAAGTGTAGCTTCAGCAGGAGAAGTCCAAATTGAATGGTACCAGGGTAGGAGCCCTGGTGCCACTGGCTATGTGGCAGATGGTGGTCTCCATCAGCAGGAGACGGGAAGACGGCTCGGTGGAACCGAGGTGGACCGATAAGGGTTGTAGCCCGCCGGTACCGACACGAGAAACAGACCCGGAAACCGTAACACAAGGGGGGTACTCGGACCCTGAAGCTAGAAACCGGAACCAAGCGGACTGGTTAATTAACCGATTGAAGCCAGGACTAGAGGTCCTGTCCCACCCAAAGTCCCTCATAGAAGACAACAGCCCACCGATTAGGGATAAGAGGTCACCACCAGGGCCCATAGATCCCACGGGCCAGCGTCTGCGGGCACAGCTCCTTAGGCCCCATCCAGCCGGGAGCGGACTCCTACGTTTCAAACTGGGAAGTCATTTCTACTTAAAACAGTGCAGAGGACAGAGATAGAGACCACCAGCAGGGTGGGGTACCCTGAATGCAACCGGCCGCGACACCGGCCACCATCACCTTGGTTTACCAGAGACTCGTGTGTTTTACTAACAGTGAGTACACCAGTACCCCCTGCGGTCACTATCCATCGCACTGAGCCACTGGGCCCCGGGGCCACCATCCCTGCCCATGGAGAGGTTAACAACTTGCTGCACAACATCTCCCCTGGGCACCCCATAATTGCAGCGGTGGTGTCCCAATTCACCACGCACCGTGGGTGGCGTCACGAACTTAATACGGTCTAGCCCGTACATCTATGTCCCCCTTTTTATTCGGCGTGTCCGCGAGACCCCCGGGTCCGGAGACCCTAGAGCCACCACCCCAGAAGGCCCGGATCCGAGCAGCGCCGGCTGCTGGCACGGGGGCGGCACAGGAGCGTGCGTGCACACTTCCTAATCTTTTATAGGCAGAGGTGTGCACCTTGCTAAGATGTCCCCAGACTATTGTTGGGAGGCACCAGCTATTTAAGGCTCCTTCCCCTGATGGGAAGGGTTGAGCATTTTGTATCATTTTTGTATGTGTTGCGATATGTAGTTCCTGAAGGGCTGGTGTTTTCTGTTCCTGAGTCCAGTATACTCCCTGACTATACGCCTATGCCTGCACTGCCCTGTTGCGGTCTGTGCCTGCTGTACCCGATGTCTGGAGCCTGATCCGATATCCATGACCTATGCCTGAGGACTCGTGCCAGAGGTCTTGCTCTTGGTGTCTCATGCATGATGACTACTGGTGCTAACCTTGCTCATTCCTGTTCAGGTCCCTGCTCTGTGTTTCTGCTTCACCAGTCAGGCTGTCACCCTGGTCCGCTCAGCTGCCACAGTCCCGATCGCTTGCCCTGGGAGTGGCACCTGGCGTCCCGCTTCGCGGCGGGTGCTTAGTCAAGCCCCTCCCTTTGCTAAAGGGTAGGTCAAGGTTTCCCCCTGTGGTTCAGTGGGCCCATTTTACTCTCAGAAACTTGCTGCCTTCCTGGATCCGTTGGAGGTGAGGTCTTGAAAACTAATATGGGCAGTCAATGTAGCCTTATCCCTTACTAAGCTGACAGCTTATTTTACTACGATACGAATTTTACCAATTAAGTCATAGTAAATGATTTGGGAAAAGGATAGGGAGCAAAAGAGACTGAAAAGTGGAGAAAGTAAGAAGTGGAATTTTTTTTGAGGGGTGATATATGTAAGATATTGTACATTTTAGCATTGTGTGTACCATGAAGAGATGATTTACAACTTCAGTTACATTGACAACATCTGGGCTTAGTTTTCTCTCTGATGACTTCCAATAGGTTTTTTCATCAATTTCTCATTTCAATATATTTTTTTATTTTAGGCAACCTCTACTGGATGCTCTTCCATCCTGCGGAACTGAGGCCTGTGTTGGTTTAATGAAGGAAATTCTGCTTTCAAAAGAATTAGAAGATGAGAAAGTTGAATCGTATCTGTGGTCACTGGCGTTCATACCGGAACCAACACCCGGGATGATCAGTTCTCTCACTGTGAGTTTCCGATTTCCTCAATTTTTTGATAATTACCCAATTATTCTAATGAATCTGTTTGGTTCCTTTCACAAATGAGTATTGGTTGTGTTCACAGAAATTCTGGAAATATTTTATTAAAACCATTAACAAAATTAATTTATTAGTGATAGTTAATCAATCCTTCATTCTTCATAGTGATTAGCGCACACTACCATACTCGGGTGCTTGGTACTTTTCAAAAGCAGTTGGATGCTCAAATGGGCGCAGCTCGAGTATCCGAGTATAATGGAAGTCAATTGGGAACGCGAACATTTTTCCAAATAAAATTGCAATGTACATCCTATGCGCCTCCTTTAACCCTTTGAACTCTGACTCACTGTCATGTTTTTCCTTTGGCGCTCTTTTTGAATTACCAGCAACTATTTATAGACTGCACTACTGTTGTTGTCTGTCATACTGGTGGATTTTCTGATAAAGAAGTGGGGTGACACTTCGAAACACATTGAATTAAACTACCTAGCATTACACCTCTACTGGATGTGTGTCGTTTCTCCAGCAGCGCAGTAATAGTTCCACATTTACAGTGTTCTCGAGTGATCTTTGTCTGAAACAGAACTTTTGAATACATGTGGGTTATTGCCATGCTCAGAAGAAAGTGAGTAAAAAAAACTTTAGGGCCAACTCTTGTGTTGCCTCTTGCAAAAGTAAAAAATTTGGGGCTAAAGCAACATTTTTGTGAAAGAAAATAAAATTTTCAATATGACAACCTAATATTATCAAATTCTGTGTATTCCCTGAGGGTTCAAAATGCTCACTATACTCCTGGATAAAATCCTTGAGGGGTCTAGTTTCCAAAATGGGGTCACTTGTGGGGGTTTTCTGCTGTTTAAGTACATTTGGGACCCTGCAAATATGACATGGTGTCCACAATCTATTTCAGTCAAGTTTGTGTTCTGAAATTCAAATATTGCTCCTTCCGTTCTGAGCCCTCCCATTTGTCCAAACAGAACTTTCTCACTACACATGAGGTATCACCACGCTTAAGAAAGAGGCTAACAAACTGTCAAGTCCAACTTTTGGTGTTACTTTTTGCAAAAGGGAGAAATTTGGGGTCTAAATCAACATGTTTCTGAAAAAAAAAATGAAAATTTTTAATATGACTACCTAATGTTATTGAATTCTGTGTACTATGTTTGGGTTCAAAATGCTTATTATACTTCTGTAGTTTTCCAAAATGGGGTCACTTGGGGCTGGTTTCTGCTGTTTAGGTAACTTAGGGGCCTTACAAATGAGACATGATGCCCGCTTACTATTTTAGCCAAATTTGTGTTCCAAAATTCAAATATTGCTCCAATCATTTCGTATACTCCTATTTGTTCAAACAGAGGTTTCTAGCCACAGATTTGGTATCAGTGCATTCAGAAGAAACTGGGTAATTTTTGGGGTCCAATTTGTTGTGCTATCGCTTGTAAAAGTGAAAAAAGTGGGACTAAAGCAACATTTTAGAGGTAAAATTTATTTATTTATTTATTGATTTATTTATTTTATTACACTTTAGCATTCATTTCTGTATAGAAGCACAGAACTGTGACAGCAATTTTGAAGTATTTGGGGAGTTTCCAATATATAGACTCCTCAAAGTCCATTTAAATCTGAACAGATCACTAAATAAACAGGTTTTGTACATTTGTTAAGAAATATCAAATATTGCTGCTAAACTTTTAACCCTTATAACATCCCAACAAAAAAAGACATTTAAAAATGGTGCAGATGTAGAGTAGACATATGGGAAATTTTATTTATTGGTTATTTTTTAAAGCCTGACTAACTGGTATAAGAATATAAATATTGAAAGTTTGAAAACTGTGCTTTTTTTTTTCAAAATTTTCACCAAAATTCCGATATTTTCACAACTAAATGCAAAAAGGCCTACATTTACCAATAACATAAAGTACAATGTAAGAAAAAGACTGATGGCACTTCCTAACTTTCTAATGTAAACAGGTGCAAACTGAGTATGAAATATAGTAACAAAAAAGAGATAGTTGCATTCTCTAATGCTAAGATATGTAGAACAATAAATATGGGAATATAGACATGCATTACTGCTATGAAAAACATGTAAACATTGAGATACATAGCACATAAAAATGGCCAGTTTTATGTGAGCCCAACAGCCAACGGCAAGGCCAACTCTTAGGGGTACTTTGCACGTTGCGACATCGCTACTGCGATGTCGTCGGGGTCAAATCGAAAGTGTCGCACATCTGGCGCCAGTAACGACGTCGCAACGTGTAAAGCCTAGATGCACCAATAAACAATCGCAAAAGCATCGTAAATAGGTGATCTGTGTAGTGTCGGTCATTTTCATAATTTCGCTGCAGCGATAGGTACGATGTTGTTCCTCGTTCCTGTGGCAGCACACATCGCTGTGTATGAAGCCGCAGGAGCGAGGAACTTCTCCTTACCTGCCTCCACCGGCTATGCGGAAGGAAGGAGGTGGGCGGGATGTTTACGTCCCGCTCATCTCCGCCCCTCCGCTTTTATTGGCCGCCTGCCGTCCGACGTCGCTGTGACACCGCACGACCCGCCCCCTTTGGAAGGAGTCAGGTCGCAGGCCAGAGCGATGTCGCAGGGCAGGTAAGTGTGTGTGAAGCTGCCGTAGCGATAATGTTCGCTACGGCAGCTATCACAAGATATTGCATGTGCGACAGGGGCGGGTGCTATCGCGCTCGGCGTCGCTACCATTGGCTAGCGATGTCGCAGCGTGCAAAGTACCCCTTAATGTTGAGTCCCTATGTAACTAATGTCTCTCTTTTGGTTAAAAATCCCCTCCAATTTATGGTCAGACAGGAACCTGCAAATGGAGAATTAAAATTGCCTATGGCTGAAGAGCAGGAGTGCTCAATCAGAAGGCATGATCCTATAATATAAGAAACAGACTAATGGCACATCCTATCTTTCTTATGTAAACAGGTGCAAAATGAACATGAAACATCGTAACAAAAATGAGACAGTTGCACACTGCAGTGCTAAGATATAGTATGTATTACAATGAATATAGGAATATAGATATGCATTACTGTTATGGAAATTATGCAAAAAGTTCAATAGGGATCCAACATTAAGAGGTTGCCTTGACATTGGCTGTTGGGCTCACATAAAACTTGCCAATTTTATGTGCTATCTCAATTTTTACATATTTTACATAGCAGTATTGCCTGTCTATATTCCCCTTATTCATTGTTCCACATATTTTAGCACTACAGAGTGCAACTGTCTCTTTTTTGTTATAAAGTACAATATGTCATGAAAAAATATTTTCAAAATCACTGGAATCCATTGAAGCGTTCCCGGGTTATTACCACATAAATTGACACTGGTCAGACATCTAACATTTAGCTTGATAATGAAGGTCTAAATTAAAGGGTTAATGAATTCAGATTATTATAGTAGTGGTGTGTACCTCGCCAGAAGTGATATTTCAGTCACAAAATGCAGTTACTTTTAATAAATTGGATAGGTGGGTGTGACCATTGCCCCTTCCAGTCCAGTTTCTCCCCAGTTCCGCCCATATCAACGGAGCTGATTAAAACTGGCGTGAAAGTGGGAAAATTTGCAAAATTTATCAGAAAACAAGTGTAGCACCGACTTAGTCACTGCCACAGCTGGGTCGCTTCCTCCTCCGCACCACCCTGGTCATCCATGTGTGCTGCTGCCTCCTTCCCCTCCCGGGGCCTGTGTACGCAGCCCAGGTATCCTGGGGGTGTGTTTAGGGCGTGCACGCACACTGGCACTCCTCTTAAAGGGCTGGCGAATTATTTCCAGGAAGTGCCTCCAAGCCTATGGCTGAGAGGCACTATGTATTTAAGGAACCCTCCCACTAGGGGATGTGCCTGCACAATGCTCCTAGTTAGTCAGTGTTCTAGTCTGTTACTTAGCTAGTTGTCAGGTCCTGAGCTCAGATTCTGTCATTCTTGTGCCCGTCTCCAGTACCTGCCTTGCCATACCTGTATGCTCCTGCTGTGCCCCCCATTTCTGTCCGTACCTGTCTGTTCAGTCTGCCTGACTCACTCTGCCTGTATACGTCTATACCTGAGTGCAACTCCTATCCTGGGGGTCAGCTGCCACAGTCCCGGTCACTGTCCTGGGAGTGGCACCTGGCGTCCACCCTCCAGTGGGTGCTTAGTTAAGCCCCTCCTACTAAAGGGTAAGCCCGGGTCTTCCCTTTGGCCTATTGGGTCCACTAATCCCGCTCGCTGCCCCTAAACCGGTCGTGAGCATTAAAACAAGTCACATAAGACTGAAACTTCTGACCTGACATTGCACACCGCAGAAGTTGATGGAAGCTGTGCACAACATCCCAACTGACTTCTATGGGGTCAGTTATGTGACTTGAATCACTTTTCTACTGTTACTAAGTCAAGTCTTTCATTTTGAAGAATAAATGTTTGAGCATGGCATCGGTGGCTTTTTTTTACTATAGTGAGAAAATATTATAGATAACTCCAAATAAAGGAAGAAAATGTGTTTTGTTTCAATAACAAATAAACTAGTTTTGTTTGCATCTTTTTTATTAACATTTTACAAATTTTAATACAAGAAATACAAGGAATTAGGGAGGAATTAGGGCAAGAAGAAACAGGAATAGACATAAAGGAAAAAGGAAAAACCAACAGTTAAAGGCCACTTTACACGCTGCGTATCAGTACCGATATTGCTAGCGTGGGTACCCGCCCCCCATCGGTTGTGCGACACGGGCAAATCGCTGCTCGTGGCGCACAACATCGCCCAGACCCATCACACTACTTACCTGCCTAGCGACGTCGGTGTGCCCGACGAACCGCCTCCTTTCTAAGCGACGTCACTAAGCGGCCGCCCAATAGAAGCGGAGGGGCGGAGATGAGCGGGACGAACATCCCACCCACCTCCTTCCTTCCGCATTGCGGGCAGGACGCAGGTAAGGAGAGGTTCCTCATTCCTGCGGTGTCACACGGAGCGATGTGTGCTGCCGCAGGAACGACGAACTACATCGTTACTGCAGCAGCAACGATAATCGAGAATGGACCCCCATGTCACCGATGAGCGATTTTGCACGTTTTTGCGATGATGCAAAATCGCTCATAGGTGTCACACGCCGCAACATCGCTAAAGCGGCCGGATGTGCGTCACAAATTCCGTGACCCCAGCGAGATCGCTTTAGCGATGTCGTAGCGTGTAAAGCGGCCTTGAGTGTCGCCTTTATGGCCAATGCTTCAAAAGTATTAACGTCAAACGTTTTGTCACCAACGTACTTGGAACAACAAAAACAATAATATACATGAGAAATAATAATCATTACATGTCAGGAGGCTAAGTTATTTGCAGACTAGGCTTAAATGTTTCCGCCCATAAAGACCATCTCACTTTGTATCTCAAAACGTTCTTTTCTTTCAATGCAAAACTAAAATAAACTAGTTTTGTAAAATAATAAGTCCCAGTATTGGTATAATGTGCATACCAACTTCCGTGGTAGGAGTTGTCATCCACAGCTTCATCCATGGTGTATCGCTCTTATTAGAGGTCAGATAATGGCCCATCCTGGAAGGCTTCTTTACGATGACATCTCGGCTTTCTATGACTCATTGCCTTTGACATCTTGTGTGTATTACAATGCTAATTCTCCTAAGGTCAGCAGAATAACTTAGGACAGCTGAAAATAATTCTATACAGTTGTTTAGAAGAATTTTCCATTTGATTATGTGTAAAATGAATACAGTCTGCTTCTCATCCCTGCTGACATCGCAAACATTTATTTAAAGGGTCCATGTTCTATTCAAATATTATTACCAATGCTACCTTATATAAACACTATATGACTGAATATCTGGACACCTGACCATCACACGTCTATTTATACGCTCATATATTAAAATTATCCTTTACCTTTGGTCTTGTCCAAAAAAAAACAAAAAACAGCAGTTCCCATTCTTGCATATTTTACAATAAGCTCTATTCTATTCAGAGTATTATCCAATCTAGACACGCAACATGATTCGTCACTCCAATAGCATTGTTTCCACGGCTCTGAGGACCAGTGGGGACATGCTTTGCATCACTCCAATGAACGTATGACATTGTGCATGATGATTTTAGGCTTTTTGTGCAGCTTCTCGACCCATTTGATGAATCTCACAATGCACAATACTTGTGGTGGTGTTACTTCTAGAGTTAGTATGGAGTTAGTATAGGTGATATATTCGCAACAGCTTTTGAGTTGGAGAGGTCTACTGTTTCATGACTGAGCTGCTCTTAATCCTAGATATTTCAGCTTCACAAAATTAAGAGGTAAAGGGGTATTCTCAAGTTGTTCCCTACATGTTAAATAGGATCTAACTCTCAATCGCTGGTGGTTCGACCTCTGAAACCCCCCCTCTGATCCCGAGAACAGGGGCTCTGAGCCCAGTTTGAATGGAGAGATCGTTGACCATGTCCACTGCCAATCTGTTTATTCTTAAAAGGTTTATCGGAAGAATGTATAGCCAAGTTCTGCGCTCTACTGGTCTTTGGCACTCCTATAAGAATTAATGGAATGGCAATGTGGATGATTGACCACTGCTTTATTTACACTTGATTCTCGGGAGGGCCCAGTGGTCAGACCCCCAGCGATTGAGAAGTTAGCTCCATCCAATGAAACGTAGATAATGTCCAAACTTGAGAATAGAGTCTATGAATAGAAAGATAGATAAATAGATAGATAGATGCGATAGATAGATAGATAGATAGATAGATAGATATATAGATAGATGCCATAGATAGATAGATAGTTTGAAAGGTAGATAAATATATAGATTGTAAGGTAGATAAATAGATAGATTGTAAAGTAGATAGATAGATAGATAGATGGATAGATTGGAAGGTAGATAGATCGATCGACTCCATAGATTCCAATAACAGATAATGAGAATATTAGCATGTCTGATATTTTGATTCCTATTCTACTGTGCACTTGCTCAAATAACCCTAACTATGTATGTATACCCAAGGGACATTTTTCCACCAGACATTCTAAACCAAGATTCCTGAAAGTCCCTTTAATAATTCACCACTAAACAATGTTATATTAAAATAGCACCTTAGGGGTGGTGTAATATGCTTGTTTTTTTAATATACTTGCATTACAAATGTCTTCTTCTTCTCTCTACACTATCTAACTGCTATTGTCTTTATTTGGCAATATCCTCTCTGATGACGCTTCACTTGAAATCCTAGTGCATGCAGCCTCTATACCCTCCTTGAAATGAGGCATCATCAGGGACGTAGAGTTCAAGGGCTGGGCTAGCCCCTGCTCTGTTACTGTGCAATGTGCAGAATGACAGCGCACTCTCTGTTTTCAGAACAGATCTGCAGTAATGAGCCAGCAACAGAGCAGTGTTAGAATGCCCAGCATACAGAAACCAGCGCTGCCCCTGAAAGTGATGACACTGGTCTCTGCATGATGGGTATTCTAACACCACTCTGTTGCTGGCTCGTTATTGTTGATAACAGTGCGCTGTCATTGTGCACATCACACAGTGCACAGAGCACAGGGACTAGCCCAGCATAAAAAATGAGAGTCACTGTTGACACTTCATTTCAGGGAGGGAACAAAGGCTGCGGCAGATATGCTTCGTTTGAGTTTCCCAGCATGCACTGTTCATTAGAGAGGAAGTACGGAAAAAAAATAGAGTATGTGTACCACCCCCACGTCAGCAGCCGGGGCTGCTCGGATTCAGACCCGCAGTGGCTCGAGGGGCGTCCGGATCAGGGGGGGGTCGTGCGGCCACTCGAATAATAAAGGAGGGAGGTATTTACAGTGGACGGTGTGTTGAATAGTTCATGACGCCACCCGTGGTGTGTGGTAAGGTGGAGTAGCACCGCTGCGGCTGGGAGTACCCAGTGGCGATAGAGTGGGCAGCCAAGTGTTTAACCCCTCCACAGGTAGGGGGGATGCCCCGGGACTTGGTGATGGTGGTGTGACGTGCCGTTGGGGAGATAGGGGTCACTTGCGTACTCACTCAGTCCATAAAGCTGACACCAACAACTTAGTAAACCAAAGTTCTGGATACTGCTGCCGCTGAGGGGGAGCACGTTTGAGTCCCGTTTATGCTGATGTTGCCTGTTGATCTGTGACCTTTCCCCTTTTGGCACCTTGTGTTCTTCTAATTGGCCCCTATAGCTTGAAACTAATCGGGTCCCGCTCCCCAGTATGGCTAACTGAGGGAGCTTGCTCTCAGGGTTCACGCTTGGGATTTCCTGGACCGTATGTGTGGAAAGTCCTATCCCCCTCATTGCACTAGTACCCCAATTTTGGAGCGGGTGGAGAGCGGATCTTGAAGGCTCCGTTCTCGTCGGGTAAATTGTCAGATTGCCTGCAGCTACTCTCTGACCCAGGGTCCTCGTACCCTGACATGCCCTGGCCTCTGCCCGGTGATGGTACAAGGCCGCTGGCTGTCCTCCACAACAATACCATGCCCCTTGTCACGATCCACTGCGATCGGGGTTCCAGCTCCTACCAGGCCCAGACCAACGTCTGCTACCTAGTACTTCCAAGGAGCCCGGCTCCTGACCTCTTCTCTCCTTCACCTCCAACGCTACACAGTCTCTCCCTGACACCAACTGACTGACACTCCTGACCTCCCCTTAACCAACCCCCCCAAGTGGGCGACCCTATTCCACTACAGTCCACTGGTGTGTCTGGTAGGTGTGGTGCAGAGTGTTCCTAGGATTTTGATTAGCTGGTTTTGGAAACACCATTGGTTAGGGACCCCTAACCAAGGAGGAGGTGGATATTGCAAGGAGGGCAGATTGCACAATACCCTGTGACGACCTGATAGGCCAGGGCATCACATATGTATTATATGTTTTGCCATATCCATCAGTAAACCAAAGACAGTCTTATACAGCTAATATATGACTTATATACTATAACTTTGGTAGAGGCTTTGAACGATGGACCCATAAAACATTTTCCCTGGCAGAAGAGTATGGGCATTTTTAGTTTACTTTAGCATTAATTATGGATTGTGTATTCCAGATTTTGTTGCAAGACCCAGGAGCTGGACTGAGTGTATACCTGGCCATCACCTCCATGGTACACCACTTTTGCTTGGCCAATAGAGGCTGTCATGAGCTCCTGGAAGTACAAAATGTAATGAATATTTTGCAAGAACGCCTGGGACATAACTGTACGGCACAAGACCAAGAGGAAATACAACAGGTACATGGTAATATGATCATGGATATACAATATTAAAAACAGTCAGTGAAGCCTAATTGTGTGTTATATGCATAGTGATACTAAAATGGAATCAGATTAATTATTACTTTGGAACATTTGCAATATTGTATTATTTTGTTTTCTCTTTTTGTCTAGGTGCAGGGTTTTTTAAAGGCTATAGGAAATGCTGGAAGGGCTGCAAGTTCACTAATACCTACACTTAGCTTGTGTGCGCTCTTGAAAACCAATCCTGAAAGTACAAGGCTGGCGGCTGTGGATGCATTTAGGAGGATTCCCTGTTCCGCTAATGTAAGTGTCTGCAACAGTCTCCTCCCTCAAAGTTACAATTTAGAGGAGAGGCAGGGAGATGTGGGAGAGCACAGTGCAGTCTTTATCATCGCAGTCACTGACTATGCAGAGCACAGCATCAAAGATGAGTTTGTATATAGCATTGTGCTTTGATCGGGCAGCAACAGAGATGGCAAAGCTTACTTAATGATATTGAGCACTTTGTCATCTCAGTTGCTGCCTATGCACAGAACAACAGTCAACTCATTTTGATTGCTGTCCTCTACATAAGAACCTGTGGCACTGAATGAGATGTCAAAGCAGCCACTGGCTGACTGCCTCCATTCCTGTGCCGCTCCAAGAACAAGCAGCAATGGCAGAGGGTGTGAAAGTTTGAACTTCTTTGGAGTTTGGTGCCTAAGCCTTCTGGAAGAAAGTAAACCTTATTTCTCCCAGAAGCTGCCGGCTTTCAGTCATACAGGTATGACCACTCGGTACACCATGAGTGGCAGCTTTGTAGCACATTGTGGTATGTTCACTGACAGCTGTCTCTGCAGTGCATCAGTACAGAACATTATGGAATATGGAACATCACTCAGCACAGTCACAGTGAGAAGATGTTATCTCTGACAGTGACAGCATCAGTTTCTGCACAATCCTCCTCTTCCCCTGCTGTAACAGTTAATCTTTTAAGTTGCAATCTTTCACTTCCATCAATGACACCTGTGCATTTCTCTGCCTTAGTCCCCCTAAGCTCAGTACTTCGGAGGCTAAAGAAGATATCTCACAACAGCAATTTCTTCCCGTTGATTTATTAAATAATCTCTACTTTTGTATTCGGATAAGATGTTGCCAGCAGAGATGAAGAACATGACTCAACACAAAGTTATGTCGGTGGCTTTCTTAGCTATGAAGGAAGAGGCAGTGGCATCTAAGTTGGTGGTGGCACTTTGAGTCAGGGGAAGTCTAGAGGTGGGAATCAGGAGTAAAGGCAAGGTGCTGAGGACATTTCCTACATTCAGACAACTGTTAGCTGAGTCAGGGGTGATGATATTAATGATGATGTTGATCATGTTGATTCTGATGGTAATGATGATTATTGCATTGTGCACGGGACCTGGAACAAGAAAGGGGTGACAAAGAGGTAATGTGTTGTTGTCATCACAAGAGTTAGGTGGAGGCTTGGGAAATAAACAGCGGAGCTGGCATTTGTCCAAAAGATTTTGTGGGGCAGATCTGCTTCTTTTATGGTCAGCTCAGGAGCAGGTAATTCTGCAACTTTTGTTGGTGGAGACAGGTAAACACAGGGCCGGCTTCAGGTTTTTGTGGGTCCCAGGCAAAAATCTCAATGGGCCCCATGCACACGCAGACACGCACATACACAGATACGTACACATACAGGCATATGTACATATACATATTTGAAGACAAATTCACAAAAATACATATAAACAAACATAAATATATGTGGCGCCCTGGACTAGCCAGGTCGTCACAGGTAACATACATACACCCCCACCCCCATTAGACAGTAACATTAGCCAAACACAAAACCCTTGTTGCCTCCCTCCAGGGTCTGATGTCCACACCAGGTGGGGCGGAGCCAAGCGGTTGGCCACACTCACCGAGGAGTTCACAGGCCTCGAGGCGGGAAAAGTGTCAGAGTAGTTTTGGAGGTTGAAGTGTGAGGAGTAAAAACGTGGGTGTCTGGGTTTGTGGCCCAGGCACTGACAGCAAGGTTGGCAGACGGTGGTGGCCGTCTGCAGGAGTTGTGAAGCAACGCGGAACCGTAGGACCGGGGTCGGATGTTGGCCCGCCAGTACCGACCGAGGAGCGAAGTGAAGCCAGCACACACAGGCAGGGCCATCGGACCCCGACCATGCTTGGAGCCGCCGACAATAGTCAAATCCGAGTGTGACCGGAACCCCAGGGGTTCCCTAACAGCCAAAGACCCGATAGAAGGTAACCGCCCACACTGTGAGGGTATACAGCTACCGCCTAAGGCTAGAGACCCAAGGACCAGCACCTGCGGGCAAATGGGCTCCTCCGGCATCCATACACCGGGGAGCGGACTACCGTTGGGGATCCATCGTAGTCAAACAAGTACATCAAGGTGCAGGGAAAGACAGCCGCCATCACCTGTCTGGGGAGAAACACTGCAGCCGGCTGCGGGACCCGTCCATCCAGCCGTTTAGTTTACCGAGGACTTTGTGCATCTCTTGCTGAGTGAGTACACCCGTGCCATCCGGCACCGCGCCGCACTGTCCCTGCGACCCTGCACCTCACCAACCCTGCCTCCCCATCACAGCACCGGACCCCGGGACCACCGACCCCTACCCACGGAGGGGGGAAAACAACATCCCAGCTGCTCCATACCATCGCTCCCGGGATCCCCGTCACCAGCAGCGGTGGTGCCCGTCGTCACCACAACCCGTGGGTGGCTTCACGGACTGAATCCCCCAAACCAACCACCCCTTTCACTCACGGGCGAGGAGCGCCGCTCGAGTCCCCAAATCCGGCCCACCGCTCGAGCCACCGAGCAGCCGCAGCAGCGCCGGATCCGAGCGTGAGCGAGCGACCAGCAGCAGCGGCGGCGTCCTCCCCGCCCGCGACAACTTGGCGTCACGAACAGGATTGAACCCATATACTTACCAGTAGAAGTGCGCCTTGTGATCTCCGCCGGCGATGTTCGGCCGAAAATTTTGAAGCGCCGCCATCTTGGCGCGAAAATCTCCCGCTCAAGCGTCTTCTCCGAGCAGGGAAGGCGCGAAAGAGATGCCCCGCCCCCAACAAACGGAAGTGCTGAAGAGAACCAAGGGGGGGCGGGTGTGTGTCTGCCTAATGTAGCCGAGGCTATAGAAAGCGGGGACGCCAGGACTCTGCAAGATATCCCGTTTCTGGAGGCTGAGCAAGTAGGATGTCCGTCCCGTCCAGCAGGCCCACGCCCGGAACAGCGGTGTGAGTGGAGGCTCGTGTGGCCCAGTTAAGCCGCAGGCTGCAGACCCGGCTCCAGCTCCTGGTGCAAGAATGGGATGGTGGAAGTGGTGATGACCGTGCAGGCCCGTGAGGCGAAAGCAGAATCGGAGGAGCGGGTGAGTGACCCACGCCCCTGTGTCCCAGAGGGACCGGTCGCTGCGGCCGAGGGGCCCGGTCTGCCGTTGCTCAGCCAGCTGCGTTCCCCGCTGCCCGTATTGGTCAGCGCCACCCCGCTGGCTGGCCCGCTGCTCCCGAACCCGACCACAGATGACATCACTCCCGCCTGCGAAGATCCACCTGCAGGTGCTGCCCGTAAACGACAGCTTGCCCGGCCAGACCCGACCCCTACTCCCCTGGAGGGTGCCCGCTCCCCAAAGGGAGCCATCCAGCCCAGAGGTGGCCACACCCGAAGAGGCCCCAGCAGTCCACCCGGCCAGTACAGAGGTGGAGGGTAGCCCTCCTCAAGCCTGGAAGGTGACGCTGACTGCTCCCAAACTCCAGGCCTCGGCTGAGGCTGCGGAGGGTTGCCACTGCAAGGCAGCAAAACAGGCCGCGACACAGCGGTGCCCCTCCAACCAGAAGGTGCCGGTCGTGGCCCGCATCGGGGGGTACCAGCTGGGCCCAACCCCCGTGCTGGAGGAGCTGCTATGTTGGGAGCGGCAGCCAAGCCTGATGGGCCGGGAGACAGAGGCCCGGGAGAAAGAGAAGGCTGCTATCCTGGCCCGCACCGTCGAGGCAAAGGACGCTCTCCGGAGAGCCTCTCCCGAAGCTCGGGGCCCGATCTTTGAAGGTCAAGTCCGGCAGTTCTACCCCGGTGTGGATGGGGGTTTATTCACGAGCCCAGCCTGGGGGTCGAAGCGTTCTTCTCCAGGCGAGATGTGCACGGCCAGCTGTCCCAGGGCCATCCGGAGCGTGACCTTTGTGCGAGAGAGTTGGTCACATATACCTGCCACCTGGGAGAGAGGGGCTGGTTTGCCCTGGATGTCCAGAGAAGGGTGGATGTCCAGAGAAGAGTGAGCCATGATGATCACAAGCAGCCCCGATCGCCTCCTCCACCATACAGTCCTAGGGCGGATCCGAAGGAAGTAAGTGGTGATGGTGACCTCCAGTAAAGGCAGCGGTCCTCCGTTGCAAGCAAGTTGTCCCCTGTTGGGACCCTCAGCAGTTTAAATGAATGACAAAAATCAACCGAGATTTTTACCTGATTATCTGTGTGATTATTCCGGCCGTTGCCGGTAAGTTGTCCCCAGAGGGACTCTCTGTGTTTTCACCACCCACATGAGGAACTACTCATGGACATGGCCGAGAACTGGAAGGCCACCCACGAACTTGTGGGCTTGTAAATAGTTTTGTGGGATGGAAACCTTTGCCGCCTCCGGAGAGGCAGATTGGTGGAAGGGCCCGCAGCAGAGCAGGCTGGGGCCCGGCCACCACTAGGACCGGTGGCCATCCTCCGGGGGTCAGGGGTCCCCCCTGGATGTGGGGTCCCCTGAAGTGACAGCCGGGTGCGAGTAATCGTACCCGTTCCCGCTTGGGCAGTCTGAACCTGGACTGGGGTCAAGGGGTGCTACCTACTTCTTAGGGGCAGCATCAAGGCTAGGTTGCTTGGGTGGGAGAGCGGAAGACATCCGTCCATCCGTTATTATTAAAAATGTTTTTATATGTGCAACGTTTAAGTGTCCTAACAAAAATGCTTATGTTTGAAATGTTTACATGTTATTTATGTTGTTTTTACAGTTTTGAAAAAAAAATAAAACCGGTGATGGACGGGCAGCCCGCGAACGGTCTGCATTTCACCAAGGGGGAATGTGGCGCCCTGGACTAGCCAGGTCGTCACAGGTAACATACATACACCCCCACCCCCATTAGACAGTAACATTAGCCAAACACAAAACCCTTGTTGCCTCCCTCCAGGGTCTGATTTCCACACCAGGTGGGGCGGACCCAAGCGGTTGGCCCTACCCACCGAGGAGTTCACAGGCCTGGAGGCGGGAAAAGTGTCAGAGTAGTTTTGGAGGTTGAAGTGTGAGGAGTAAACATGTGGGTGTCTGGGTTTGTGGCCCAGGCACTGACAGCAAGGTTGGCAGACGGTGGTGGCCGTCTGCAGGGGTGGTGAAGCAACGCGGAACCGTAGGACCGGGGTCGGGCATTGGCCTGCCGGTACCGACCGGGGAGCGAAGTGAAGCCAGCACACACAGGCAGGGCCATCGGACCCCGACCATGCTTGGAGCCGCCGACTATAGTCAAATCCGAGTGTGACCGGAATACCAGGGGTTCCCTAACAGCCAAAGACCTGATAGAAGGCAACCGCCCACACCGTGAGGGTATACAGCTACCACCTAAGGCTAGAGACCCAAGGGCCAGCGCCTGCGGGCAAACGGGCTCCTCCGGCACCGGGGAGCGGACTACTGTTGGGGATCCATTGTAGTCAAACAAGTACATCAAGGATCAGGGAAAGACAGCCGTCATCACCTGTCCAGGTAGAGACACTGCAGCCGGCTGTGGGACCCGTCCATCCAGCCATTTGGTTTACTGAGGACTTCTGTGCATCTATTGCTCAGTGAGTACACCCGTGCCATCCGGCACCGCGCCACGCTGTCCCTGCGACCCTGCACCTCACCAACCCTGCCTCCCCATCACACCACCGGGCCCTGGGACCACCGACCACTACCCACGGAGGGGGGATAACAACATCCCAGCTGCTCCATACTATCGCTCCCGGGATCCCCGTCACCAGCAGCGGTGGTGCCCATCGTCACCACAACCCGTGGGTGGCGTCACGGACTGCATCCCCCAAACCAACCACCCCTTTCACTCACGGGTGAGGAGCGCCGCTCGAGTCCCCAGATCCAGCCCACCGCTCGAGCAACCGAGCAGCCGCAGCAGCGCCGGACCCGAGCGTTAGCGAGCGACCAGCAGCAGCGGTGGCGTCCTCCACGCCCGCGACATATATACACAGTCATACACGCTGACATACATAAATGTATGCACAGTCATACACACTGACATACAAAGATACACATCATACATACACACACAGACACATTACAGATATTTTTAATATTGGGAAGCCGGTAACAGCCTCACTCACCTCCCCCGCTTGTGTCCCATCCAACTGTTTCCGGGTGTGTAGCTGTGCAGACCGTGCTGCTTGATTGCCGACACTTTAACAGTATGGGTATGCACAGTGCACACTAAGACTGCTATATATACATCACTGGAGACATGGGGGCTGCAGTCTATACATCATAGGAGGGGATGGGGCAAATACATGAAAAGCAAAGCTGGGGGCATAGATATCAATATAGTGAACACACATTACTGAGGGGCACACATGTTACTGGGGAGCATACACGTTACTGGGATGCATATGTACCGCCCCGCGGCCTCGGCTGCGACCGCCAAGCCGCTCGGGTCCGGGCTCGTGTGTCGGTGGCTCGAGCGCCTCCGGACCCAGGGGTCACGTCACTCTGTAAGGGTGTAGTGGCGGTGCACGCAGGGGTGATGGGGTAGTTGTGTTGTGAAGTTCGTGATGCCACCCACGGGTTGTGGTGATGGTGGACACCACTGCTACGGTGAAGGTACGGGGACTCCCGGGAGCGGTGTAGGGGCGCAGCTAGGTGTTGACCCCTCCGTGGGTATGGGATGTTGGTCTCGGGGCCCGCTTTGCGAGGGGCCGGGGTGCAGGGCGCAAGGTGGCGGTGCGGTGCGGTGCCTGGGGGCACTGGTGTACTCACTCTGATACAAGACACTGGAGGCGCTGGTAAACCAAACGGGGTGACGAACGGGGTCCGCAGCCTGCTGCAGTTTCTCTAGATAGGTTGGTAATGTCCGCCTTTCTCCTGCACCTGTATGTGATCTTGGCTACCGTGCCTGGGCACTGGTAGCCCGCTCCCCGGCGTATATGTGTCGTAGGAGCCCGTTTGCCCGCAGACGCTGGCCCCTTGGATCTCTGGCCCCTGGCGGTGGCTCCTATCTGGACGGGTTGGGCTGTTGCCTTCAATCGTGACTTAGGTGGAAATGAACCCCTGAAGTCCAGACCGCAATCAGTTGATTTGACTATGGTGGTGGCTTATAGCCTAGTTCGGGGTCTGAGTACCCTGCCTGGTGCTCCGGTATCCAGATGGCTCCCCGCGGTTCGGTTCTGGCGGGCCACTACCCTGTCCCGGTCCCTTACGGTTCCACCGGTCATATTCCCGGTCTCCTGCAGGCGGCCACTACCGTCTGCCTGCCTGACTGATCTGATGTCCTTTTCTCCAACCCAAGCCCCAAGTAGAACTGTGCTCCTCTCTCCTTCTTTACACTTTCTTTCTCTACTTGTGTTTTCCTGCCTCAGGCCAGCAGACTCCTTGGAGGGCGTGTCTATCTGCCTGACTCCGCCCACCTGGTGTGCCTGTCTGACTCTGAGGGAGGCAATCTGGTCTTTTGGTTGACTAGTGGTACCTTACTGGGGTGGGGGTGTATGTGGTGTGTGTAATGACCTGTGACCCCTGGGGTGTACAGGGCATCACACATACACATTGCTAGTGGGCATACACGTTACTGGGGGACATACACATTACTTGGGGGGCATACAGCACTGGAGGGACATACACATTGCTGGGTGTAAGTGTACATACAACAACACTACTGGTACATATGTTGCAGCATCAGGATGAGCAGCGTAAGGCAGTGAGATGACTGACAATATCATGCAGTAGAAAAACTGAAGCTTGTGTTACACTGAGATCCGCCATTGGCAGATGATGAGGTCACATTTCTCTTACTGAGGGCCTTTGAAAAGGCTACATAGTTTGTTAGCAGGGACAACCTAGACATCAGTGATTTCATTCCCTTCTTAATTTTATTGGAAGAATAGCAAGTTTCGAGTCAATCGGAGCCCAACGACGTTTCTCATGGCTTTTTCATAGGTCTACCTCATATGATGAATCATATTGTTTTATAAATGTCCCAAGTAACTTCTTGGGTCTTTCCTTGTGGTGTGTTGGGAACGAAAATGGAACATTATTAAATATTTTAGTGCTGTTCTGCCAAAAAAGTTTTGCCACTGAAGCGGGACTCAGAGCGTTAGCCGTGTGTGAGGTACTTGCTTTCCACATTCCGGCATGCTACAGAAAGATGGGGGTCCTGGATGTGTGTGTGTGTGTGTGTGGTGGTAGTACTGTTGCTGCTGTGCACACCTTCAGGTTCAGCCCTGTCATGCTCAGGGCAGCACCTGACCCCTTTATCCCCAAGATGAGGAAGCCAGACAAGTTTGTAAAAACAGAGCCCTTTTTACTGAAGAATAAACTTATGTACATAGGGTAGCAGATATTACACTTGTAGCTTTCTTCTGCGCAATACAGAGGCACATGCTTAATGGTTCTGGATGGTTTAAAAATACTTGTGAACATTTCAGATGAAAACCACGGCAATATGGATGACTTCATTCTTTAAGAAATTAACGTAGGGGAGGTCTTGCTAGCTACCACTCTACTAAATGCACTACTGGTCTGACCAAATCCACCTTCTCTTCAAGGCTGTTCCCCAGAGCCTAGTACACTACCGCTGCATTACAGCTGTTTCAGTACCAGAGTACCACCACTTGACTGCTTAAGAAAACTTCTGCCAGTGTATGTTCCTTGCTGACACTTGCTCCCTTGTGCTTGTCACACACACCCAAAGTTCTTCTTCTTGTGTGGATGTCCTTACTTTTCTCTCGCTTACCAACAACTACCCACTTACTGACTCCTAACCGGAAAAAGTCTCTTTAACTGCACTCTAGCCTCTCCCACTGTGGGCTAGTCCCAACTGTTAACTCCAGCTGTCCATGTTCACTGCCTGTCCCTGGGCAGAACACAGCTTCCTCACATGGTAATGTACAACATTAAGCAGGAAAACATTAACTCTATCTTATCCTATGTCCAGCAAATCCATTTAAACATCACATATCACAATTCACATAATATCAATAAGATTGGTGTCTTCACGGGAAAATGTGACAGCCTATCCACCCCCTTATACCACGACTTAAGAATTAAGGCATTGCTTCCATGGTTACTTATTCAGCAACATTCCCAATTTTTGATTAGGAGTGTTATTTTTTGCCCATTGATTGATTTAAATAATCCTTGTTCAAAGACTGGGCTACTGCAAAAGGCTGAGAACAAAAACGTATGGTCATCCTCAAATCCTGGCATCTGCGTGCATCGTTTATTAAATGCATGGTTAAAACAAGATTGGCGTAGGCCACAGGCCAAGGCAGCTGAGTTCTTAGTAGACCCCTGCAGTGGAAATGTTTTTTTTTCCTAGACTTTGAGGCAGTGACAGAACAGTCTGCCTGAACACAAAAGACTAAGATGGATATTTTAAGAACTTTTTTTTATTTATTATAAAAAGCATGAAAAATCAGTCAGTGCAATGTGTTACTAAATGAGCTTTGTGACGTATCAACCGGCTGTATTACAAAGGGCCGGTATGTTTTGCAGAAGCGTGGGTGCTCTGCAATGTGAAGTTGGCTGGGACCTGTGGTTCCACAGGATTGCATTACATGCAGAGCCATGGAAGGGTGTGTGATGCTGATTACACACCCCTTACCACCTGTGGGGGTGGCTCCAGGGGTTAAAGCAATCCTGTCTCTGAACCTGGGTGGAGTGTGTCTAAGGCAGTCTAGATAGAGACTAGCTCCAGACGTCCAGTGTGTGGACTGGAAACAAGTGAGAGCAGAGCCGGGAGCTCTGGGTGTTTCAGCCTGTGCGGAGGCTGAACACACGGCTCTGAAATTGAGTCTGAGGTGAGTGCAGCCAGGCCAGGGCTGTAGGGCCAAATCTCTCCGGAAGGAGAGACAGACAGGGGTCTGCAGAAGGCCCTGGGTGCTGGAAGGAACCTCGGCTAGAGCTGTACGCTGGCAGGTGCCAGAGAGTGGGGAAGTTGCTAAACTTCCACTATGGACTTGTAATGGACTGGATGCCAACGGTACGTGGATCGTTTATGTTTAAGAGCAGTTTATGCTGAGAGTGTTTTTACATAAACTGCCGGAATTGTTCTAAAGAAACTGTGTGCATATGTTGCTGAAGCTACCTCACACCACTGCAAGCGAGTGGAACCCCCACGTTGTAGGGCGCAACGTTACATATGGTGGAGAATGCGGGCATGCGGTCTGGTTGCTAGGGGCAACACAGCCTGGTTGCTAAGGGCAACGGCCTAGGACATATTGCTGTGGATCGGTGGGTCCACGAAAATCGTGTCGGCGCACTCAAGCAGTTGGCGGTGGATCGGTGGGTCCACGAAAATTTTGTCTGCGCACTCCAGCTGCTGGCGGTGAATCAGCGGGTCTGCAGGGTTCTGTGCTGCAGTGGTGAGAGACCAGTGACTGGAGGCCAGCCGGAATTGCGAGGCCCTGCTTGGTGAGCAGTGATACACCACAGGCTGGTGTTCCTGGTTGTACGGGTGGTACAACCCGGAAAGGTTAGTGGTTCTCTAACCCCCCCCCCTGTCTTTGACCACCGGGTATTACCCATTGGAGCGCCCCTCCTGTGCTTTTTTTTCATTACAGCATGGAGGGGCTCCTGAACCAGCTGCTGCAGAGCCAGCAGCACCAACAGCATGTGCCAGGAGGTCCAGTGACAGCAGTGGGGGCTAAAAGCCAAAAAGAGGGAATGGTCCCTGCGGACGTTGTGGAGGAGCTGTACCAGTTCCTGGTCCAGGGACAGCAGGAGCTGTCAATGTGTAGCGATGTCGCAGCCATGGACCAGTTTGAGCGTTCCCTTCAGGGGCCAGTATGGACACTGGGTGCCCAGGGAGACAAGGGCAAACGGTGTGAACTGGGGGCTAAGGACATTGCATGGAAACCGCAAATGGGGGTGGAGTCCCATAAAGGGGTGGTTGCCCATAAGGGGATGGAGTCCCAGAAAGCGGTGGTCCCCCAAAAGGGAGCGGAGCATCCCAAATCGAAGGGTGAAGTGGCGCAGATGGACTGTAGCCAGGGACAACAGTGTTCATGCCACAAGTGTCCTGTTTGCAATATAGACCACCCATCCGACAAGAAGCCACGTCTGTGTTCCGTGGAAGTGGATGGGGAATCTGTAACAGGAGTCGTAGACTCAAGGAGCTTGGTGACCCTGGTGAGGGCCACCTCTGATGTCCACTTGATTCCTGGAAGGAAGATCCACGTCGGCTGCACCCACAGTAATGAGACAGAATACCCGGTCTTCAGTGTGGTCATTAAGACAGCCTGGGACAGTGGTTCTCATGATGTTGGTGTAGTCTCAGATTTACTGCACCCAATTATTATAGGTTGGGAATCTAAATTATTTGTGCACTTGTCGAAGCAGGGGGACGTATACGGTTGCTTGTGTAAGAGCCGGAACAGCCCAAAGGAAACCCCACCACATTGGGAGGTGAAAAGGGGTCCTTGTTGTGCAGTTATGTGTGGTAAGGAGGAGATAGCACCTCCTAAAATTGACTGTCCTAAGTTAGGGGTGACCAAAGAAAATGATGGACGGACCCAACTTAGTGACATAAGGATTAAGGGAATAACCGATGGTGTGACCGTTAAAAACAGGGTAGCTCCAGAAAGGGAGGCAGATATCTGGTTAAGTGGGGACATGATAGTCCAGGACACCAGGGGGAGTGATGACTCCAGTAAAGACACTGACTCTAGAAAAGTGACAAACGAGTACAGTGTGGTACAGATGAGCGAGAAGGGCAAAACATCCTCCCGACGCCGAAGACGTAATAAGCGCCGAGAGGGGGCGCAGTGTATGCCGCCTGAGGGTGCAGAGAAAGTGACATGCCTGGGTAATGAAGACATGGTGCTAGTAACACCTGCTACGGTGGAGTCAGACGGTGATATCCTACAAAAGACAGAGGAATCAGAGATTGAACTGACACATTGTGGCGACAGAAATCAGCGGGCTGCAAGTGCAGAGAAGGAGCCAACCAAGGACGTAATGGTGGTGGTCCCTATGATTTCCAAGTGTGAAGCTGATAGTCTGTCAGGCGAGAGTGGTATAGGAAATGGAATCCTAGAGAGTGTGGGGGAAGGAATAATCCCCAACAGTCGTGGTGAGCAGACTGGTGAACTACCAAGTGCTGGGGTGGATGACAGCGAATTTAGCCCCAAATCTCTAAAAGGAACAGAGTGCCATGTTGAAGGGTGTGACACCCAGGCTGAGGGTGACACGGCAGAGACCCCAGAGGAAGTTGAAGATAATGCAGTGAAGACACAAGAAACAGCTGGCGCTGAAGTGAATAGAGCCTCTGAGGAGGTGAAGTCTGGACCAGAGGTCTCATCCAGGACGGAGAGCCTGCCTGACCTGCTTGGTAAAACCACGATGGAGGATATAGAGAAGGTCGTGGGTAAGGAGAGTAAGAAACCCAAACGTTCTGAAGCTGAGGTGGAAGAAGCCTCAGAAATAGTGTGTCGTAGACCAGAGAGGTCCGCAAGTGAAGACTCATTCAAGAGGATGAGCAAAGACCATCTGCAACAAGAGATATTTCTTAGGCAGGCTACTGAGAGTCGAGTAAGGGAGCTGGAGAAAGAAGTGGCTGAGCTCCGGAAACAAGTGAGAGCAGAGCCGGGAGCTCTGGGTGTTTCAGCCTGTGCGGAGGCTGAACACAAGGCTCTGAAATTGAGTCTGAGGTGAGTGCAGCCAGGCCAGGGCTGTAGGGCCGAATCTCTCCGGAAGGAGAGACAGACAGGGGTCTGCAGAGGGCCCTGGGTGCTGGAAGGAACCTCGGCTAGAGCTGTACGCTGGCAGGTGCCAGAGAGTGGGGAAGTTGCTAAACTTCCACTATGGACTTGTAATGGACTGGATGCCCACGGTACGTGGATCGTTTATGTTTAAGAGCAGTTTATGCTGAGAGTGTTTTTACATAAACTGCCGGAATTGTTCTAAAGAAACTGTGTGCATATGTTGCTGAAGCTACCTCACACCACTGCAAGCGAGTGGAACCCCCACGTTGCAGGGCGCAACGTTACAGCTTTTAGTGTCTACCAGTTTCCATAAATGTATCCATCTATTTATTTGACATAAGGATGTGTTTTCACTAAAAAGTATGAAAGGGTTGTATACAATCATGGGACACCTTAGATGATTACACACAATCATTTGAAGGCAATTAGAGGATTTGCAATATTTGCTATTTAAGTAGAATTTTTAGGAAAAATTTGGTAAAGGCTACAAACTTCAAAACATTCGCTCGCCTCTGATAATCATATTGTCACATAATGACTACCAAGGTTCTGCCAGGTACAAGGGAACCCCCGGCGAGCGCCGCACCACGAAGGGTACTCGATACAACAGTGAGCTTTGGCGCTAGGGAAAGGGAAGCAGGGTCACCTATTAAACTCACCTGAAGCTGATACCTGCACTCCCTAACACCCGTATATGGGTTCTTTTGCCCCGTCGCCGATCACGTGCCTATCCCTGTCTTTCTCTGGACTCAGTCCTGTCTAGTAAGCACGACAGCAGGAACACTAGTCCTGCTCCAGGTTAAAGACACAGAGACAATTAGACAGACAGGGGTAAATAAACAGCAATCGTACAAAGCACTCCAAACAACAGGAGGAAGTAATGAAGAACGGACCAGTGAGTCAAAACCAAAATGTAATAAGGAAGGGAAAAATCCAACTTAGCTTTCAAACAGCAAACTCCAGCAATGGATCTCTGAATGATTTCTTGGTCCACAGCTCGTAGGTTCTCTCTAGAGGCAACCTAAGAAAAAACTATCACCAGCAATTACCTGAGCTCGGAGAGTCATCTTTATAGCATAGGTTTTTAGCAACACAGAACAGCTGGCTATAGCTTTCATCCAGAGTTTAGGAGACCAGAGGAACTACTTCACCCTAGCAGCACTGGATAAAGGCGAATGTACAGAGCTAGCAATATTAACCTGAGCAATGTATGTAGCCCTGTCCTGCGATCTCCTGACACCAGAAATACCAGGGACAACTCTCCATAGTAGTACCCTCATGACACACATCATTAGCGAGGAAAGGTTCTTGAAGTCAAATGACTCAAAAGAAAGAGGTGGACTGCATCTCAGGTGCTTTGTCCCACTGACTTTTTAGCTTACATTCATTAGAACAGTGAGTCTGTAATAAACATATAAGTTGGTAGTAAATGATTTATATTCAAGACCAGTGCCATGCATGACTATTGACTAGAGTTGAGCGCGGTTCGCGGTTCGAGGTTCTCCAGTTCGCGGCTCGAGTGATTTTGGGGCCTGTTCTAGATAGAACTAGAACTCGAGCTTTTTGCTAAAGCTCGATAGTTCTAGATACGTTCGAGAACGGTTCTAGCAGCAAAAAGCAGGGCTTTTTACAGCTACAGTGTGCAGGAGCCATCGCTGGCAGCCTGCCAGAAGCTGGTAACCAAGATAAACATCGGGTATCCAAGCAAAGCGCTTTGGTTAGTAACCCGATGTTTATCCTAGTTACGTGCAGGAAGCCCACACTTCCCAGCTCAGCTCGCTCCGCCCCCTCCTGCACGCGGCATGTACACATAGATACACACACACACACACACACACACACACACACGCACGTCCCCAGCCATGTGGTCCATGACACTGACGTCCTCCTGGCACTCTGCACACATGGTCCCGCTCGACTTACCTGCGGTGATGAAGTCCCGACCTCAGCACTGTCACTGTCCTCCATGACCGCCGCTTGTCACATCACCTTCTCTCGCTTCTGACCCGAGACTGACTAGCGGTGACGTCACGGGCCTCTCGCGATACTTGGCTGTGAAGGTCATTGAACTCAGTGACAGGTGCTGTCAGCAGTGCAGGAGATCAGCGCAGGTAATGTACCTCGCTGACAGCAGCATTTGTCATCCTCAGCAGTGACCTGGGCTGACCCATTGATGTTAGCTCAGGTCACTGCACTGCTCTCCCAGCCAATGGGGAACATCCTGCTCTTCATTGACTGGGACAGTGTGGATCGTCATGGCAACCCCTTGGATTACACCAGACCTGGATTTGTTTTTCTTTCTAATAAATTGGTTAAAGAGGGAATGTTTTGGGGACTATTTTTTCAAATAAAAATGTGTTTGTCGTCTATTTTTTTTTATTACTGACTGGGTTGGTGATGTCGGGTATCTGATAGACGCCTGATTTCACCAACCCCAGGGCTTGATGCCAGGTGACATTACACATCTGGTATTAACCCCATATATTACCCCGTTTGCCACCGCACCAGGGCGCGGGATGAGCTGGGGCGAAGCACCAGGATTGGCACATCTAATGGATGCGCCACTTCTGGGGCGGCTGCGGCCTGCCATTTTTAGGCTGGGAAGAGTCCAATAACCATGGACCTCCCTAGTCTGAGAATATCAGACCCCAGCTGTCTGCTTTACCTTGGCTGGTGATCCAATTTTGGGGGGACCCCTACGTGTTTTTTTTTTAAATTATTTATTTAATTTAAAATAAGAGCGTGGGGTGCCCTCAGTTTTGGATTACCAGCCAAGGTGAGGTTGCCAGCTGTGGTCTGCAGGCTGCAGCCATCTGCTTTACCCTAGCTGGCTACAAAAATAGGGGGAACCCTACGTCATTTTTTTTTTTTTCATTTTTTTGGCTAAATACAAAGCTAAGCACCCCTTAGTGCCACATGAAAGGCACCAAAGGGTGCAAAATTACAAAATGCAGGAGAGTGGGACATTATGTGTCTTTCTGCCATTATAATGACAGAAAAGACTGATATGAAGTGCACAAGCACAAGAAAATCACCAGAGCGCTCTACGCTGTGAAAAGCAGTAGAAAATGGCACTGGAGTGAACATGTGACCGCCTCATGTAGGATGAAGCTATGGATCCTGGGTAAATTTATGCATTTACCCTTCTTCAGTTTTTTTGCAGTACCCAAAAAAAACGGAAGGCACACGGATGACAAACAGATGACATACGGACCGTCTACGGAACGGAAACGGATGCCACACGGATGCACCCGTGAAAACAAACGGACTGTTTTTTGCAGACCGCAAAAATGGATCGGTCGTGTTAATGTAGCCTTATTCTGATCTGCCGTTTATAAACAGCAGGCAGAAATAAGTGTATAATGCCCCCCCAGCATCAGAAAATCTCCGGGGTTTCAGGGCTAGCTGAGACCCTGGAGATCATGATTCAGGACAGTTTTTCTGGTCCCCGCTCACGTGATCACAGGTATACACTGTACACCGATGATCACGTTACAGTAAATGACAGCGCCGGTAAAAAATTATTTATCTCCAATCTGGCATGAACAAACATGATAAATCTCCTCCCCGGTCCCCCGGTGTCGCCAAAGTGCCCCCCCTGATGCCCTCCCAGAAATCCAAGATGGCCGCGCGCACAGCAGCGCGCCGGCCGCATTCACCCTACTCCTCTGATTTCTGTCGCATGTGCCATGACACATGCGACAGAAAACTCCTCCCCAGGCCCTGCCAGGTCACCCCCTATAACCCCACCGGTGTTCCCCAGTGTCCCACGGTACCTGTGCAGCGTTGATCCCCCCACGGCCCTCTCCTTCACAATAGACGCTGCCGCATGCTCAGAGCGGCTGTCAGCTCAGCTTCCTGTGTTCAGACACAGTGAGTGGTGGTTATGCATCTGTAAGCTAAATGGGTGGCATGGTGGCTCAGTGGTTAGCACTGCAGTCTTGCAGCGCTGAGGTCCTGGGTTCAGTTCTCACCAAGGACACCATCTGCAACGAGTTTGTATGTTCTCCCCGTGTTTGCGTGGGTTTCCTCCGGGTACTCCGGTTTCCTCCCACACTCCAAAGACATACAGCGCTATGGAATTAATAACGCTATATAAATGAATAAATTATTATTATTACTGCAATGCCCTGCTCATGAGGTAAGGAACATAATTGATCAGGAGAGCTATATACTACATTTCCAAATGGAGGGATTTGCTTTTATAGTTTCCCTGCTGAACGACTACCAAACATGAGAGTCCGTTATACGCCACAAGAAAACACATCTAAATAGCGAGCTCTGTTGTTAAGTATTCATTCAGCTGGATAACTGGACTTAAAGGGGTATTCCATCTCCAAGATCCAATCCCCAATATATAGTAGGTGGAATAGCAATAATATCAGCAAATACCAATATTTGGAAATGTAGAATAGTTCTCCTGATTAGGCATGCCCTTACATCATGAGCAGGGCATTGCAGCTTTGGTAGCAACCATTACGACATGGACTCTGCTGCTGTGGACCCGGGGAGAGTGAGTGCAGATTCATTGCACCCACACTCCTCACATGAAGGGTCTGCACTCCTAGAAAATGGGGGATACGTTCCCTGAGTGTCTCCTCCCCCCCATATTCTAGATGGTCCAGAGTCGTCGTGGGACCCCTTTATTTTTTTTCTTACAAGAAATTGGTGAAAGAGGAAATGTTTTGGGACTGTTTTTTCAAATAAATTTCTTTTGTCGATTTTTTTTTTGTTAGTACTGACAGTTTATGATGTTGGGTATCTAATAGACGCCATGACATCACAAACTGCTGGGCTTGATGTCAGGTGACCTTACAGCTAGTATCAACCCGATTTATTACCCCGTTTGCCACTGCACCAGGGCACGGGATGAGCTGGGGTGAAGCGCCAGGATTGGCGCATCTAGTGGATGCGCCACGTCTGGGGTGCCTGCGGCCTGCTATTTTTAGGCTGTGAAGGCCCAATAACTATGGACCTTCCCACCTTGAGAATACCAGACCACAGCTGTCCGCTTTACCTTGGCTGGTGATCCAATTTGGGGGGGACCCTACTTTTTTTGTGTAATTATTAATATTTATAAAATAATTATAAAAAAAGAGCCTGGGGGGACCTTCACATTGGATCCCCAACCACGGTAAAGCTGCCAGCTGTGGTTTTCAGGCTACAGCCGTCTGCTTTACCCTAGCTGGCTATCAAAAATGGGGGGACCCAACGTCATTTTTTTTAACTATTTTTTAAATAGAAAAAATTAATGGGCTTCCCTGTATTTTGATTGCCAACCAAGGTAACGGCAGGCAGATGGGGGTGGCAACCCATAGCTCTCTGCTTTATCTGCGCTGAGAATAAAAAATACCGCGGAGCGCTACGTCATTTTTTTTAAAGATTTATTTTTACAGCACTGTGATGTCCAGCAATCAAAATACAGGGAAGCCCATTTTGTTTTTAGTTATTTAAATAAAGAATTAAAAAAATATATATGGGCTCCCGCTGCATTTTTTGTATTGCTAGCTAAGGGTAATCCAAGCAGCTACTGGCTGCTAACCCCCACTGCTTGGTGTTACCTTCACTGGCAATGTAAAATCCAGGGAAGCATTTTTTATTTTTTTTGCCAAAAAACTACAAAAAAAGGACGTGAGCTTCGCCATATTTTTGTATGCTAGCCAGGTATAGCAGGCAGGTGCTAGAAGAGTTGGATACAGCGCCAGAAGATGGCGCTTCTATGAAAAGTGCCATTTTCTGAGGCGGCTGCAGACTGCAATTCGCAGCAGTGGGGCCCAGAAAGCTCAGGCCAACCTGTGCTGCGGATTCCAATCCCCAGCTGCCTAGTTGTACCTGGCTGGACACAAAAATGGGGCGAAGCCTACGTCATTTGTTTTCTAATTATTTCATGAAATTCATGAAATAATAAAAAAAGGGCTTCCCTTTATTTTTGGTTCCCAGCCGGGTACAAATAGTCAAGTTCAGGCAGCAATTTCAGCGTTTCAAGTGCCTTTAAATGAATTTGAAGAAACTGCACTTCAGGATTGTAGTGAGGATGAGGTGCCCCAGCTCATCAAGTGTTCCAATAGGAGTTTACCTGCAGTCAAGTTCAGGCAGCAATTTCAGCGTTCCAAGTGCCTTTAAATGAATTTGAAGAAACTGCACTTCAGGATTGTAGTGAGGATGAGGTAAACTCCTATTGGAACACTTGTTGAGCTGGGGCACCTCATCCTCACTACAATCCTGAAGTGCAGTTTCTTCAAATTCATTTAAAGGCACTTGGAACGCTGAAATTGCTGCTTATAATTTAAGCCTCTATTAAAAACCTTTTTGCTTATGGATTGAAAAAAACTCTCCAGGTATCTGAAAAATCATATTGCAGTGATAGTTTCAATTGGCATTAAATATCATATGCCTTGAAGCATCACTTAATATACTATACTAGATTTAATAATTGTTCTACTACCGGCCGGGGTACTGCAACCAGACACCTGGTATCTGTTTGCTGCACTATCAATTACTTATTCTTTATTTTTACTTTTATTTTTATTTCTACCATATGTGGTTTATTCTTCTTTCTTTTTCCTTGTTCTATTGTGTGAATTGTTTTGAATAAATTTGTGTCTAAAACAAGGATAGCAATAAAAAGTATAAAATATTAATAAAAAAAACTCTTAGCGGTGGTTTATTGGGGATTTTTTATTTTAAAAAATCTCAATTAAAATTCATTTCTGATTCCAGGCAAATTACAGAGGATTTTTTGCCTACAACCCTAGCTGCAGATTTAATGGTTATTGGGGTCAAGCGCTAACAATTGTCTGTAGACTACTTGGTATATCCATCCAGGACTGTATGCAGAAGTTTTTTGCCCACCAAAAAAATGACGTGGGCTTCGCCATATTTTTGTATGCTAGCCAGGTACAGCAGGCAGCCACGGGCTGCCTCCAACCCCCAGTTGCCTATTTGTACCCGGCTGGGAACCAAAAATATAGGGAAGCCCGTTTTTTTTAATTATTTCACTTATTTCATGAAATAATTAAAAAACAAATGACGTGGGCTTCGCCCCATTTTTGTGTCCAGCCAGGTACAACTAGGCAGCTGGGGATTGGAATCCGCAGCACAGGTTAGCCCGAGGTTTCTGGGCGCCTCTGCTGCGAATTGCAGTCCGCAGCCGCCCCAGAAAATGGCGCTTTCATAGAAGCGCCATCATCTGGCGCTGTATCCAACTCTTCCAACAGCCCTGGAGCCGGGTGGCTTGTTGGGTAATCATGAGTTAATACTGTCTTTGTTTTACTAGCCAGTATTAAGCCAGAGATTCTTAATGTCAGGCACGTTTGACCCGGCCATTAAAAATCTCCAATAAAGGGTTAAAAAAAAACACCACACAGAGAAAAAATACTTTAATAGAAATAAATACACAGACACATTAGAGACTCCATCTTTATTACCCCCTGTCAGCCCTCCAGGATCCATGGTCTTCTGCCTTTCTCGTTCAACAAATGCAGCTCTGCTCCATCACTGCTGCATGGGGGAAGACGCTGCTGCTCCCCATGCAGCCTTCACTCCGTGAGTGATCAGTGCTGCTGGCTGTCAGCGGTAACGCTGACAGACGCGTTACCATAGCAACGGTGCTCCCGGAGCCGCGGTTAGCGGTGACGTCACCGATAACTGCGTTGCTATGGCAACGGTGATTTCCGTTAATAACCGGCTGTGTCAGCCGGTCCCTAACGGAACGGGGAGTCGACCGTGTGCTAGAGCATGTCGCCGGTACACGGCGATACACAAATGTGCACCGTGTACCGGAGAGATGCACTCGCAGGTCCTACATGACGCGTCATAGTCATGTGACCAGTCTGTAGCCAATGAGATAATAGCCACGTGACTGGTCACATGGCTATTTTGACGTCACGATAGGTCCTGCATCACTGCTGGCAGTGCTGGTCACCGAGAGGATTCAGCGATCATCGGATGGAATAGCGGCAGGAGACAGAGTGCAGGAGGGATCGCGGGGACCGGTAAGTGTTATGGCAATGTTATTAACTATTTGTGTACATTTATCATGCATTTTTATGTGTTTTTGATTGCCTCCCATTATATCCTATAGGTTCGAGTTTGGTTCGTCGAACGTTCGACAAACCGAACTCGAACGGGACCTCCGTTCGACGAACCGAACTCGAGACGAACCACGACCGGTTCGCTCATCTCTACTATTGACTAGACTAACAGCTACTGGTAGCTAGGAGTTTAATAGCTTTTTAGTCTTTTCGGCAGCCAACTAGAAGCCAATGATGTCTGTTTTGGCAAACCATGTATTGGAATCCCATCCTGATTTGAGAATTTTTTTTTTGTTAAAGAAGTATATATAGTAATCATGATTTATCCAATGAATGCTTATTTATTGTAATTGGAACAAATCTTGTTTTGGACGCAGTGTCCAATGAACTGTAAGAACAAAGCAGACCAGACGGTTTCACTGGCACAGGTCCGAGGCCGGGAGAAATGCTGAAGAACTGAAATGTGCTAGAGATGCCAGCAGGAAATCTCCACATCTGTGATCTTATAGGAAGATATCACTGAAGGATTCACAGTTGGAAATGCTTAGAATATCTTGCAAGCAAACAGAAAGAAAAAAAGATGGCAGGCCGCACTTCTCTTTCAGGCTAAATTCACTCATCTGTTTTTATTTTTTTAAAGGACAACACACTAAATATTATTATTATTATTATTATTATTATTATTATAGCGCCATTTATTCCATGGCACTTTACATGTGAAAAAGGGGCATACATAGACAAGTACAATAATTCAACATGGATGACATCCATGTGCTGTACGTTGCATCATTGACCCATCCATTGACATTTGTGAGTTTGGGCTGTGATTTGGACCAGACTCGGACATGACTTTGCCTACTTTTTGTGAGAAAAAAAACACGAACATCTAGTCTTGATGAGTAAATATTCTACCCCCAAAAAAATGCATAGCACATGAATACCTGAATAGGATTTAGAGGGGTTGTCCTCTTGTAGAAAACCCATGTCCCATGGCTGTAGTTTATCACAAAAAAGATACAAACCATACATTACTCACTGTCCCCTGGTCCAGTGCTGAGTCACCATCGTTGATCCCAGAGTCCAGAGTCATATCAACAGTAATAGAACCAATCAGTGAGTTTATTGGCTCTGAAAGGGGCATTCCTTCTACATGGGCAGAAACGCTGCTCTTACTGATTGGCTGTGGCGCTAATGTCATGTCGAAAGCCAATCAGTGATCTTAGAGGCTCTAAAGGGGGCATTCTTGCTGAATGGGCAGAAACGCTGATCGAACTGATTGGCTGCAGCGCTGATGTCATGTCAATAGCCAATCAGTGACCTCATCGGCTCCTACGACTGTATTCCTTCTGCATGTGCAGATCTGCTAATCTAAAGCCTGCTTTACACCTTACAATTAGGTGTGCGATCTCGTATGTCGATGTGACACGCCCAGGTTGCATAACTCCTTATTACCCAGATTTGCCAACGCACCAGGGCAAATCGGGAAGAGCCGGGTACAGTTCCAGAACTGTCGCATATAATGTATGCGGCAATTCTGGGTGGCTGTTGGCTGATATTGTTAGGCTGGGGGGCTCCCCATAACGTGGAGCTCCCCATCCTGAGAATACCAGCCTTCAGCCGTATGGCTTTATCTGGCTGGTTTTAAAATTAGGGGGGACCGCACGCCGTTTTTTTTAAATTATTTAATTATTTATTTCACTACACAGTATAGACACGCCCACCGGCTGCTGTGATTGGGTGCAGTGTGACACCTGTCACTCAGCGTGGGGGGCGTGTCTGACTGTAACCAATCATAGGCGCCGGTGGGCGAGGTAAGCAGGGAATACGAGATTGTTTAATGGGCGGCCGGCTTTTTCAAAACAGTAAAAGCCGCCGGAGCAGTGTGAACGCCGTGCAGCGCCGCGCCGGTGATCGGGGATCGGTGAGTATGGGAGAGGGGGTAAGAGGGATAGATTGACATGGACAGATAGTGAGGGACAGAGATAGTGACCGACTGACAGAGATTAGTAAATGACAGACATTGTGAGGCGCTTCAGAACGCAGCTTTTCAGCTGCGCTCTGAAGCGGACCTTTTTTAAGCTGCGGTGCAGAGCGCACACCTGCGTACATAGCCTCAGACATCAAAATCGTATGAGGGATGTCACACGTTTCAATTGACTAAGTTCGTGCAACAAAACGTCCAATGTATGAGGAATAAACGACGTGTATGCGATCACCGTATTTGCGTTCAATCTTGATCGCACATAGGTGTCACACGCAAATACGTCATGAACGATGCCGGATGTGCGTCACTTACAACTTGACCCCGACGACGGATTGAAAGATTTATTGAAGTGTGTAAAGCAGGCATTACTGATTGGCTATGGCGCTGATTTCATGTTGATAGGCAATCTGTGACATCAGTGGCTCTGAATGAGTCATTTCTTCTGCATGGGCAGAACTGCTGATCTTACTGATTGGTTGCAGTGCTGATGTGATGTCAATAACCAATCAGTGACCCTTAGCGGCTCTTAAGGGGGCATTCCTTGCATGCACAGATCTGCTGATCTTACTGATTGCGTGTTGACATGACATCAACACTGCAGCCAATCAGTAACCTCAGCTGCTCTGAAGAGGGCATATCTTCTATATGGGCAGAACCGCTGATCTTACTTATTGGCTGCAGCACTGATGTCATGTTGATAGCCAATCAGTGAGGTCAGCGGCTCTGAAAGGGGCATTCCTTCTGCATTGTCTGAAACACTGATCTTACTGATTGGTTGCGGCCCTGATGTCATGTCGATAGCCAATCAGTAACCTCAGTGGCTCTGAAGGGAGCATCCCTTCTTCATGGGCAGAACCGTTGATCTTACTGATTGGCCAACGATATGACATCAACGCCGCAGCCAATCAGTGACCTCAGAGGTTCTGAAGGGGGCATTTGTTCTACATGGGCAGAACCGCTACATATATATTTATGTATATAGTTGTGTGTGTATATATATATATATATATATATATATATACATATATATATACACAGTATATATACTGTATATTTGTATTTATTTTTTTTTGTATACAAGTTATATTGAAATGTGTTGTGTGCACATGGTGTCAATCTGTCTTCTTTTTACCCATAGTAATATGTAGCATTATCCACTGATAAATAAAAATAAACTTATTTGTAAACACGCGTCACATATTGCTTATCAATCATATTCTCAGACTTTAAACTGAATTTTACATTGAATACTACATTGTTTTTTACATTGAAATTTTCATTGTTTGTTTGATAGCGGGACACATTATTTCAGCTGTATCACGACCTAGAAGAGGCAGAAGAAATACGGATTGCTGCATACTATACCGCTATGAAGTGTCCAAGCCAGGAACTCATACAGCTAGTGCAGCAAACTCTCCGACGTGAGACATCAACACAAGGTGGGTCCAAAAGATGCTATTCCAGTCCTTGTGTCTCATATGTCATTTCAGTATAGACTTAACAATTTACATCCCAGCTATGGACAAGCTGTTCAAGCCTTATGGTAATATCTATTGTCTGTATTGTCTTCTAGCTTCTCTACAAGGTCATTAATTTATGCAGCGTCGTCATTCACCAAATACCCTGCCGGATGCTATGCAACAAGTGAGCAAATTCTGACCACTGCCTTGCAAAGTGGGTTCACAAAGTAATGAACTGCTCAATCAAATTAATTGCATTAGGAAAAAAAGTACATCAATGTTTTTGTTGGTCTTATTTGTCCGTCAAGACCTTATATTATGCATGTATAACTTTTCCCACATTTGCTGTGACTTTTGTTTCACAGCTATGGAGCAGTTCTTCATTTGCTGCCTAACTGATGTAAGGCATTGGCCACGGCAACCTGGCACGCCAAGCTG
Source organism: Anomaloglossus baeobatrachus (assembly GCF_048569485.1). Classification (NCBI taxonomy): domain Eukaryota; kingdom Metazoa; phylum Chordata; class Amphibia; order Anura; family Aromobatidae; genus Anomaloglossus; species Anomaloglossus baeobatrachus. Next base: position 226,212,788 of record NC_134359.1, on the reverse strand, counting down.
GTCATTAAGATTCTACAACTTTAAAATTGCAAATGTTCCAGCTATTAACGCTATGTGCACATTTCATGCCTGTGGCTATTCTAGAATTTTTAATTAAACACCCCCCAACTCCCATGGAAAGTATGATTTTTATTAGGCTGCATTGAATAGTGAGGCTGACTTCCAAAACTGATTAAGCTACTAAGTAAAGTTACGGCTGGCAAGAATGCCACACATATAGCTGGGTACTCCATGTAAAAGTATTATAGTGAGGACCCATAAACTAAGTTTGCATTTGTGCCATTATTGTTGGCTGGAAAGGAAGATTACATCACGCACGAAGTTAAAGTATGTTACTGAAAGAGGAAAAAACTACTTTGCATATATACTTTGTATATTCATACTGTTATTTTGGTATTGCAAAAGTGCAAAAAGTTAACGAATTAATAGAATGTGCAGTAAATATTAGATTGATGCAGGTCCGACTTCCTAGACCATCAAAGGGACTACATTGCTTTTCCAACTGATATGAGCTGACTACATAACTACCCAGCTCAGTATTTATTTAGTTATTTGTTTTACTCACTTATGTAGCGACACAGTGCTTTATCATCACTGTCCCCATTGGAGCCCATAGTCTAAGTTCCCTATTAGTATGTCTTTTGGAGTGTGGGAAGAAACCCAGGCAAACATGGGGAGAACATACAAATGTCTTGCAGTTGTTATGGAGCACCCAGGGGGCACGGGGTCCAGGTCAGGTCTCGTACCTGTTTTACTCATCATCGGGCCGGTGCAGAGGGTCTGGGATGTCGCAGTGGCCTGCCCGGTTTTGTGCCCTGAGTTGTACAACAATAGAAGGGGATAGGATGAAAGTTTGTTGTGACGCCACCTGTGGTACGTGGCCAGGAAATTAGCTGCCGCTGCTGTCACTGTCCTCCAGGGAGGATGGAAAAGCAGCCAAGATGGAGTCGCTCCCCACAGGTGGAACAGGCCTCGTGGAGGATGATGAGGAGAGGGGCGATGGTGGGCGCCGGTAAGAACAGACGGACACAGTTCCAGGTGTCTTTACTCACAGTTCTTTAAGAAGCCCGGTTGCCGACGCAGTAACACTGGTCACTGCTGTGATGGGCCCCGGATCTCTTTGGAGGTCAGTCCGGTGTGGTAGTCTGTGGGCTCCTTCCTCCTAGATCCTTGTAAGTTCGATCCCCGTGGCTTAAAGCTACTTGGGGACCCCAGTCCGTCTTGAGTGAAAACTCTTGTCCCTATTTGCAGGTGCCGTGGCTCTGCAATGGGGCCTGACTCTGTTCAAGGCCCCGGATCCTATCTGGCACTGTGCTTTCAGGCTGTGTGTTGGCCAGGAAATCCTGCAACCTCCCCGTCCTTGCAGATTCTGGAAGACCAACTTGAAGAATAATCTTCCCTAGGGTCCTGCACCCTGTGTGGTGCCGGCGCCGAGGGAGCAATGAAGCTCTCCCCTCGGCAACCTTGTGAACTCCTGTATCCCACCAGAGCACCGGTGAGACTGTCTGTTCCTTTCCTCTCCTGCTGGAGAACTCTGTAGCTCTTGTGTTGGCTCCTGACTCCCCCTAGTTGCTGCCCCTCCCCCGGGTCCCTGTCACTAGTGGGTGGCTGCCCCCCATGTTTGGAGACTGCCTTAAGACCCTACCCTAGCCTGGTCCCCATTGGGGAGGGCAACCTGGTTGTATGTTTGAGTTATGTAAGTGGTGAAACCGGTACCAACCTCCTCAGGATCCGGGTTAGGCACTGCTCCTTAAGTGAGGTGCAGTACCCTTTGGCGACTTACGCCTCAGGGGCACCACAGTTATACTTGGTGGGATTTGACCCAAGGACTACAAAGTAAGAGTGCTAACCACTGAGCCTCCATGCTGCCCACTAATGTACAATGTCCTGCTTGCTTCTGAGCATGTACTACAGTGATACAGAAGAGGAATCTGTCCTGTCTTTGTGTACTATATATATATATATATATAGGATATATCATATTAACCTCAAGACCCACCTCTTCCGACAAGCCTGCAACCTACAATAACCCTCAGACCAGTACACCACTGCGCAACCAGCTCTGTCCTTAACTACTATGTCCTCACCCATCCTCTGTAGACTGTGAGCCCTCATGGGCAGGGTCCTCTCTCCTCCTGTAGACTGTGAACCCTCACTGGCAGAGTCCTCTCTCCTCCTGTAGACTGTGAACCCTCACTGGCAGAGTCCTCTCTCCTCCTGTAGACTGTGAACCCTCACTGGCAGAGTCCTCTCTCCTCCTGTAGACTGTGAACCCTCACTGGCAGAGTCCTCTCTCCTCCTGTAGACTGTGAACCCTCACTAGCAGAGTCCTCTCTCCTCCTGTAGACTGTGAACCCTCACTGGCAGAGTCCTCTCTCCTCCTGTAGACTATGAACCCTCACTGGCAGAGTCCTCTCTCCTCCTGTAGACTGTGAACCCTCACTGGCAGAGTCCTCTCTCCTCCTGTAGACTGTGAACCCTCACTGGCAGAGTCCTCTCTCCTCCTGTAGACTGTGAACCCTCACTGGCAGAGTCCTCTCTCCTCCTGTAGACTGTGAACCCTCACTGGCAGAGTCCTCTCTCCTCTTGTACCTGTCTCTTTTGTAATGTTCAGGATTATTGTACTTAGATTTTATGTATATCCTTTTCACTTGTAAAGCGCCATGGAATAAATGGCGCTATAATAAATAATAAATAATAATAATAACTTTTCCCCCCCACTAGCTCAGACACAACTGAAAATTAAAACTGAAGTCTGCAGGGAGGAAAGTAATATAATGGCTAGAAATATTTATCTCTCATATATACCATACAAGTTACAGATTATTTTGAATCGTAACCCGAAATGATAAATAATCTTTAGTTTCTCATATTGCTATTCCACTATGATATATTGTACATAATCCAGGTTCTATGACATCTGTGTGCATTTTTAGTGGGTGCAGTTGCACCTGGATATTACCCATGTAACAGGCCAGAGTATACCCACAGTCCAGACTATACCGGGGGCTAAAGTGGCATAGGCTAGATTATCCTTTGGAGTATAAATTGGCCTAGGCCAAAATATGCCCCTCAGGCCATATTATACACCCATTAGTAGCATTGAGTGATATACACAATAATTATTTAATTTTTCAAAATTTTATTGGGGATTCAGCTTTGTCTGGTCAATTAAGTGAGAAAGCTAGGTGGCTTAAATCTTAAAACTCTAAACACATAGACTGTTATTACTTCAACCAGAAGAACTTGACCGTTCATAATATAATAAAAGTCATAACGACTTTAAACTTCAAGTTATAAAGGTGGCTGAGTTTGTAATTTTTTTTTCCTCAGCAATTGCTTGTTAGCGATAAGTCACTTTTCCCTCAATGCAAGGGACAACTGTCCAGACCAAAACTTTGCCCAATAATCGTCCCATGTATTGAAACCTTTAGAGTAGCAAGTCAATGTTTTAAGATAAATACTGATAACAACATTAAAATGATCACACGTATTTTCAAGATAAAGTGCATGTTCAGCTGTTGACTGCAAATTGAAAAACGTTTGGTGTCATAGAGAACAGAGTGTCATGGGGTATGTAATGACAGGACACGGGCCTCTAGGCTGGCCCTCAGACTTGAGACCCTGCGCCTGCCCCTTATCTCAGAGGTAGTCTTGATGGTAGCCAGGTCCGAGCCCCCAGCGTGACCTTAACTCCTATCTGAGCTCTGATCTTATTCCCACTCTCCCACTCCCTTGGGGTGGGCCAGAAAACACAATGACAAAACCCCACAAAAAGACACATACAAGGGAGGACGGAAACTCGTACACACTGCACTCAAAACGCACAGGAGAGACAATATGTGTTCCAGGGAGCTACGAAAAAGGGAAGGAAGTAACACACAACAGGGGAACACTCACACCACTCAAAAGCGCAACACGGATCACGATTAACGGGATAACCATAAAGACCGGGATCGCTGGAGCTTATTCTGAAGCTATCATCGGTGCATACTGGAAGGAAGCCATGCTTTAAATAGGAAGGAGACAGCTGCACGTGGCAATTAGCAACCTGAGCTCTTACGTCTTGCTCACATGTCTGCAGTAATTAACTTCTGCAGAGCTGAAGACCAGTGAACCTGACCCAGCAGACATCCAGCTCTGGCTGAACACTCAAAAAGCTTCAGATTGCATGTCAGACTCTGTCGTGTGAACAGTGTTATTATTATTATTATTTATTATTATAGTGCCATCAATTCCATGGCGCTTTACATATGAAAGGGTGTACATAATAGGGACAAGTACAATAATCATAAACAATACAAGACACAGACAGGTACAGGAGGATAGAGGTCCCTACCCGTGAGGGCTCACAGTCTACAAGGGATAGGTGAGGATACAGTAGGTTAGGGTAAAGCTGATTGTGAAGAAAGGAAAAAAATTCCAGCAACTTCAGGAGAAAGTAGAATTTTCTTAAAAAACAGTTTCTTTATTGGTAATAAAAATATTAATATTCCATCCAAGCAAAACAAAAAATGGAGAGGCAAGACAGAGGAGCTGTTTCCTACGCGTTTCAACCTGAATAGGTCTTAATCATGGAATTTTTTCCTTTCTTCATGTGTTCCCACCCAGGTCAGGGTGTTTCCGTGCACCGGAGGTAAGATTTGGGAGTGAAGAGGGGAGAGCTGAAGTTTCTTCGTTTTTGATAAAGCTGATTGTGCGGCGCTGTATCAGACTGAGGGTTACGGCAGGTTGTAGGCTTGTCGGAAGAGGTGGGTCTTCAGGTTCCTTTTGAAGCTTGTCAAGGTAGGCGAGAGTCTGATGTGTTGAGGCAGAGCATTCCAGAGTATGGAGGAGGCACGTGAGAAATCTTGGATGTGATGGTGGGAAGAGGAGAGATGAGGGGAGTAGAAAAGGAGATCTTGTGAGGATCGAAGGTTACGTGCAGGTAGGTACTGGTAGACTTGGTCACAGATGTAGGGAGGAGACAGGTTGTGGATGACTTTGTATGTCATGGTTAGTGTTTTGAACTGGAGTCGTTGGGCAATGGGAAGCCAGTGAAGGGATTGGCAGAGAGGAGAGGTCGGGGAGTAGCGGGGGGATAGGTGGATTAGCCGGGCAGCATAGTTTAGAGTAGATTGTAGGGGTGCAAGACTGTTAGAAGGGAGGCCACAGAGCAGGAGGTTGCAATAATCTGATGACTCTGTGCCACCTGGTGTGTGCAGAGCCAAACATAGCATGACATAGACAGAAACATACATAACAAGTTACAATACATAACATTCACTATGCGCTGGTGGGACAGTGTCATCTACTGTGAGTTCAATGTAATCACTGTAGTATTTTACACCCTCTGGTATAGAGTGTATCCCCCTGTTATACTATGACATGGACCAGACTATACCCAGGTTCCACATTAGATGGATATATTCTGACCTGGAAAGGTATAGTTTGGCCTAGGCTATTTCACACCCTGGGATATAATTTGGCCTAGGACAGTTATTCCCCAGGGTATACTTTGGCCTGGACAAAACTATGAAACAAGAGACCAGTTCAGCTCACCAGATTAGATAAGATATCTCAGAAGGTGGGATGCACGGAAAAATATCAGGCCACTTCCTGAACAGAAGCAATCAAGATTAGAAGAAGACTAGCATCCGCAGATAGTATATTAAAACCTTTGATTTCTTCTTCCAAAAGTTAAAACATAGACACCGTATGGTCTACGCGTTTCGAACAAAAAAATGTCATGATTAAGAACATTTTGTGTTCGAAACGCATAGACCGGACTGTCTATGTTTTAACTTGTGGAAGAATAAAGCAAATGTTTTAATATACTATCTGCGGATGCTGGTCTTCTAATCTGGACTGGACAAAACTATGCCCGCGCTTAGCCTAGGAGGTGGCTATTTTGGCCTGCTACACCGTCTCTTCTGGATCATAAGAAAACATGTCCCCTTGAGGCATTGAGATGTACAGTATATTTATTTTTCGACAAAGGATATCAGAAAAACAATTTGTTGCCATTTTTTCTGGCTGGTAAATTCCTGAACATTATTGATGAGTCTGTCTACCCATCATTTTCCCCAGTAAATAGTCAACATAGCTAATGTTATGGTAAAGTAGAGATCAGTATTTGTGGAGTCATCATGTTGATTCACTGCTTTTAAATCTTGTAATTAAGAGCGAAGAGAGAAGCAATTCCTGGCCTGAGAGCACGGACTAAAAATATTCATCTCTCACATTTACTCTGACACTGATAATAAAGAATGGCAAAGTTATTGCCCAGTTCATGCCAAGTCTTGAGTGCTCTAATATTAAAATATCGTTTCAATCTAGGTGTTGGCTATAGGTTTGTTTTATGAATTCAAGGGATATGAGTAAAAACTCTGATAGAATATGATAATGTGTTCTTTGCTGGAATTTTAATGTTTTTTTCATCTACTGAATTCGATATGTGTAAATGGATGAGTCATTTTGTCTTTTCACTCTGGAATCCTTAGCTTGAATCTAACCAAGGACAACCACATTGTGTGGGTTTGTTCTTACCCTTCAGATGCAAATTGCCTCTTCAGAAAGGGAGAGAACTTGAACTCTAGTGCCAGCTATTGGAAGTAGCAATCCTAAAAGTCAATATCAGCTCTTTAATCGAGCCTTGCCATATGACGAAGGATACAAGTCAAATGAGAATCTTACTTTGCAGAAACGTGTTTTGGGGTACTGCCCCTCATCAGTGCAAAGTATCAGATCTAATTTGGCTGTATGAGAGGCTTATGACTGAGATCCAAGGAGTAAGGTGTCTCATTGCGGAGAGTGACATGCCTAGGATGTCACAGGTGAGGAGGCTTATAAGCCATACAATGCTTCACTGGGAAATTAAATATGCAAATTGCCTCTTGAGAGCGTAAGATGACGTGAACTCTAGGTCCACCTATTGCAAGTAGCGATTCTAAAAGTCAATATTGACTCTTTAACAAGCCTTTCCATATAACTTAGGATATAAGCCAAACCAGAATCTCAGTTTGTAGACACGTGGTTCCGAATATTGACTCTCATCAGTGCAAAATATGAGATCTGATTTGGATGTTTGAGAGGCTTATGACTGAGATCCAAGGGTAATGTTTAACCTTGTGGAGACTAAAGAGAAAACTATTCTCTTGCGGAGACTCACACAGCATTCCAGCATGCACGTGTTAAGGAGACATTAAGCCGCAATGCTCCTCTGGGAAATATGCAAATTGTCTCTTCAGTGAGGAAATAGATGAACTCTAGTGCCATTTATTGGAGGTAGCAATCCTAAAAGCCAAAAGTGACTCTTTAGTGAGCCTTGCCATATGACTTAGGATTCATGCCAGATCAGAACCTCAATTTGCAGATACAGTGTTTCGGGGTGGTTGTCCCTCGTCAGTGCCAAGTATAAGATCTAATCTGGCTGTATGAGAGGCTAAGATGGTGTCTAAAGGGAAAGCTATTTTATGATTTAGGTCATATGACAAGACTCGTTAAAGGGTCACTTCTGACTTTTAGGATTGCTACCTCCAATAGGTGGCGTTCTTCTAGCCTCACTTCCGAGACAATTTGCATATTTCCCAGAGGAGCATTGCGGCCTAATCATACCATCACTGGCATGCTAGAATGGTGCGTCAATTTCCGCAAAGAGAATAGCTGCCCCTTTAGACCCCGTCTTAGCTTCTCATATAGCCAGATCAAATCTCATACTTTGCACTGACAAGAGACAACCATCCCAAAACACAGAGTCTGCAAATTGAGATTCTGATCTGGTTTAAATCATAAGTCATATGACAAGGCTTGTTAAAGGATCACTTTTAGGATTGTTACTTCCAATAGATGGCACTAGAGTTCATCTACTTCGTCACTGAAGAGACAATTTACCCTGTGGAGAGTGACATGTCTAGCATGTCTGCGTAAGGAGGCTTATGAGCCATACAATGCTCCTCTGGGAAATTAAATATGCAAATTGCCTCTTCAGAAAGGAAATGGACTTGAAATTTACTAATGCTAATTGACGCTTAATAAATTGGCCCTATTATGTAAGCAACATGGAATTTTACAGAACTTCATGTGTTCTCTGTGCTTTGTTGCTTTTGTAATTTTTTGTTACTTCTTGTATGTTTTAAGCTTTATATATGGAAAAATGCAAAATGCTCTTAATAAAATTGCATAATGACTTCTAAATATCTCCAAATGTTTAAGTTATTAGCTATCCAGAGGAAAAAGTGATAATTTGTGGACTGCTGAGGTATCAGCTTTTCCCAGCAATATTATAGATAATAGAGTAACTTTATGCTCTGCTATTATTGTCAGTGCTGCACCTACTGCACCCAGAAGAAAACGTTGCACAGTAATATGGAGAAGTACGTACATACAATGCACAAATTTTACACCTGTAACTTAGGTGAAAATCATGTTTTTAATTCTTGATTGCTTTGATTTTCCATTAAGTGTTTCAAAGTATGGCAGGCATAAAATACTCGCACCCAATCAAAGAATTGGGGTGCGAATTCCATATACACTCGTAGTTGGATCCTTTGGACATCTGCTTTCTATATATCAACCAAGGGCATATTGAACTAATTGACTGAGGGTCTCCTGCTTGGGGCCACCGCAATCATTATTTATTCTTGACATCTGTGTCTAACCATTGAGGACCTCAGACATTCTCGAGAATTATTACAGTGGCCTCCAGCTATTAGAAAATGTTACCACTAGGGCATGGCGACAACCCCCCCCCAAATGACCTGAATCCAACTAATTGCAGACTGTCCATCTAAAACACCTCTTAAAGAGGATCAGTCATTTTCCTTCCTCCCCAGAAATTAATAGTACTTGTCAAAGTAAGCAACTTTGGGCATACTTGTATTATCAGAAACCGTAAAAGAGTGGGCATGGCCGGCTGGAGTTAGTGGGCGGGAGATGAGATAGTGGGCGTGACTGCCCGAGCTTATTTAACAATTCTTAAGTCCATGTAAGCATGGAGTTGTTTATAATTGGCGCGGAGGTCTGCGGGGTAAGACCCCCACATGGGGGGTGCAGGGGGGTGAATACCCTTGCATTATAAAAGCGGCATACTTTCGGCTTAACTGTTGGCGGGATACCCGTTTGGTGGGTGTGGCCCGTCAGGCAGCCCGCATCAAGCCACATCTACCAAATATGCCCCTTTGATTAAGCAAGGGGGCTACAGCAGCCCTGCGCCCCCCTTCCCCTGTCTGGAGGTCTTTCCCCCAGTTACCCTCTTCAATTATAAACAACTCTATGTCTACGTGAATTTAAGAATTAATATTAACTAAGCTTGAGCGGTCATGCCCACTATCTCATCTCCCGCCCACTATCTCATCTCCTACCCACTATTTCATCTCCCACCCACTATCTCATCTCCCGCCCACAATTTTGTCTCCCGCCCACTATCTCATCTCCCACCCACTATCTCATCTCCTGCCCACTATCTCATCTCCCGCCCACTATCTCATCTCCTGCCCACTATTTCATCTCCTGCCTGCTATCTCATCTCCCGCCCACTATCTCATCTCCTGCCCACTATTTCATCTCCCACCCACTATCTCATCTCCCGTCCACTATTTCATCTCCCGCCCACTATCTCATCTCCTGCCCACTATCTCATCTCCTGCCCACTATCTCATCTCCTGCCCACTATCTCATCTCCTGCAAACTATTTCATCTCCTGCCTGCTATCTCATCTCCTGCCCACTATCTCATCTCCTGCCCACTATTTCATCTCCCGCCCACTATCTCATCTCCTGCCCACTATTTCATCTCCTGCCCACTATCTCATCTCCCGCCCACTATTTGATCTCCCGCCCACTATCTCATCTCCCGCCAACTATCTCATCTCCCGCCCACTATTTGATCTCCCGCCCACTATTTCATCTCCCGCCAACTATTTCATCTCCCGCCTACTATCTCATCTCCCGCCCACTATCTCATCTCCTGCCCACTATTTCATCTCCTGCCCACTATTTCATCTCCTGACCATTATCTCATCTCCAGCCCACTATTTCATCTCCCGCCCACTATCTCATCTCCTGCCCACTATCTCATCTCCCGCCCACTATTTCTTCTCCCGCCCACTATCTCATCTCCCACCCACTATCTCCTCTTCTGCCCACTATTTCATCTCCCACCCACTATCTCATCTCCTGCCCACTATCTCATCTCCTGCCCACTATTTCATCTCCTGCCTGCTATCTCATCTCCCGCCCACTATCTCATCTCCTGCCCACTATTTCATCTCCTGCCTGCTATCTCATCTCCCGCCCACTATCTCATCTCCCACCCACTATTTCATCTCCCACCCACTATCTCATTTCCCGCCCACTATTTCATCTCCCACCCACTATCTCATCTCCTGCCCACTATTTCATCTCCTGCCTGCTATCTCATCTCCCGCCCACTATCTCATCTCCTGCCCACTATTTCATCTCCCACCCACTATCTCATCTCCCGTCCACTATTTCATCTCCCGCCCACTATCTCATCTCCTGCCCACTATCTCATCTCCTGCCCACTATCTCATCTGCTGCCCACTATCTCATCTCCTGCAAACTATTTCATCTCCTGCCTGCTATCTCATCTCCCGCCCACTATCTCATCTCCTGCCCACTATTTCATCTCCCACCCACTATCTCATCTCCCGTCCACTATTTCATCTCCCGCCCACTATCTCATCTCCTGCCCACTATCTCATCTCCTGCCCACTATCTCATCTCCTGCCCACTATCTCATCTCCTGCAAACTATTTCATCTCCTGCCTGCTATCTCATCTCCCGCCCACTATCTCATCTCCTGCCCACTATTTCATCTCCTGCCCACTATCTCATCTCCCGCCCACTATTTGATCTCCCGCCCACTATCTCATCTCCCGCCAACTATCTCATCTCCCGCCCACTATTTGATCTCCCGCCCACTATTTCATCTCCCGCCAACTATTTCATCTCCCGCCTACTATCTCATCTCCCGCCCACTATCTCATCTCCTGCCCACTATTTCATCTCCTGCCCACTATTTCATCTCCTGACCATTATCTCATCTCCAGCCCACTATTTCATCTCCCGCCCACTATCTCATCTCCTGCCCACTATCTCATCTCCCGCCCACTATTTCTTCTCCCGCCCACTATCTCATCTCCCACCCACTATCTCCTCTTCTGCCCACTATTTCATCTCCCACCCACTATCTCATCTCCTGCCCACTATCTCATCTCCTGCCCACTATTTCATCTCCTGCCTGCTATCTCATCTCCCGCCCACTATCTCATCTCCTGCCCACTATTTCATCTCCTGCCTGCTATCTCATCTCCCGCCCACTATCTCATCTCCCACCCACTATTTCATCTCCCACCCATTATCTCATTTCCCGCCCACTATTTCATCTCCCACCCACTATCTCATCTCCTGCCCACTATCTCATCTCCTGCCCACTATTTCATCTCCTGCCTGCTATCTCATCTCCCGCCCACTATCTCATCTCCTGCCCACTATTTCATCTCCTGCCTGCTATCTCATCTCCCGCCCACTATCTCATCTCCCGCCCACTATTTCATCTCCCACCCACTATCTCATCTCCCGTCCACTATTTCATCTCCCGCCCACTATCTCATCTCCTGCCCACTATCTCATCTCCTGCCCACTATTTCATCTCCTGCCTGCTATCTCATCTCCCGCCCACTATCTCATCTCCTGCCCACTATTTCATCTCCTGCCTGCTATCTCATCTCCCGCCCACTATCTCATCTCCCACCCACTATTTCATCTCCCACCCATTATCTCATTTCCCGCCCACTATTTCATCTCCCACCCACTATCTCATCTCCTGCCCACTATCTCATCTCCTGCCCACTATTTCATCTCCTGCCTGCTATCTCATCTCCCGCCCACTATCTCATCTCCTGCCCACTATTTCATCTCCTGCCTGCTATCTCATCTCCCGCCCACTATCTCATCTCCCGCCCACTATTTCATCTCCCACCCACTATCTCATCTCCCGTCCACTATTTCATCTCCCGCCCACTATCTCATCTCCTGCCCACTATCTCATCTCCTGCCCACTATCTCATCTCCTGCCCACTATCTCATCTCCTGCAAACTATTTCATCTCCTGCCTGCTATCTCATCTCCCGCCCACTATCTCATCTCCTGCCCACTATTTCATCTCCCGCCCACTATCTCATCTCCTGCCCACTATTTCATCTCCTGCCCACTATCTCATCTCCCGCCCACTATTTGATCTCCCGCCCACTATCTCATCTCCCGCCAACTATCTCATCTCCCGCCCACTATTTGATCTCCCGCCCACTATTTCATCTCCCGCCAACTATTTCATCTCCCGCCTACTATCTCATCTCCCGCCCACTATCTCATCTCCTGCCCACTATTTCATCTCCTGCCCACTATTTCATCTCCTGACCATTATCTCATCTCCAGCCCACTATTTCATCTCCCGCCCACTATCTCATCTCCTGCCCACTATCTCATCTCCCGCCCACTATTTCTTCTCCCGCCCACTATCTCATCTCCCACCCACTATCTCCTCTTCTGCCCACTATTTCATCTCCCACCCACTATCTCATCTCCTGCCCACTATCTCATCTCCTGCCCACTATTTCATCTCCTGCCTGCTATCTCATCTCCCGCCCACTATCTCATCTCCCGCCCACTATTTCATCTCCCGCCCACTATCTCATCTCCCGCCCACTATTTCATCTCCCGCTCACTATCTCATCTCCCACCCACTATCTCATCTCCTGCCCACTATCTCATCTCCCGCCCACTATTTCATCCCCTGCCCACTATCTCATCTCTTGCCCACTATTTCATCTCCTGCCGACTATTTCATCTCCCACCCACTATTTCATCTCCCGCCCACTATTTCATCTCCCGCCCACTATTTCTTCTCCCGCCCACTATCTCATCTCCCGCCCACTAACTCCAGCCAGCCACGCCCACTCTTTTACAGTCCCCGATGATACAATATGCCCGTCTTTATACTATATTTTATTAGTGAAATCTGCTTTTTTCTCCCCCAGGACTGATCATTAATTCTCAAAATGCTCAATTCCTTAGTAAAGTCTGTCTTCAATTAATACAGATTTTCCCATTATTGAGATAGGAGAATGGCAGTTGCTGCTTATAAAGATCTATGGAGAACTGTCATTTCAGTAGAACTTGTATTCTTCCTTTAGCTCCTCCCACTTCCTCTCCCTTCTCCATAGTATTCTATGAGCAGCAACTTCCATCTCCTTAGTAATGGGAAAATCTGTAGACAATAAATACAGATTTTACCTAGGAACTGAGAGTGAAAGAAGTTGCTTTTTATGATAAGATACATTACAAAGTTTCTTATTTTCATATGTACTACTGATTTAAGAAGGGAAAGTAAATAAAAACGTAAACAACGGTTACTCTTTAAGTTGCTTGATGCAACCAGTAAAAACTGTTTGGTAAAGGTTATCCCTTTCGTGATGCACACTAGACTAATCTATCTATCAATTCTTGAAATAAATTCTCTTTCCGAGGAATAAAAGGACACAAACCCCTGCGTTCTGAAGAGAAGCCTTGGCAGCCTGTCATGTCTCCCTTGGCCTCGAGAAACAGAAGAGGATGTTAAATGACTTCATTAGTTAAGTGATTTATTCACACAAGACATACTTTCAAGATGGAAATGAAATGGCTTAAAAATTTATGTCTGTAGGCGAGTGTCCTAACAAGATTTGCATATTCTGAAAATTCTGAAAACAGTCTCTATTATTAGGTCCTAATTAAGCTTTATTAAAAGTAGTTAATGTGAGGACATGGCTGAATGTTAAAGTTCTAGTCCACATCAAACCAGAAAATGACTTTATATAACTCTGGATCTCAGAGGTTTACGATCATTTATAGCCTATGCTTGTGATTTCAGTGGGATCGTTTGTGTGGAGTCACCTGTCACAACTTCTGGAATCCGATGATCCACTTAAACAAGCCATTGCAGATAACCTCCCCGATGACATTATTACCAAGGATTTTGAGGGTGAATCATGGAAATACTCCACATACTCAGATGCTACAGTTCATTCAGGTACAAAATCATATCGTACTAACAAAGTGGCATAAATGACTATATTCTTATTTTTTTTCAGGACTTCAAATGGGTGTTTATATGCAGTCTAGGCCTGTTCTAGGCAAAAATGGACTTAAAACGCCATTATTTGGACTTTAAATGTTAGTTTACATGAAAATGAGACCCTGCTTCTCAGTGGTTTAAATATTTAGAGATATCAAAAACAGAATAATATGCCATTAATATGGCCTTTATGTCAGATGCAGCTCCTTCGCTATTAAAGGTCACATGTCTTACCATATAATGCCCGTTATATATTCTCACATCTAAGTGACCCACTTTGGAAGGAGCCAGTCTGTGGAATAGTTGAGGAGTCGTGACAGTTGCAGCTGTGGTGGTTACCTGCATTAGAGGAATTTGGAGTGTTTTCTTTATTGTGTCTTTTTTCCCGTCTGTCTGTCTCCCTTTCCTTGTGTTGGATTATTGTAGTGGTGAGACTAGTTCTATCGCCGGCTTTCTCACTAGCCAGGGTGAGCTAAGAAAACACTAGGGCCTAGCATGTGTTAGGTTGACCTAACGGTCACAGCTGTTGCCAGCGATGTCCGAATGCAGAGAGGGTACCGGTGACCCCCCCTCGGCTATTCCGTCTCAATGAAAACAAGCAGACGCTGTTATACACATAAGACTGAAGATGTGTAGCTCCGAATAGAAAGTGTATTATTTTGTTTACATTACAAGGTTATACAAAGTTGATTAGGGCGTAACTATGCAACAAACATAGTCATTAATCTACATTCATTAAGGCGTGGATTGCATATTCCCAGCAAGAGAAATTAACATAATGACTTATACTCCCATAATAATCTATAACGTTCTTCTTCCCATAACAAGATGTTTGTCAGTCGTTGCTAAGTCAAAACAATCTGCGTCCTTGAGGTTGGTCTCATAGTTTATTATGTAAATAAGTCTGGTTTGGTCTTGCAAGGGAGAATGAATTTCTATTATTTTCTAAGTCAGTGAAAAAGGTCAACTCTTTCCTCACACATGTGATCGGCGATTGGAGGAAGGACCCTTATAAGGACATTAGGAAATGCAGGGATGAGTCTCAGGGGAGTGCAGGAGGTGACCCCGATCCCCAATCCCTAGCGCCAGGGTCCATTGTTCTATTGTGTTCCCGGAGTGCCCTATTTGTTGTCGCATTCGCCAGGGGGTTTCCCTTGCACCTGGCAAAACCCCGGTAGTCACTATGTGACCCTATGCACTAGGCTAGAATGACACACAGGTTTTGGTCTAACTTTTGGAGCCAAACACAAGTAAATTCGAAAAAAAAGGAGAAAAAGTAATCTTATCAATATCTCTTCCTTTTTGAATACACGTTTGCTAAAAAACATGCACATCAAAAATTGCACTAAAAGTGCATCTGTAAATCTGGCCTTATAGGGAATCCGTCACCATGTTTTTGCCATCTAATCTGAGAGCTGCATGATGTAGAGACAAAGATCCAGATTCCAGTAATGTGTCACTTACTGGGCTGCTTGCTATAGTTTTAATAAAATCACTGCTTTTATCTGTTGCAGATCTACAAGTTCTTTGAATGCTGAACTCTGTGTAACCCCACCACCACAATGGCACGGCAGCTTTCTGCCTATGTACAGTTTACACAGAAAGCTGCCAATCAGTGATGTGAGTGGGGCTATACTGAACTCAGCAGTTAGAGAACTGATGAATCTGCAGCAAATAAAACACTTTTTTAATCAAAACTGCTGCATCCAGTAAAGTAGGTGATACAGCCATGGAATCAGGGACTCTGCCTCTGTATTTTGCTGCTCTTGGATGGCATAGCAAAAATCTGCTGACAGATTTCCTTGAAATATATTCTTATGGCCACATAAAATGAACACACAAAAAAATCTTCCCTTCCTCCAGTGTTCTCCAGTGTCCAAAATGTTTCCTTTCTTAGTATAATAAGATATTTAGGGTTCTTTTTGTTGCTATTGTTTTTTTTTGGGGGGGGGGGGAGGAAGTAGTATGGATGACATCTGTGTGCTGTATAGTATATCACAGGCTCATTCATTGACATATATGAGGTTGGTCCGTGGTTGGTCCGTGAACTGGACCAAACTTGGACATATGTATGTTTTTAGGCCCATAGGCGGGCTTTGCACGTTGCGACATCGCAAGCCGATGCTGCGATGTCGCACACGATAGTCCTCGCCCCAGTCGCAGGTACGATATCTTGTGATAGCTGGCGTAGCGATAATTATCGCTACGCCAGCTTCACATGCACTCACCTGCCCTGCGACCGTCGCTCTGGCTGGCGACCCGCCTCCTTCCTACGGGGGCGGGTCGTGTGACGTCACAGCGACGTCATACGGCAGGCGGCCAATGGCGGCGGAGGGGCGGAGATGAGCAGGATGTAAACATTCTGCCCACCTCCTTCCTTCCGTATAGCCGCCGGCGGCAGGTAAGGTGATGTTCCTCGCTCCTGCGGCTTCACACACAGCGATGTGTGCTGCCGCAGGAACGAGAAACAACATTGGACCGTCGCGGCACCGGCATTATGGAAATGTTGGAGCCTGCACCGATGATACGATAACGACGCTTTTGCGCTCGTTCATCGTATCACCTAGGATTTACACACTACGACATCGCAAGTGATGCCGGATGTGCGTCACTTTCGATTTGACCCCACCGACATCGCACCTGCGATGTTGTAGTGTGCAAAGCCGCCCATAGACTTTAATAGATTCATGTTCTGAAAAAATACAACACAGATAGAACATGTACGCAAAAATGTAGGCAAAGCAATTTATTTACCTCAACTGAAGATGTAAGAAATGTTAACTATTTGTATATCACTATGACAATTTTAAGAAATCTGTATTTTTCTGCTTTTTTTGACTAGTATAATTCATTGTGTTTTTTCCATTTCTTTATGAAAAGCTTTTATCCTTAATATTATACAAAAATTGTTCCAGATTCTGTAGGTGCTAATATGGAGGCTGCGCTGATTTTTACACCATCGTCCTTCATTCCACGTTCTGCAATGGCCAATCTTACAATACACACGTTGGGACGAGCAGTGAATGTAATGGAGGTGAGTCAGTATGTTCACTACTTGTATAGCTTAAATTAAATTGCATACTTCTCATACGATTTATATATTTCCATTACTTAAAGGTTTTTTTTTTCTGGGAATATTATACAGTATATATATATATATATATATATATATATATATATATATATATATATATATATATATATCTCATATATCAGGTCTGGTGACTGTGGAGGCCAGATCATCTGGCGTAGCACCCCATCACTCTCCTTCTTAGTCAAATAGCCCTTACACAGCCTGGAGGTGTGTTTGGGGTCATTGTCCTGTTGAAAAATAAATGATGGTCCAACTAAACGCAAACCAGAAGGAATAGCACGCCGCTGCAAGATGCTGTGGTAGCCATGCTGGTTCAGTATGCCTTCAATTTTGAATAAATTCCCAACAGTGTCACCGGCAAAGCACCCCCACACCATCACACCTCCTCCTCCATGCTTCACGGTGGAAACCAGGCATGTAGAGTCCATCCATTCACCTTTTCTACAAAGACACGGTGGTTGGATCCAAAGATCTCAAATTTGGACTCATCAGACCAAAGCACAGATTTCCACTGGTCTAATGTCCATTCCTTGTGTTCTTTAGCCCAAACAAGTCTCTTCTGCTTGTTGCCTGTCCTTAGCAGTGGTTTCCTAGCAGCTATTTTACCATGAAGGCCTGCTGCACAAAGTCTCCTCTTAATAGTTGTTCTAGAGATGAGAAGGTGTGTCCAAACGTTTGGTCTGTACTGTATATATATATATATATATATATATATATATACAGGGTGGTCCAAAAGTAGGTGGACAGTGTGTGTAATAGGGTTATCAAGCATGATGTAAAGTGAAATTGACTCTGTTGCCCTTAGCAACCAATAAGATTCCACTTTTCATTCTTCACAGACTCTTTGTAAATGAAAGGTGGAATCTGATTGATTGCTAAGGGCAACTGAGCCAATTTCACTTTACACCATGTTTGATAACCCTATCACACATATTGTCCACCTACTTTTGGACCACCCTGTTTTATATCCATGTGTGCATATATATATATGTGTAGAGTTGAAACATACACTATCTAAAAAGACACATCTGCAGGTTTTTCTCACTATCCAGCATGAAATCAAAATAAACCTCTCCCATTTTTTAGGTCAATTAGGAGCCAAAATGATTTATATTTGTCAAATGCCAGAATAATGAGAGAGAGAGAAAGAGAGAGAGAGAGAGAGAGAGAGAATGTTTTAAGGCATTTTTACTACTTTCTGCAGAGAGCAGAGCAGGGAGACTTGGATGTTGACCCACAGACTTGTAGTTCTTAGGCAGGCAAGCATGACTTAATCTCTGCTGGTCTGTTTCTTAATCTCCTTTATTCACATGCTAAGGGAGAGCCAGTCATATTCACTCCCCTATATATACTGGCTGGACACTTCCATTAGTGCCAGCTATAGCTTGTCTATACTGGTCTGGAGAGGTGGTTTGATCCTGACTTACTGGTGATTGTGGTGCATTGGCTGCTTGTGGTGTTAACCCTTGTTGTGCTTTTGTTGCTGCCTTACTTCTCTTGCATTTCCACTTAGTTTCTTACTGTTGGATTCTGTTTGTTGAGTTTGCAGTAAGTCTGAGTTTTTGTTTTTCTGTCTGTTTAAATCTGTATTTCCATCACACTCCTGCCCCTTCCTTCCCTGGGGAGAGGAACAAATTAGTTCTGATGAGGAGTATAGCCAGGCATGACACTCAGGCATGTCCACCATTAGGGGTATCCTTGAGGACAAGGATAGCCTAGGGTCCCCTAGCTTGATGGAAAGTATAGGAGCTCCCTGTCCCTCACTATCCTGCAGTCACATTGTGATATTTGGGCATCCTTGGTACATATCATGTCAGCAATCTTGTCCTTCATTATTTTAATTATTCCATTCCTATCATGGAAGAAAACAGTGAAATAACCCACACATGTGAACAGAGCTTTTATCAATAGAACTGAGGAAAAAGATTTGCAGGACCCTGGTCCAGCCATCTTGTTAGTAGTTTGTGTCCACTGGACCAGGGTCCTCAAAACCTCCTCCTACTTGTCAGCATCCCCGGAGCCTTTTCTGATGACATGACCTGTGGATGAGGTTTTCCTTAGTAGAGCTAAAATAACTTTATGATTACCACTAATCTTAGCCAAGTTTGCTTATGATTTGCAATATAAAAAATCAAACAGTGTTACGGTATGTTTGGCAGCAGTTATATCACAGTCTGTGGCTGATTACAACACAACCCCATTGACCATCAATAGATGAGATGTTGCGATGCAACACCAACATTTTAATGTCTCCTGACCAGTGTCTTCTTGCTGCCATGGCTGTACACGAAATTCATGGCCTTATAATAAACCATATGGGTCCTTTAGTGGCTTTCATGGGTGGTTGCCTTATTCCAGGACCAAATCTCACAATAAAAGGTCATATTAGGGAATTAAATGGCAGGCATTATATAGCAATTATTCTAAATTCTGATTTTTTTTTTAGTTATCAACAACTTGGCTTCATGATTTATTCTCTACAATAAACATAGCCATAGTTAACATATGAAATTGGTGGTGGCCATGACCACTTTAATGTTTTCTTCTAGCTTGGAATTCGCTTGGAAAATGCAGAAGATCTTCTCAAGTCATTGCTGGGTCGTCACTCTTCAACATTAAATGACATTCTTGTGGGGAAAGATGAGGAAGACAAGCAGTATACTTCTGAACCACCCATGGAGACTGTAACATCACCTACTGATAAGAAGCCTACATCTAAGCGGTACAATCCAGGGGATCTGCTGGAAAAAAAGTCTGATCAGCAAAAAGTCAAGAAATCCAAGCACAGCTGTCCGAGTGGAAAGTACAACAAGCTAAATGAACTACAGCAGAAGGTAATAAAGTGTTACATCCTAATCCAAGCCAAACAGACCTTTCACCCTGGCCTGTATAGAAGGGCAGATGCCACAAGCCTACCATTGCGCACCACATGTCATAGTCCCAGGGGTTATCACTGGAGCTAGATGCAGCTGCAAGGAGACTCATAATCCAAATATTTTACACAAAACTATTGTAATAGTATGCATAGAAGATCCTAGAAACATAAAATAAGACCATAGAAATAAAAATCAGGGTCTCTGTAATTCTATCAAACTGTAGTTAAAGATTTGTCTACTGTAAAGAAATTACAACTAGAGATGGGCGACCACTAAAATGCTTGGGTCCTCGAGTCGAACAGGTCCTCGAGTCGAACAGGTCAGATGCTCTGAAAGTGCTCAACTTGAGTAACAAGTATAATGGAAGTCACTGCTTGGGCAGTTTGTCTTTCTGCCCACATTAAAGCAGCCGGAAAGAGAACATTTCCTGGTAGACGGGGGGCAGAGTTTTTTATTTGGCACACTACATCCAAAAACATTGCTTTAACCCAAGACAGAGTCATTCAGAGACTGTAAATGGTTTTCCTTATGGTGCCTGCCACATCATGCAGTGAACCAAGTCTGTGCTTTGTGGTCATTGTTTCATGGACGATACTTTCGAGCACCTGTGATACTCACCCATGCTCCTTGAGTACTCGAACACACTGATGTTCAATTGAGTACCAAACAGTGTTGAGCATGCTTGCTCATCACTCGGCATAACTTATTGATCAGAGGGGTTCTGAGAGCTGGGACCTGCACCTATCAGCATTGCAGGAGCACTTTTTTCCCCATTAAAATGTATCGGTAGTTCCCATGCTCGACCTCTGCTCCATTTATTCCTTGTGAAGCGCTGGTGTCGGCTTTTTCAAGTAGCCCCATAGAGAATGAATGGAATATGCCTCTCTATTGTGTAATGAGGATTAAAGTGCCCCATTATGGATAAAAATTCCCTATTCTGCTGAATGGTGCAGGTCCCAGCAATTGGACCCGCACCAATTAGTACATTATCACCTATCCTGCAAGTAGGTGATAACTTGTTTTGACTGGACAATGACTATAAGAAGGCACGAAGGTTTCTGCAAAACTGACGTTTATGATGAGTTGATCTGTATAAAATGCGGTTCTTCTGCGCTGCCTCAATGGACAAGAAGATTATATAGGTAAGGATGGTTGACCTTAGGGAGATCAACATCCAGCACCGCGGAGCACCATCACGTGTTTTCTCAACGCAGTGATTCTAGAGCAATGCCCCCTGGGAAATATGCAAAACAAGGAAGCAGCGGAGACATCATCACATGTTTCTCAACGCTGGCAGGTAACTGCCAGCATTGAGAAACATGTGATGGTGTCTCCGCGGCTTCCTTGTTTTTCAATGGACAAGAAGGACTTCAAATAGAAGTAAGATGAAAATGGTTTATTTATGTATGCGTTTCAAGGCAAATCTAGCCCCTTTCTCAGGACAAAACCATAGTTTGCTTTGAAATGCGTGAACAAATAAACCATTTTAAACTTAAATGTATTTGGAGTCGTCATCCATTGAGGCAGCGCAGAGGAACCGCATTTTATCCTGATCATCTCCTATCTCAGTGTGCATTTGTCGCGGGCGGAGGAGGGGACGCTGCGCTTTCCCACTGCTCGGGTCCGGCCGCTGCTGCGGCTGCTGCTGCTCGGTGGTGGCTCGAGCGGTGGGCCGGATCCCGGGGACTCGAGCGGCGCTCCTCGCCCGTGAGTGAAAAGGGGATGGGATTGGATGGTGGGGATTTGGATATTGTCCGTGACGCCACCCACGGTTGTGGTGAGGTTGTGACACCACCGCTGCTCTGGACGGGGATCCCGGGAGCGGTGACAGGGAGAAGCTTGGTTGTTATTTCTCCCCTCCGTGGGTAGGGGGTTGGTTGTCCCGGGGCCCGGTGATGGGGGTAGAGGTGGATGGCAGGCGGGTTACAGGGCCTGGTGAGGTGCAGGGTCGCAGGGGCAGCGCTGTGCCGCACGGCACGGTGGTACTCACTCAGCCAATGATGAAGACACAGTTCTCGGTAAAACACACGGCTGGATGGACGGGTCCCACAGATGGCTGCGGTAGTTTTTCCCCTGACCCTGGTTGGTAGTGTAAGTCCTTTCTTTCACCTCCGTGCAAGCTCGTCCTGCGCTCCGGTTTCCAGCTGGCTCCCCAGTTCAGTACCGGTGGGCCACCGCCCAGCCCCGGCTACCTACGGTTTCACCAACTGTCTGCCCGGCTCCCTGCAGACGGCCACTACCGTCTGCCTCACTCTCTACACGAGAGTCCTAGGCTCCAACCTAGGCCCCTGGCTGCTTCTGTCTCCCTGAAGACCTCCTCTCTCCTCCTCTCCTGGACTTGTCTGGACCTGCTTCCTGCCTCAGGCCAGCCAGACTCTTCGGTGGGCGTGCCTATCTGCTTGACTCCGCCCACCTAGTGTGTCTGTCTGAACCCGAGGGAAGGAATCAGGTCTCACTGGAATGTCTGTTGTGAACTGCTGGGGGTGGTGGTGTGTGTGTTGTTACCTGTGTCCCCTGGCTTGTCCAGGGCGCCACATTCCCCCTTAGTAAAATGCAGACCGTCCACGGGCTGCCCGTCCATCACCGGTTTTATTTTCCTCTTTTTTTTATTTTTTAACTGCAAAAGAATAAAACATTTAACAGGCATTTTCAATCTTCCCACAACGGGATGCACATTACTTTAATGTTGCAACAACAATCAAACACTTTTAATAATAACAGTGGAACGGGTCCTTCAGTCACCCACCCAAACAACCTGGCCCTGATGCTGCCCCTAAGAATTGGGCAGTACCCCTTGACCCCAGTCCAGAACCAGGCTGCCCAGATAGTTAACGGGATAGGTGCTTCGCTGCCGTTGCGGCCGGGCGGACTGCCGGAGCCGTCATCATCGGCGGTGCGGCTGGGATGGAAGCCGGGACCGGTGGCAGAGCGGTGACCATGGTAAGGCCTGGGCCCTCCCTCACAGACGCTGCGAGCTCCGCTACCGGTGACAGGGGTAATGGGTCGGTCGGAGCGTTGGCTGCGGGCACGGGCATCGAGGCTTCAGCGGTGCTGGACGGACGGGACATCTTGTGCAGCGGTGTTCCAGGAACCAAACACTGGCAGAGTCCTGGCGTCCCTGCTTCCACAGCCGTGGTTCACATGCGGCCGGACGCCATACCGTCCCCCTTAGTCTCTTTTTAGCACTTCCTTCTTCAGGGGGCGGGGCTCCACTTTCGCGCCTTTCCTGCTCGGGGAAGACGCTCGAGCGGGAATTCTTCGCGCCGAAGATGGCGGCCTCACAAATGTTTCGGCCGGACACCTCCGGCGGTAACAAGGCGCACCTCTACCAGACGGCAGAGCGGTAAGATCCTGTTCGTGACGCCAAGTTGTCGCGGGCGGAGGAGGGGACGCTGCGCTCTCCCACTGCTCGGGTCCGGCCGCTGCTGCTGCTGCGGCTGCTGCTGCTCGATGGTGTCTCGAGCGGTGGGCCGGATCCCGTGGACTCAAGCGGCGCTCCTCGCCCGTGAGTGAAAAGGGGATGGGATTGGATGGTGGGGATTTGGATATTGTCCGTGACGCCACCCACGGTTGTGGTGAGGTTGTGACACCACCGCTGCTCTGGACGGGGATCCCGGGAGCGGTGACAGGGAGAAGCTTGGTTGTTATTTCTCCCCTCCGTGGGTAGGGGTTGGTTGTCCCGGGGCCCGGTGATGGGGGTAGAGGTGGATGGCAGGCGGGTTACAGGGTCTGGTGAGGTGCAGGGTCGCAGGGGCAGCGCTGTGCCGCACGGCATGGTGGTACTCACTCAGCCAATGATGAAGACACAGTTCTCGGTAAAACACACGGCTGGATGGACGGGTCCCACAGACGGCTGCGGTAGTTTTTCCCCTGACCTTGGTTGGTAGTGTAAGTCCTTTCTTTCACCTCCGTGCAAGCTCCTCCTGCGCTCCGGTTTCCAGCTGGCTCCCCGGTTCGGTACCGATGGGCCACCGCCCAGCCCCGGCTACCTACGGTTCCACCAACTGTCTGCCCGGCTCCCTGCAGACGGCCACTACCGTCTGCATCACTCTCTACCCGAGGGCCCTAGGCTCCAACCTAGGCCCCTGGCTGCTTCTGTCTCCCTGCAGACCTCCTCTCTCCTCCTCTCCTGGACTTGTCTGGACCTGCTTCCTGCCTCAGGCTAGCCAGACTCTTTGGTGGGCGTGCCTATCTGCTTGACTCCGCCCACCTAGTGTGTCTGTCTGAACCCGAGGGAAGGAATCAGGTCTCACTGGAATGTCTGTTGTGAACTGCTGGGGGTGGGGGTGTGTGTGTTGTTACCTGTGGCCCCTGGCTTGTCCAGGGCGCCACACATTACACACAGAACTGCAGCAGCCTGTTACACATGCATCAGTAGTTGTATCACACACAACTGCCCTAGGTGAGCAGATAATAGTCTCATCCCTACCCCTATTGTAACCAGTTAAGATCCTATTGCGCTTGTTTTCTGCCTTGGTTTCTCCATTTATGAGCTGATATACTACATAGTAAAAACATAACCCTGTGGTAGCAATGTGATCAAAGTATTGGCACCTAAATATAAAGTTGAGTTGGTGGGATAGGTCCTGGGCTCAAATCTCACCAAAGACAACATCTTCAAGGAGTTTGTGGGTTCTCCCTGTGTTTGTGTGGGTTTCCTCCAGTTTCCTCCCACACTTCAAAGACATACTGATGGGGATCTTAGATTATGAACTCCAATGAGAACAGTGCTGATCACATCTGTAAAATGCCGTGGAATTAATGGTGTTATATAAATTTAGTATTAATGGATCTGGTTTAAAAAATGTAATAAAAGGAAGCCAGTTTACTGTCATAGCATTTGATTAATGGCATTTTCCATTTTCTTCTGGAAGTTTACTGAAGGAATGACTGACAAGAAAGAGCTAAGATGTGGGCTTAGCATGAAGATCTTTGGGAATGAGCTCATATTCCTGAATTGTGAAGGAGTAAGGGACACGATGAAACAATACTCCTTGAGCCTCGCTGGACTTGCAGTAAAACTTCTTAAGGTATAGTCATTAGTGTTAGATTTGTATAGTGATAGGAGTTCTCAAGTATCACATGATAAAATATCTTCAAAACGTCTTCAGGGATTAAATTTCTAAATTTACACACTTTCCGATGCATGTGTCATAGGACTTCTGAAACAATTGTAAAATCCCACATGTTTGGAATATTTATTGGCCATTTGATACAACAATCAGCCTTAATGGTTGAGTCATCAAAACCTAGTAAAAGGAATAACCCGTCATTTATGTTTATTTTTGTTAAGTTTTGTGACAAGTGCTCAAATTGTAAATATGTGAACCTTTTGGGACAAAAGGAATTCACTGTATATTAAAGGGGTTTTCCCACAAACAAAGTTTATTTTAATCAATAGATCTTGAAATAATAATAAGTTCCACAATTGGATGTGTTTAAAAAAAATGTTCCTGTGCTGAGATACTGTATTCTTATACAGTGTGTCCCCCCATATCCTGTCCACCGCCATTAACATGAGAACGGCGGCAGCTATAGGCATAGAAGTGGTGTCTAGGTATAGTAAAGTAGCCATGCGCTACGCAATGAAACCACCTATAGCGACACCTGGTAGAAAACAATGGAGTTAGCATTTTTATCTCAAAAACGGAACGAGATAGAGAAAAAAAGTGAATTACAAAGTTGTAGGGCATCATCAATTCAATACGAATCGACACCTTGCATACAGAAATGCTATGATTAGAACGTGTAAAACTCACAAGGCTGCGGACGTGAAGTGATACCTCATGGAGACCTCCCTACATGTCATGTGTGACCGTAAAGGGATATGGTCTGAGCATACCACATCTCCTGGGCCGGGGAAGAAGTAAAAGAGTATACAGACATTACAGCATAGGATCACAGCTGATTCTTTCTGTGATGTAAAACATTTCCTTGCCTATTTGATAAAAATGTTTTACCTCAAAGAAAGAATAATTTGCGATCCTGTGCTGTAATGTCTGTATACTTTTTTTACTACCTCTCCTGCCCAGGAGCTGTGGTATGATCAGACCATGTCCCTGTATGGTCAGACACGGCCATTACACAGTACACAGCAGGGGCACATATATCAGAATATCTCAGCACAGGAACATTTTTTTTTTTTAAACACATCCAATAGGGAAACATTATTATTCCAAAATCTAATAATTAAAATGAACTTTGTTCGTGGGAAAATCCCCTTTAAAGTTTATGATCTTAATTTTTTTTTTTCTATAATGTGATTTATAGTTTTAAATAAAGTGAAATTTGTAAATATGAGACTCCCTAATAAATACACTCAAACAAGATACAACCTCCATTGATATAAAGGGAATGTTTAATCAGAAAATGATTACAAATCTTTTTTTAAGTTAAATGTACATTTTAAAGTATTTAAATTATTTTTGTTCTTTGCAGTTTTCCATATTACTCTCTATATTAAATCTTACATTTTACAATTTTCACCCAGATCCCTAAGCCTATATCCTGTACATTGCAGAAAATCTTTCATCAGTCTCAATATTATTTAATGTGCATTTAACATAAACAGATTCCCTTTTAGCAGTCGTCTAGTAGTAGCCAAATAATGAAATCATGCTGGTCTGCGCAAAAGCGTGGTCGCATTACATTTCTTTATATAAATCACATATACAGATCTATCTGGTACAGAGCAGACCAGAAATAGAGATCTTGTTTCTTCTATAAAGTCTACAATTGTGCAGTTAATGAGGACTGAGAGGAATAAATTAAAAAATTTAGTGTGCGTGCAACAGGACAGACCCTTTCAAGTTATGTCTACCCTTAAACGGAATCTGTCAGGAGGTTTTTACTATGTAAGCTGAAGCCACCATGCTGTAGGGGTTAAAAAACAAAAATCAACTATGCTTTTCTATTCTCTGTGTTTTTGTTTTCCAAACAAACAACTTAAAGGGAACCTGTCAGCAGAAATTTTGCCCTAAACCTAAGAGTTTCCCCTTCTGCAGCTCCTGGTCTGCATTCTAGCAAGGTTCCTATAGTTATTCTGCCCCCTTTTAGATCAAAATAAATAGTTTATAAAGTTGTACCTTTCAGTTTAAAAATCTTGTTAGTTCTACCACGGGGGCGGGCTGTCTGTTGTCCGTTACTGTCCCTCCTGCCACTTTAGGTCGTCCCCCAACGCTTATTTACATACCTCAGGACGCCGCCCAGTGTGTCCGAGGTCTCGCGCATGCGCCGTGCCACTGTAGCGGGACTGTGCACAGTGGGACTGCTCTGTGCACAGTGGGACTGCTGGTGACGTTGCGCAGGCACGAGATTATGGGCGGCGCTGTGATTTTCATCAGCAAGCTCCCGCCCATAATCTCGTGCCCGCGCTTTCCCCTCTGCCTCCACCATTCTGCGCATGCCCTGACCAGATGACCCAACATCACCTCTTTCCCCTCTAGCCCTGGAGCAGGAAATAGATGGGAGGAGCGGAGCAGGACACCACTGATCATCTGGTCATCTGGCCAGGGCATGCGCAAAATGGTGGAGGGAGAGGGGAAAGCGCGGGCAAGAGATTATGGGTGGGAGCTTGCTGATGAAAATCACAGTGCCGCCCATAATTTCGTGCCTGCGCAACGTCACCAGCGCTCCCACTGTGCACAGTCCCGCTACAGTGGTATGGCGCATGCGCGAGACCTCGGACGCACTGGTCGGCGTCCTGAGGTATGTAAATGAGCGTTGGGGGACGGCCTAAAGCGGCAGGAGAGACAGTAACGGACAACAGACAGCCCACCCTCGTGGTAGAATTAATAAGATTTTCAAACTGAAAGGTACCACTTTATAAACTATTTATTTTGATCTAAAAGGGGGCAGAATAACAACAGGAACCTTGCTAGAATGCAGCCCAGGAGCTGCAGAAGGGGAAACTTTTAGGTTTAGGGCAAAATTTCTGCTGACAGGTTCCCTTTAATAACTTGATGATTATCATTGCTATGACTAGCTGGCTCATGCCATGTTGTCTGCCACGCCCCCTCCTGAGATTAGCACCTCACTAGTACAATCTGATACAATCTCTATAGGTGTGGGCGGGACAGCTCTATCAGCTCTGCTGCTTTGCTAATTCTAAATCCTCAGATTATATCAGAACTGCTGCACCCAGTAATCTAAGTGATACATCATTAGATTCAGAGTTTCTTTAGGGTACCTTCACACTTTAGCGATGCAGCAGCGATCCGACCAGCGATCTGACCTGGTCAGGATCGCTGCTGCATCGCTACATGGTCGCTGGTGAGCTGTCAAACAGGCAGATCTCACCAGCGACTAGTGACCAGCCCCCAGCCAGCAGCGACGTGAAAGCGACGCTGCGCTTGCACGAAGACGGCGTCTGGAAGCTGCGGACACTGGTAACTAAGGTAAACATTGGGTATGGTTACCCGATGTTTACCTTACTTACCAGCGCACACCGCTTAACTTAGCGTGTGCAGGGAGCAGGAGCCGGCACTGGCAGCGTGAGAGCTGCGGAGGCTGGTAACGAAGGTAAATATCGGGGAACCACCTTCGTTACCCGATGTTTACCTTGGTTACAGCTTACCGCAGGCTGTCAGGCGCCGGCTCCTGCTCCCTGCACATTCAGGATTGTTGCTCTCTCGCTGTCACACACAGCGATGTGTGCTTATCAGCGGGAGAGCAACAATAAAAAAACGAACCAGTGCTGTGTGTAACGAGCAGCGATCTCACAGCAGGGGCCAGATCGCTGCTCAGTGTCACACACAGCGAGATCGCTAATGAGGTCACAAAAAACGTGACTCAGCAGCGATCTCAGTAGCGATCTCGCTGTGTGTGAAGTACCCCTTAAGCTGGGTTTACACACTGCAACATCGCAAACGACATCGCTGTAACGTCACCGGTTTTGTGACGTTACAGCGACCTCCCCAGTGACATTGCAGTGTGTGAAACCTATCAGCGACCTGGCCCCTGCTGTGAAGTTGTGATCGCTACAAATCGTTCAGGACCATTCCTAGGTCCTTTGTTTCCCGCTGTGCAGCATGCATCGCTAGCATGTTTCAGTGTGTAAAGGGGACTTTACAGCGACTCCGCGGCTCTGTCTGTGTAGCGTCCTGATTAGCGGTCACCGGTGAAGGATTCACCGATGACCGCTAATCCCCCGAGTGACTGAAGTGTCCCCCCCTCTCTCATACTCACCGGTCCCCGGCGCTGCACGGCGTTCACTCTGCTCCAGCGGCTTTTCCTTTTTTGAAAAAGCCGGCCGCTCATTAAACAATCTCGTATTCCCTGCTTTTCCCCGCCCACCGGCAAATATGATTGGTTGCAGTGAGACACGCCCACACGCTGAGTGACAGCTGTGTCACTGCACCCAATCACAGCAGCCGGTGGGCGTGTCTATACTGTGCAGTAAAATAAATAAATAAATAATTAAAAAATCCGGCGTGAGGTCCCCCCCAATTTTAATACCAGCCAGATAAAGCCATACGGCTAAAGGCTGGTATTCTCAGGATGGGGAGCTCCACGTTATGTTATGGGGAGCCCCCCAGCCTAACAATATCAGCCAGCAGCCGCCCAGAATTGCCTCATACATTAGATGCGACAGTTCTGGGACTGTACCCGGCTCTTCCCGATTTGCCCTGGTGCGTTGGCAAATCGGGGTAATAAGGAGTTATTGGCAGCCCATAGCTGCCAATAAGTCCTAGATTAATCATGTCAGGTGTCTCCCCGAGATACCTTCCATGATTAATCTGTAAATTACAGTTAAAAAACACACACCCGAAAAATCCTTTATTAGAAATAAAAAACACTAACAAATTCCCTCATTACCAATTTATTACCCACAACAAAGCCCTCCTTGTCCGGTGTAATCCACGGTCCTCCAGCGTCGCATCCAGCTCTGCTGCATGCAGGTGACAGGAGCAGCAGAAGACACAGCCACTCCTGTCACCTCCACGCAGCTAATGAAGAGAGCCGTGTGATCGGCTGAGCTGTCACTGAGGTTACCTGGATCCAGCGGTGGATGCAGCGGTGGCCGCGGGTAACCTCAGTGACAGCTCAGCTGATCGCGCTACTCACCGCCGCTCCGGTCAGCTCCACGCAGCAAATGAGGTGAGTAGCGCGATCAGCTGAGCTGTCACTGAGGTTACCCGCGGCCACCGCTGGATCCACCGCTGGATCCAGGTAACCTCAGTGACAGCTCAGCCGATCACACGGCTCTCTTCATTAGCTGCGTGCAGGTGATAGGAGCGGCTGTGTCTTCTGCTGCTCCTGTCACCTGCATGCAGCAGAGCTGGATGCGACGCTGGAGCATCCTGGATTACGCCGGACAAGGAGGGCTTTGTTGTGGGTAATAAATTGGTAATGAGGGAATGTGTTTGTGTTTTTAATTTCTAATAAAGGATTTTTTCGGGTGTGTGTGTGTTTATTTACTGTCACTTACAGATTAATCATGGAAGGAATCTCGGGGAGACGCCTGACATGATTAATCTAGGACTTATTGGCAGCTATGGGCTGCCAATAACTCCTTATTACCCCGATTTGCCAACGCACAAGGGCAAATCGGGAAGAGCCGGGTACAGTCCCAGAACTGTCGCATCTAATGTATGCGGCAATTCTGGGCGGCTGCTGACTGATATTGTTAGGCTGGGGGGCTCCCCATAACGTGGGGCTCCCCATCCTGAGAATACCAGCCTGCAGCCGTATGGCTTTATCTGGCTGGTATTAAAATAGGGGGAACCGCACGCCGGATTTTTTAATTATTTATTTATTTTACTGCACAGTATAGACACGCCCACCGGCTGCTGTGATTGGGTGCAGTGACACAGCTGTCACTCAGCGTGTGGGCGTGTCTCACTGCAACCAATCACATTTGCCGGTGGGCAGGGAAAGCAGGGAATACGAGATTGTTTAATGAGCGGCCGGCTTTTTCAAAAAAGGAAAAGCCGCCGGAGCAGTGTGAACGCCGTGCAGCGCCGGTGATCGGGGATCGGTGAGTATGAGAGAGGGGGGGAAATCACCAGCAAATGAGGTGAGTAACGCGATCAGCTGAACTGTCACTGAGGTTACCCCCGGCCACCGCTGCATCCACCGCTGGATCCAGGTAACCTCAGTGACAGCTCAGCCGATCACACGGCTCTCTTCATTAGCTGCGTGCAGGTGACAGGAGCGGCTGTGTCTTCTGCTGCTCCTGTCACCTGCATGCAGCAGAGCTGGATGCGACGCTGGAGGACCGTGGATTACGCCGGACAAGGAGGGCTTTGTTGTGGGTAATAAATTGGTAATGAGGGAATTTGTTAGTGTTTTTTATTTCTAATAAAGGATTTTTTGGGTGTGTGTTTTTTAACTGTAATTTACAGATTAATCATGGAAGGTATCTCGGGGTGACGCCTGACATGATTAATCTTGGACTTATTGGCAGCTATGGGCTGCCAATAACTCCTTATTACCCCGATTTGCCAACGCACCAGGGCAAATCGGGAAGAGCCGGGTACAGTCCCAGATCTGTCGCATCTAATGTATGCGGCAATTCTGGGCGTCTGCTGGCTGATATTGTTAGGCTGGGGGGCTCCCCATAACGTGGAGCTCCCCATCCTGAGAATACCAGCCTGCAGCCGTATGGCTTTATCTGGCTGGTATTAAAATAGGGGGGGACCGCACGCCGGATTTTTTAATTATTTATTTATTTACACGGCACACAGAGCCGCGCGGCATTAAATGAAGTCGGGTGAAGTTCACCTGCTTTTTTGACACATCCCCAACGACCAGCTAGTCGCTCTGCAGGTCCGGATCGCTGTTAGGTCGTTGGCCAGGTCTGCCTGTTTGACAGCTCACCAGAGACTTTGTAGCGATCCCGGCTAGGTTGAGATCGCAGGTTGGATCGCTAGAAAGTCTCAGTGTGTAAACCCAACTTTACCTACAAAGAGACTGCTCTCAGATGAGATAACAAAAACCTGCTGACAGATTCCCTTTAAACAGCTTATCTACATACAAATTTAATTTGTAAATACCTTTGGCCCTATTCATTATTACATTTGAGCCTTTTTTATGTTGAGTTTTTGGTGTTTTACCTTTATTTTCAGGTTTCCTTTTTTGACTCTTTTTAGTCTATTTTGTATATGTGTTTTTCTGTTTGTTTTTTTTTTAGTTAGCCATTGCTTGCTTTATTTAAGGATTTCAGGATGTTAATGTTACCTAATTTATCATTTTTCGCAAATGTACTGCAGTCCCCCGAAGTAATTTTATGTAAATTTGAATTTTTTTTACATTTTGCTAAAACTGGAATTTTGTTTGCTTTTCAAAGTCACAAAAGTGGACTGAAAAATAATCACCATTTTTTAACTTTGTGTAAAATTTGTGAACTGAATGCAGCATTTTGATGAATTTGGAGCAAAATCATCAGCGAATAACACAAGATAAAAAAAGAAAAGTGAATAAAAAATGCAAATAATGAATTGTGGCCAAAGTGTTTACCTTGTGTATTCACAATTGTGCTTGAAAACAGTCAACAAGCTTGTTGTCATTGACATCTTTACCAATTAGATGAGCCCCTATGGTGGAGTGAGACAGGTCACAGGTTTTTCTTCCTGTCCCTGCTGAATAGACTATAGTTTCCAGAATAAATACCGCCAGTACAAGCTCAGTGCAGATACTGAGCCAGCAAGAAATTCTGGGGGACGTTAGCTCTAAATTCTACAAAACGTTCAGTGCACCTCCTCTGAATTGTTATAGAGACCTCAGCTAAGTGGAATATTTTTATACATTATAACAACATTTTTAAGAATATTTTTACTTATTGGTCAAAAAAATGATAGTCTTAAATGCACTAAGGGATATGAGAATATCTAATTGTATCTAGATTGTAAGGTGTTGTTATTTGTTACAGGGCCAAGAAGTTCAGTATAACAGAAGGCTAACCTTGGCGGCAGACAGCGTTATATTTCCGGTAATTTCTGGCTTTCCTGTTGAGCTTGCCATCAATGCCTCAGCTTCAACCTGCATCAAGATCCGAGGAAATATGGACTTTAAGCAGCAAACTAATTTCTTCATAAATGGATATGTTAAGCCAAGGTAAGAAAACTTAGGGTAATAAAAGTGTCAAAGAAATGCAAATATCCTGCCCCGTATGAGGAGACCCTTACTAAAAACACATGGCGCTAGCTTAAAGGTCCTTTCTGAGATTTTACCAAAAGCAACATATAGGTACCCATCTGCGTAAGAGATTATTCCCAACTCATTAAGTGATGACATACCTCTAGGGTTTGCCATTTAGGGGAGGAAACGATTGTTGCAACCTGTTTGGCCCAAGAGATAAGGGGCCCACATCCCCCTCCAAAGTAGGTGGAATTGTGCATTATGATGAGACTGGACTGAAAAGGGCACATATATTGTTCTTGCATGGGTGCCCTCTTCTCTCTGTGTCCGCTAATATTGCCATCACTTTATGATTGGCGGCGCTGCAACCTCTGGGATCCCCATTGATACTTAGTCCACCTCACTGTCCTTTCTTTGCACAGGTAGTTTTGCGGGAAAACCACACTCAAGAGTGAGATCATCTGTAGTTTCCTGCACAGCTCGGTGGTCAGGAACACTTATGTTTTGGGGAAAAAACTGTTTAGGGGCCACATTGCTTATTTAGCCTCTTTATTCTCAGTTTCGGTGGTGGTCCCAGAAGTTGCACAGCCACAATGATAAAGTGAGTGAGAACTCAAATGAAAAAGTGCAATGGGTCTTATCTGGGAATAGAAAGTGAGGTGGTGTTCTCAAGGAAAACGTTAAGGAACTGTACATGACAGTTGCTGCAGTTCCATGAGCTCTATGAGCTGACCGTTCAGCGAGGAAGGAACATGTGTATGGTCAGATTAATTAAGCCATGCAATTTTTGAAGTTAATGGTTCCCCCACTATATGTGTTTCTTCTTCATAGGGACTTTAGCCACAATGGGCTAATATGGTTAAAGTCCTATTGTGGAAGTCAGAGATTTCGAAACGCGTAGACTAAATAAACCATTAACTTCAAAATCATATTGCTTCATTAATCTGATGGCAGCGCAGAATCATACACATTCTACTTCCTCATTATAATGATAAAGTGATGAACATCTTGGGAATATGAAATCACTTTAAAAGATAGGAGTAACCTTTTAAGATGGTTTTCTTCCGTATTGCTGCAGGCGATTGTCCGGTCTCTCGCTATGGAAGAGACCTATCAATCACCACCAGGAGCACTGGGGGTAGCCGGCCAAGGACGGAGCCTTACTAATCTCATCTCTCCCTATAGTCCCGGCTGGATTTTTCAAATGCTTTTGTGTTTCAGAGATAAATATACCTAGTTGCAATGAAGCACTCGACTCTGACTCAGATCGCCTGTGGTTTGGGCAGCATGAGTCAAGTGACCGGTTCCATTTAATCTATACATTATGTTATATTACATTTGTAAGGTGTATGCAGGTTCCTTTGTATGTAAAGCTTTTACTTGTTCCATACCAGCTATAAATGGAGGTCTATTATTACTGCAGATCTCCCCTTTACTAGTTGTTTGATTAGGATATCTTAGAGATAAAGCATTGAATAAGAAAAAGAACAATTTATGAAAATGTCTTAGAATAAATAAAATAAATGTCTGAAAAATAAATGTATGAAAAAAATCTTAGAATAAAGTGCTTAAAGAGGTGTAGTTGGTGTAATAATAATATTAGCAGATACCTCCAATTAAAAATGTAGTATAGTTCTCCTGATTCACTATGTCTCTAACCGCATGTTCAGGGCATTGCTGGACCTTAGCTATCCATGGTTCTGACCACTAGCAAATAACTAACAAACTCTCACTAAATGCATGGTCATAATCATGAACAATACACTATCAACACCGGTCACCTCCCCTCTGGTGACCTCATGCGGGGCCTGTTTATGGGATGGGCTCCAATTCTCAGAAGATTATGAAATCCCAGCTTCCGGGATATCTTCACTCTTGAGAGTCACAGTTGGGTGATATTACCATCATCTTTCCTATCATGATTTTACCTGTTCATAGATTGGAGAGATGACGTGGCTAGTATCATCTAGTTTGCAAATCAAAAAAGTATCATCTAGTTGGCAGATATTCATTTGGGAGATATGTCAGTTTTCAGAAGAGGAAGAACATTTTTTTGCATGTTGCACTTTTTCTTCAGATCTGAAAAACTGAAACAAAAAAAAAACCCAGACGGATCCCAGAGGGGGGCCCCTCTACTTCTGTCTGCTTCAGTTATCCATCAGATCATTTATGACATTATTTGATATAGGTTTTGTGCTAGACCGAATTGTCAAATAGAATGTGAAAACGGAAATGTGAATTATTGTAAATTCTAAATCGAGAGACTTTTGTACTGCTTTCCCCTGACAGTGCTTCACTCCAGCTCTC
This sequence comes from Anomaloglossus baeobatrachus, assembly GCF_048569485.1. Classification (NCBI taxonomy): domain Eukaryota; kingdom Metazoa; phylum Chordata; class Amphibia; order Anura; family Aromobatidae; genus Anomaloglossus; species Anomaloglossus baeobatrachus. The sequence goes on along the minus strand of NC_134359.1, from coordinate 226,177,316 downwards.
AGCCCATATGGGAATTACCGGTGCAGTGGGAAAAATGGGCCTGAAATGGGTGACAGGTGTTAAAAGTATGACTGTCTTGGATGGTGGTATTCATGTGAAGCGTGGACAAGATCTCAAGGTTTTCCTGAATACACATGAAGAATCTATGGAAATACTTGATTACAGGTGAGGTTTCAGTGATATTATCCATGTGAAGCTTTATGTGGACATCAAATATGAAGTTTCTTGTAATATCAGAAAACTTTGAGACACCTAACTGTCTGGGGTTCAGCAGATCCATCTCGTGTCAAAAGTGCAGATGGTAATGTCGCACCCCAGGGCTATGGGGTACTCGGTCCTGGGCAGTATATTCACTGGGACAGTGGGTGGCCATTGCCCGGTTCCGTGACCCTGGGGGTCGCTTAAAAGGGGTTATGTACATGGGAATGATAATAAAGTTTTTGTTGTGATGCCACTTGTGGGTTGCGGCTATTTAGACGGAGCCACCGCTGCCCAGTCTCTCGCTGCTGGGGCTGATATTAATGGCAGCCTGGATGTTGGGCCCTCCGCAAGTAGGGCCAGGCCCCAGGGGATAGATGATGGTGTTGGCACGGAAAGAAGGTAGGCCACACAAGGGATTGCAGTATAGCTGGTTTCTTTACTTACAGCGTTGTTATGGCTGGCAACCCGATGAAGGCTGGTCCTCACCACTGGTCCCCTTAGTTCCACTGCCAGTGTGGTGACCTGGTGGCTGTCTTGCCCTGCACCTGTCTGGTTGGTGGGTCCCTGTGGCTTGGAGTGTCTGGGGGTCCCCTCCTGGTTCTCTTTAAGTCTTAGTCCGTATAACAGGTAGCTTGAACCCTGTGGGGTCGGTTTCTCTGTTCCCGTTCCCCGGTTCTCCCGTTGCTACTGTGTCCCGAACTTTACGGTTGGTGAGGTCCTGGATGGTCCCCTCACTGTACAGATTTTATCAGGTCTGCCTGGAGCGTTTTCCTGAACTGAGGCATTGTACCCCACTGGTGCTATGGTTCCGTGAGTACTTTGCCGTACTCCACCGGCAACCACATGCCTGGGCCCACAGGTCACTGCTACACTCTCCCGTCAGTACGGTTTCGTCCGTCTCCTCTCACTTCCACTTACTGACTGTCTGACTCCTCCCCCCTGGTTGTCGTCTAGTGGACTGGATCGGTTCCACCCCTAGATGGCCATCGATTGGGTCCAACCCTAGCCTGTCACCAGTCCTTGGGAAAGGGAAAAACAGGGATTAAAAAGAATGTTTTGATGTTACCGGCACTGGTCTTCTGGGTCCCTGAGGGTAGGCCCTGCATCCTTGACAGGATGCAGTTCCCTGCAGCTCCTGATGGCTTCAGGGGCACTACATTACCATCACTATTCTGCAATATAGCGGGTGAATATTTGCACAGGAGTAGGAGTATACAGTGTAGTCATCTTCTACAAATTCTCAAAATTAACTTACCATATCAGCAAAAATATTTCCCTGATAAAATCAGGGAAATTAGAGGTTTATATAATCTACTAGATATCATCACATAATCATATAAAGCTGGGCGCATATTAGCATTACAGTGAAAGTGGTTTCTGCATTAGATGTCATTTGGGTTTGATTATGGACAGTAGGTCAGAAGAAGTATTGCCATTGGTAGGATCACTTGGCAGCAATGACAATAGTGACATCTGCAGGTTATCTGTATGTACTACAGCTCTCTGTGTTTTGGACGTTCCAACTGTCCACAATGTGATTGCTGCCACACAGCATGGACTAAGCAATCAGTTCCTTTTAACATTTCCGTCATAGGGGACACATGATACAAAAGACCTCCATTACACGAGTTGAAATTATTGCTCTCTAGTTTCTAGCCAAAAGTCTAATAACCACTGGCACCCTCTTAATTTCCATTACCTGTTGTCCAGTTATAAGGTTACCTATATCAGCACCATGGTTTATTTATGGGCCCAGCAAGAGTGAATAAAGCCAATTATGTATTTATGAGTTAATTGAGGCTAAGAATACATTCACACGTTTGTATATTTTCTTGCTAAAACTGTTAGAGCAGCCCTAACTCTAATTTAGAAGTTTCTTGGATTCAGATGATGAAAATGGAAATGCCCGGCTTGTGATTTCTACCAATCTCCAATATTGAAAGTAGTGTTCATTTATTTTATACCCGTCATTAATATATGTGTTCTGTAGATAAATGTAGGCGGTTCATACATAATAGCAAATAGCAGAAATCATATCTGCATGATAAATAAAAACACTCCCAGTGTCTACTTCGCTTAGTCATGCCCCCCATCAGTTCTTTGTTCTGAAAAGTTATTACACCTTTTGAGATTTGGCATGCCTGAAGATGTTAATCCCTTCCTTACTCTAATAAAAGCATATGTGGATCAGAGGGGTGTAGTAAAACCTTTCTTAGTCTGTGTTATTTTAGGTGATTGTGATTATCACAGTGTGATGTGATTTATTTGATGAGTGAGGTCTAGGGTACGTCCACATGGGACTGGTTTAGGGATGAATGAACCCAAGGTTTGGTGTTTAGTGTTCATACCAAACACTTTACAGAAAAAAACAGAGTTCGGGTTCAGCGTTTGTGTTTCACGTATTCAAACCACTTGTGTGAGCATCGCTGTGCTCGAGTACGCATGCTAGCTGCTTGCAGTGTTTGAATTGCTCGCAATGGGTGTAACAACAGCGTAATTGGATGTAGTGTGCACCGAACAAAAATGGAGAAACCCTTCCCACCCACCCCCGAAAGTGATCTGTTTATGGCTAGCTGTATGTGGTCCGAGACCCAAACTGCCCAAATAGTGACTTCCATTGGGGTTCAGGTCAAGTCCAGTTCCCAAACCAAACTTTATCAAAAGTCCATCTGAACCCACCGAAGCGAACTTCCAGGGGTCTGCTCATCTCTAGACTGGATAACTACAGCAAAAATCCACAGTGAAATCTGCAGTAGCAGAATCGTCACTATCCCTACTTAACAAATGATCTTCAATGTCATAGTTTGGTTATATATTTTATATATTTAATAGCTCAGCTAGACATATACACAGAAATGAAAGAATAAAGGTCTTGGAATTATATGTTAGAACTTGTACCTAGCTATTGATATGCCAGCTACATACTTGAACAAATAAAAAGCACAGTATTAATTAGTGGGTTACCTGCAGAACTTTATATTTGCCACAATTATAAGGGAAAAAAATGATCTCAGCTGGGCCTCCAAAAGAAAGAAAACTTCATATTGCAGATGGTGCATGGGAAAAGAACTCCTTGTTGAAGGAGCAGGAATACATCCAATACATACAAATCAATGTCCAGCAACAAGTAGAACAATTAAAAATCCCTTTATTTCACTGAAAAAGCAATGATGAAAGGCTGAAATTCCAAGACTTTCCTTCTCATTTCAAACTACCCAGTAATCATAGCCAGACTTTATGACTTTAATTTTTCTACTTTGGATGTTTTGTTACACCCTGAAGTTTTATATTGTACCCATATCTACTTGGATATTGATCATGTAAGTGATATTATTAATTACTTATTGTTCTCTTCAAGCTCCCAATTGTACCTTATGACTACAGATGTTGTGGAAAAAATAAAAAGTCCTAGAGGCCAGACTGAAAGAAAGTCCTGCATGAATGAGGAAGGTAAGATCACAGATGGACAATCTACATTGTAAAGTCTCATTAAATTTGTAATACAATAGGTTTCAACTTACTATTTTTTTTACTTTTTGATAATGCATTTACATAACAAAAATGTGCTGTAGGCATTTTATGGGACACACTAGTCCAGTCCATTCAGTTTTAGTATTTAACTTTAATATATATTTATATTTTTTGTTGCATATTTATTAATCTTTATTTTTTTATTTCTAAACTGACAACCAACCTATTCATTTATTGATATTTTATACTTTTTGATATTTTCCATTATACATGTCATGACCACATAGATTCCAGGAATGAAGTCTAGAGTTGCAGGGCCCATTTATTGGGAGCATATGAGTGATGGAACCAGATTTGTAGACGTATATGATCCATAGACTTCAGCAGAAGAACACCAGAGTTATATGAACTAAAATGCATGATGATGGCAATAAAACCAATATCCATTTACATAGTTACATAGTTACTTAGGTTGAAAAAAGACCTAGGTCCATCTAGTTCAACCTTCCTCCACCAGTTCTACATTTAGTCACTAAGTCATTTATAACCAACAATGTTTTGTGTACTGAGGAAATCATCCAGCCCTTTTTTAAAAGCTGTTATAGTATCTGCCATTACTACCTCTTGTGGTAGGGCATTCCACAGTCTGACTGCTCTAACTGTAAAGAACCCTTTCCTATTTAGCTGTTGGAATCGCTTTTCTTCCACTCGCAGTGAGTGCCCCCTGGTCCTTAGTACTGTCTTTGGAAGAAATAAGTCATGTGCCAGTCCTTTATATTGACCACACATGTATTTATACATATAAATGAGATCTCCTCTGAGACGTCTTTTTTCTAAGCTAAACATATCTAACTTTTTCAACCTGTCATCATATGTGAGGCCTTCCATTCCTTGTAGTAGTCTAGTTGCCCGCCTTTGAACTGACTCTAACTTCTGAATGTCCTTTTTAAAATGTGGAGCCCAAAACTGGATCCCGTATTCCAGATGTGGCCTTACAAGTGATTTATAGAGGGGTAACAATACGTTGGGATCACGGGATCTAATCTCTCTTTTTATACACCCTAGAATCTTGTTTGCTTTTGCAGCTGCTGCTTGACATTGAGTGCTGCTGCTCAGCTTATTTGTAATGAGAATACCCAAGTCCTTCTCCTGTTCTGTAGTCCCGAGTTTACTTCCATTTAATGTATACGCAGCTATAGGATTACTTCGTCCTAGGTGCATTACTTTACATTTATCAACATTAAATCTCATTTGCCAAGTATCTGCCCATTCTGACATCTTATCCAGATCTGTTTGTAATATTGTACTATCCAGGTCAGTTTTTAATATCCTACATAGTTTGGTGTCATCGGCAAAGACTGACACTGTACTATCAATCCCATCCACAAGGTCATTAATAAAGAGATTAAAAAGAATCGGTCCAAGCACAGATCCCTGCGGCACCCCACTGCTGACTATAGCCCATTTAGAGAATGTACCATTTATGACTACTCTTTGTTTCCTATCTTTTAGCCAATTCCTTACCCAGTTGCATATTGTGTCCCCTAGTCCTTGCTTCTGGAGCTTTAGTATAAGGCTATTATGTGGTACAGTATCAAATGCCTTTGCAAAGTCCAAATAAATCACATCAGCTGCATTACCAATATCCAGGTTTGAACTTACCCCCTCATAGAACCCCAACAGGTTGGTTAGACACGACTTATCTTTCATGAATCCATGCTGTTTGTCAGTTATCATATTATTTTCTGCAATATATTTTTGCATGTCATCCCTTAAAATGCCCTCAAAAACTTTGCATACTACTGATGTCAGGCTTACTGGACGGTAGTTGCCTGGATCTACCCTCTTACCTTTCTTAAATATCGGTACCACATCAGCAATCCTCCAATCCTGAGGCACCAACCCTGTTACAAGTGAGTCTAAAAAGATGAGATACAGCGGTCTGTCGATTACGGAGCTCAATTCCCTCAATATTCGTGGATGAATGCCATCTGGCCCTGGGGATTTGTCAATTAACCATCAGGAGTGTAACTATAGTGCATGTAGGGGTTGCAGTTGCACCTCGGAGCTAGAGCCTAGAGAGGCCCAAAACGTCTCTTTGGCCCATATGAGAAGACCAATACTATTAAAGACCTGTGATAGTTAAGGGCCCCATTGGACATATTGCATTGAGGTGCTTCAGATTCAAGCTATGCTGCTATTTACCATTTGCACTTTTATTTTCATAGCTTCCAAGCTGTTGGGTTGGCAGCCTTGTTTGGAATTGTCTTTCCCTGATGGGGATAATATTTTACCTTTCCCCTTGTCTGGACCAGGAAAAGCATTGCTCCTATTAAGAAAGCATGACAAGGGGCTGAAACAATATCTCCTTGAAGCCTCCTACAATCATATATCACAGGTACATCGGATTTATGATTTATTTTTTCTGTAGATTTTATGAAACTATTAGACTAATTGCAGCGAGTAAAACTGTGGTGTAGCAAAGTCCCACATATGTATTTATTTGTTATCCATTCATATATCCAAATATCACAAGAAATGGTTAGAAATTAGTGATGGGCGGACTCACAGATAACTGGGACTGGCTGATCCTGGTGATCTGATTTCTGAAATACGGTTCCGAGCCAGATTTCGTTCCCCATATAAGTCTATGGGGGTGAGAATCTGGCGATTAAAAATGGTGGTAGAAGGGATAGAGTGATGGGATGCAACAATTCTGGTGTGGCTGTTGGCTGCTATTTTTAGCCTGGGGGGTCCCAATAACCATGGGACTCCCCAGGCTGAGAATATCAGCCCCCAGCTATTGGGTTTATCTTGGTTGGGTATCAAAATTAGGGGGGACCGCATGCCGTTTTTAAAAATGATTCCTTTAAATAAGTATATATATTAAAAAAAAGCTGCATGAGGTTCCTCTTATTTTAATACACAACCAAGATAGACGCAAGGCTGAAAGCTGCAACCTGTAGCTGTAAGGCATTATCCATCCTGGGTATTATAATATGAGGGACATTATGACAATTGTTTGATTTATTTATTTATCTTTATACCACAATGCTGACCTGCAGACAGCTGCACTGCTTTCCCTGCCCACCGGTCGCCCTGGCGCCTGTGATTAGTTGCAGTCAGACGCTGTCACACAGGCTGGGGGCTCGCGTTGGAGCCTTCGTAAGTATGAAGTGCTTGCTTCATTCTTATTTTCTTTATTCTTTTATTTTTTTTCATTTCCTGAGTGCGAGATCCGGATCAATACCAAGAATCCCGGGCCTTGGTTTGACACCCAGGCACCTTTGAAACCACACGGATCCGGACTTTTATAGTCCGGGTCCTCTCATCACTTTTAGAAATAACAGCTGATAGTTGGACATTTATTCCTGTCTATTTGGTTTTGTTTTAAATTAAATATTATTCCATATGGTTTTCCAGATCCCTACTTGCAGTCATGCAAAATACAGATACTTGGATATTTACATTGACAGTGCAGTTATCAAACCTCAAGAAAGTTTTCTTTTTCAACTGGAAATAACAAGGAAGATTCCTACTAAATGACAGCAGGCAGAATTAAAAGGAAACTGTCAGCAGGTTTTTGCTATTTAATAAAAAAAACATCATGATGTAAGGGTTAAAACATTAAAACACTGAATTCAGGGATGTATCACTTATTAGGCTGTGTGCAGTTCTTTCCACACAATGAAGGTTTTATCATCAGGAAATTATGGACTACAGTGCACACGAGCTCTGGTCTGACCACTCCCCCTCCTCTGATAAGCAGCTCACTGTCAATATATAATGTACACAGCGAGTTGTGGTGAGGGCGGGGTTAGCGATCTGAGCTATACTACAGGTAAGAACTCTGATTGTGTCACAACAGCTGCACTCAGTAAACTAAGTGATACATTGTTGGAATCAGGGTCTCCTTTCTTACATTATGCTGGTCTCAGATGAAGTAGCAAAAACCTGGTTACAGATTTCCTATAAGAAAGCTAACAAATTGATAAATAGCATTTATTTAAAAAATGTCTTTTCATTATACAAATATATACAAGCATATGTTTTCCCTGACATAGAAATACCACTTTAACCCTTACATAACCCATGCCATAAACCAGGTTTGACTGCTGTTATTCCCAGTCCTTATTGGGATCTGATTGCTGTGGGACCCCAATAATCATGAGAATGAAAGTCTGGAGCCCCCGTTTGAATGGAGCTGATTTTGTGTGCAACAAATCCTTGTATTGTCTATGGGACACAATGGAGAGACAGTGCACATGGCTGCTGTTCTCTCTTTTCAGAGGAGTTGTTTGGAACCCCTATACTTATGATCTGTGGGTACCACAGCAATTGGACCAATATGAAGAAATATAAAGATAGATTTCATTTTCCCTGTATTTTATGCTGAGTTTTTGTACTTTATGCTACTGTTTTTTCAGAGAGGTGGATGGTTGCCAAATGAAGCCACATTGCACTTTTTCCTTGGAACGCCAAAATCTGAGATGAAAAGGGATGTTGGTATTGATCTTTATTATAACATACCACATAGGAAATTCAGACTAAAGCTTTTACATCCCAAAAAGAAGATTCAGATGGATGGTAGGTAATGTGGAGCTACAGTACACACATTTCTTACAAGTACTGATCATCAGCATTACTAGTAATAAAACTGTACCTTGAGCATAGATATGTAATAAAGACTTGTATCTAAGGAGGGAAACCGATATTTCAAAGTACGAGACAATTTCAAAGTACAAAGCTAAGCAGCGATTGACCTTGGAACACAAGAGCATGCTAAATCATCTATGCTGGGGAACCTTAACATGATGTATATAGGCCTAAAAGGGCAAACAGAAAAGGTTTTACCTCTGGAATAATATCTAGGAATGAGCGAAACGCATGGAAGTTGAGTTCTCCAGGTTCAGTTGGACCATAGTTACATAGTTACATAGTTACTAAAGTTGAAAAAAGACCTAGGTCCATCTAGTTCAACCTTCCTCCACCAGTTCTACATTTAGTCACTAAGTCATTTATAACCAACAATGTTGTGTGTACTGAGGAAATCATCCAGCCCTTTTTTGAAAGCTGTTATAGTATCTGCCATCACTACCTCTTGTGGTAGGGCATTCCACAGTCTGACCGCTCTAACTGTAAAGAACCCTTTCCTATTTAGCTGTCGGAATCGCTTTAATGCCACTCGCAGTGAGTGCCCCCTGGTCGTTAGTACTGTCTTTGGAAGGAATAAGTCATGTGCCAGTCCTTTATATTGACCACACATGTATTTATACATATAAATGAGATCTCCTTTGAGACGTCTTTTTTCTAAGCTAAACATATCTAACTTTTTCAACCTGTCATCATATGGGAGGCCTTCCATTCCTTGTAGTAGTCTAGTTGCCCGCCTTTGAACTGACTCTAACTTCTGAATGTCCTTTTTAAAATGTGGAGCCCAAAACTGAATCCCATATTCCAGATGTGGCCTTGCAAGTGATTTATAGAGGGGTAATAATACGTAGGGATCACGGGATCTAATCTCTCTTTTTATTCACCCTAGCATCTTGTTTGCTTTTGCAGCTGCTGCTTGACATTGAGTGCTGCTGCTCAGCTTATTTGTAATGAGAATACCCAAGTCCTTCTCCTGTTCTGTAGTCCCGAGTTTACTTCCATTTAATGTATACGCAGTTATAGGATTACTCCGTCCTAGGTGCATTACTTTACATTTATCAACATTAAATCTCATTTGCCAAGTATCTGCCCATTCTGACATCTTATCCAGATATTTTTGTAATATTATACTATCATGGTCAGTTTTTAATATCCTACATAGTTTGGTGTCATCAGCAAAGACTGACACTTTACTATCAATCCCATCCACAAGGTCATTAATAAAGAGATTAAAAAGAATTGGTCCTAGCACAGATCCCTGTGGCACTCCCATTTAGAGAATGTTCCATTTGTGACTACTCTTTGTTTCCTATCTTTTAGCCAATTCCTTACCCAGTTGCATATAGTTTCCCCTAGTCCTTGCTTCTGGAGCTTTAGTATAAGGCTATTATGTGGTACAGTATCAAATGCCTTTGCAAAGTCCAAATAAATCACATCAGCTGCATTAGCAATATCCAGGTTTGCACTTACCCCCTCATAGAACCCCAACAGGTTGGTTAGACACGACTTATCTTTCATGAATCCATGCTGTTTGTCAGTTATTATATTATTTTCTGCAACATATTTTTGCATGTCATCCCTTAAAATGCCCTCAAAAACTTTGCATACTACTGATGTCAGGCTTACTGGACGGTAGTTGCCTGGATCCACCCTCTTACCTTTCTTAAATATCGGTACTACATCAGCAATCCTCCAATCCTGAGGCACCAACCCTGTTACAAGCTAGTCTAAAAAGATAAGATACAGCGGTCAGATAAGATACAGCGGTAAAAGTTTGATTTGGGACCTGGACTTGACCTGAACTTAACCCTGGACCCTGAACCCCATATAACTCAAAGGTGACCCAAACTTTGGTGCTGTAAAATGGTCAGAGAAAGGGCTAGGGGGCTGCAAAAGGAAGCAAAATATGGATAAGAGCAGGACAATTGCCCTGCAAACAAAAGTAAATGAGGAACTGTTGAAGCGCTTTGGCACGAAACGGTCGTCGTCAGATATGCGGCGTCTATCTATCTCCCAACCCACTGTGATTTTATGGAAATTCACAGAATAAAGTAACCAGTTTTGCATACTATGGGGAGTTCCACTCATTTTTTTCTTTATTGTGGAATACAAATGTGAATAAGGATTACATTTTTTCTTTTAAAAACGGCCTGGGGTTCCCCTTATTTTTGATAACCAGTGCAGGTAAAGTAGACATCTGGAGGCTGCAGCCCTCAGCTGTCTGCTTTACCTTGGCTAGATATCAAAAATAGAGCGGACCCCAGTCTGTTTTTTTAAATGATATAACCTATATAAATCCTCTATGTTTATATCCTATAAAAATTCCCTACATAACGTAATAACATTCAAACCTACAAAGTAAGTCATGGACTACAATAGTAATAGAAAGGTTTTTACTATTTTAATGAATGCTATACATACAGTATAAAATACTTTATAAAGGTACCCATTGAGGGGTAAGGGGTCTGCTGTAGAAAAAGGGTAATACAAATATATAGAGAGGTCGCACACCACAACTAAACCTGACAACATAAATATATGCTACAAAGATATACAATAAAATATAGCATTGGTTTACAATAAAGCGAAAAACTTATTTTAAGGCAAAGTAGCAAGGTTTAAATGACCATCAGAAGCTCAGTGTGAAAACTTACTCACAGTTATATAGAGAGTAATACCTAGGATCACTGCAACTCTCTATGTTTTTAATGGAACCCCATATATATTTGCTGACAACTGCAGGATATAGTATCCTATAAATATCTGTGGTTATATACTGTAGATGTGTATGCAATAGTAACCTCAATCATTCCACCTTGACACGCGTTTCACCACCTCTTCAGTTTCATCAGGAGATGTACAGTACAGACCAAAAGTTTGGACACACCTTCTCATTCAAAGAGTTTTCTTTAGTTCCATGACTCTGAAAATTGTAGATTCACATTGAAGGCATCAAAACGATGAATTAACAAATGTGGAATGAAATACTTAACAAAAAAGTGTGAAACAACTGAAAATATGCCTTATATTTTAGGTTCTTCAAAGTAGTCACCTTTTGCTTTGATTACTGCTTTGCACACTCTTGGTATTCTCTTGATGAGCTTCAAGAGGTAGTCACCGGAAATGGTCTTCCAACAGTCTTGAAGGAGTTCCCAGAGATGCTTAGCACTTGTTGGCCTTCACTCTATGGTCCAGGTCACCCCAAACCATCTTGATTGGGTTCAGGTCTGGTGACTGTGGAGGCCAGTTCATCTGGCATAGCATCCCATCACTCTCCTTCTTCGTCAAATAGCCCTTACAGAGCCTGGAGGTGTGTTTGGGGTCATTGTCCTGTTGAAATATAAATGATGGTCCAACTAAGCGCAAACTGCATGGAATAGCATGCCGCTGAACGATGCTGTGGTAGCCATGCTGGTTCAGTATGCCTTCAATTTTGAATAAATCCCCAACAGTGTCACTAACAAAGCACCACCACACCATCACACCTCCTCCTCCATGCTTCACAGTGGGAACCAGGCATATAGAGTCCATCAGTTCACCTTTTCTGCGTCGCACAAAGACACGGTGGTTGGATCCAATGATCTCAAGTTTGGACTCATCAAACCAAAGCACAGATTTTCACTGGTCTAATGTCCATTGCTTGTGTTCTTTAGCCCAAACAAGTCTCTTCTGCTTGTTGCCTGTCCTTAGTAGTGGTTTCCTAGCAGCTATTTTACCATGAAGGCCTGCTGCACAAAGTCTCCTCTTAACAGTTGTTCTAGAGATGTGTCTGCTGCTAGAATTCTGTGTGGCATTGACCTGGTCTCTAATCTGAGCAGCTGTTAATCTGCAATTTCTGAGGCTGGTGACTCGGATAAACTTATCCTCCGCAGGAAAGGTGACTCTTGGTCTTCCGTTCCTGGGGCGATCCTCATGTAAGCCAGTTTTTTTGTAGCGTTTGATGGTTTTTGCCTCTGCACTTGGAGACACTTTCAAAGTTTTCCCAGTTTTTTGGACTGACTGACCTTCATTTCTTAAAGTAATGATGGCCACTCGTTTTTCTTTACTTAGCTGCTTTTTTCTTGCCATAATACAAATTCTAACAGTCTATTCAGTAGGACTATCAGCTGTGTATCCACCAGACTTCTGCACAACACAACTGATGGTCCCAACCTCATTTATAAGGCAAAAAATCACACTTATTAAACCTGACTGGACACACCTGTGAAGGGAAAACCATTTCCGGTGACTACCTCTTGAATCTAATCAAGAGAATGCCAAGAGTGTGCAAAGCAGTAATCAAAGCAAAAGGTGGCTACTTTGAAGAACCTAGAATATAAGACATATTTTCAGTACTTTCACACTTTTTTGTTAAGTATTTCATTCCACATGTGTCAATTCATAGTTTTGATGCCTTCAATGTGAATCTACAATTTTCAGAGTCATGAAAATAATGAAAACTCTTTGAATGAGAAGGTGTGTCCAAACTTTTTGTCTGTACTGTATGTGCTTGAGTCTGTGTGCTTTTTATAGTAACCAAATTAGATGCAGGTTTATTGGTTCTTTCCTGATTATCGGGTGCATCAGGCAGCATGTTGCATGCTCCGGTGGATGACGTGTACTGTGAGTGCGTCATCCATCACAGGAGTGTGGGTCACGTGGTCAGCGATCTGATGACATGACGTTGCCAGGACAAGAGAACGTGTGTGTCATGGCCTTCTGCCCCTTTCTATTACTACTAGATGGTGGCCCGATTCTAACGCATGGGGTATTCTAGAATTTATTGTGTAGTTAATGTATGATTAACTGCTTTTCCACTGTGGCCGTCGGTGAGTTGCAGGCTGTGGCGTTGGGAGGTGTGGTTGGCCTGGTATGTGGGCTGATGCTGTGATGTAGCCCCATGCTGGTATGTGCCCCCATCGTGGTGTAGCCACTATCCTGACATGTGCCCCCATCGTGGTATAGGTAGGATCCTTGTGTATGCAGCATTCTGGTCTGTGTCCCATCCGGGTATAGTCTCCATCCTTGTATGGCCCCCATCCTGGTATGTGGGTTGATGCTGGTATGTGGCCCCATCCTGGTATGTGGCCTCCTCGTGGTATAGGCAGGATCCTTGTGTATAGATCCTTGTATGGCCCCCATCCTGGTATGTGGGTGTCTGTGTAGGGTGGTGTTTGTGTTGCATGGTGTGTGTGTATTGCGTTCTGTGTGTGTTGCGGTGCGTTTGTGGGACGATGTGTGTGTGTTGTGGGGTGTGTGTGTATTTCTCTGTGTGCCGCGGTGTGTGTGTGGGGGCGTGTGATTGTGGGGTGATGTGTGTGTGCGGGGGTGTTTGTGTGTGGCTGTGTGTGTGTGCGCCCGTGTGTGGGTGGCTGTGTGTGTGTGGGGAGCGCATTTGATATGAGCAGGGTTGTGTGTGTGTGTGTGTGTGTGTGGGGGGGGGGGGGGCTGTGTTGGGCTGTGTGGGAGTCGTGGTGTGTATGTGGCTTCATTTCCCGCTGGCCATTAAAAGTAATGATTGGCTCATGAGCACTCTGGGATGCAGCTCTCCATCTAACCACCGATGAATGCAGGGGAAGCACATGGCTACTTAAATATTAACACTGCAGTGAATGTTAAGTAGCCGAACATTAATAGTAATGAGCGGCTCATGAATAGTAATGAGCGTCTCGTTAACATTCACAGCATTGTTAATATTTAGGTAGTCATGTGCTTCCCCTGCATTTATTGTTGGTTAGTGGGAGAGCTGCGTCTCGGAGTGCTGGGTTCCTAGTGCGCCACAGCTGCGTCTCCTCCTGTCCCTGTCCCTCTATGTGTCTCTGTGGTGTTGGGAAGCCCTGCAATGTCGCAGCTGCATCTCCTCCAGTCCTTGTCACTCTGTGTGTCTCTGTGGTGCGGGGAAGCCCTGCAATGCCGCAGTTGTGTCACTTCCGGTCCCCGTTCCTCTGTGTCTCTGTGGCGTAGTTGAGTCACTGACCTGCGCTTTGGGGCCTCCTGTGGGTCGGTGCTTACTGTGCTCCATCGCGTCAGGTGTAGGGAGCTTGCATTGCGGTGTCCCTTGCTCCTGTCTGCCGGTTGTGTCATGGCATTGTCAGGGTTTCGGCGAGTGGGCATGTTCTAATTGAGTGGTCATCGCTGCTGATTGGGTGTGGGTAGAGTAAGGTGTGGGTGTGTGGGGGGTGTGATGCAGGGCCGCTGCTGATTGGATGAGGTGGAGTGAGGGGTGGGTGTGCGGGGGGTGTTCGGCCTGTTGAAGCTGTGTGGGCATGGTTTAGGCGGTTTCAGCGTATGACGTCATTTCTTGGACAGACAGAGAGACAGAATAGGGCAATTATATATATAGATTGTAGTTCCTGCCTTATTCTGTAGGTTCATTTTTTTAAATTATTTATTTTAATAATTTTAGAAAACAACTTGTGGTCCCCCCTATTTTTGTTAAGCAGCCAAGGTAAAGCAGGCCTCTGGGAGCTAGTATTCTCAGGCTGAGAAGGCCCATGGTTATTTGGCCCTTCCTAGCCTAAAATAGCAGCCCACGGCTGCCTCAAACTGGGTAGGGCCAAATAACCATGACTTTATACCAGTGTTCTGCTTTACCTTGGCTAATTCTCAAAAATAGAGAGAACCTACGTCATTTTTTTAATTTATTTTTGGTAACCAGCCAAAGTAAAGCAGGCGGCTGAGGGCTGCAGGCCACAGCTGTCTACTTTACCTGTGCTGCTTATGAAAAATAGGGGGTATCCCACGTAATTTTTTTTAAGACTTATTTTGTTCACTGCATACAGCCATCTCCCCCATATCAACAACCTTGTTGATTGACTGTGTTGCAGCCTTTCAACTAATTTCATTAGCCTACGAATAACAGCTGAACTTGAACTCGGGGATGGATTTTCTTGAAAAGTCCATGTTCGAGTTCAAGACCTGGACACCAGTGTTTGGTATTAACTTCAAACTTTACAGTTCGGGTTTGCTCATGTCTACCTGTAAAAGATGTAATACAGCCCCAAAAGAGCACCAACAAAAGCTTTAAGCAATCTATCAGCATGTTTTTACATATAGACGTTGTGGTCTGATTGTTTAGACACTTGTCCCCCAATAGAAATTATATCTTTTCATGTAGAAATCTAAAGTACCAGTCATGAGAAATGTAGCATACAAGCCACATGCAAATCAGGCTGAAAATGCACTGATGGCGGATGAGTGCTCAAGGAAGAAGCAATTCAAGTACAGTGACCCGCCCCAGTGCACTTCCAGCCTGATTTATAGATGTCTTCTATGTAGCTCTCTCATGACTGGCATACCTGATCTCTACAAAATAAGACCTATACAGAAATAACACTATTTCCAAGGTGCTGACAGATTGGTTCTCTTTAAGCGCCACTCATCAAATGTAAGACACTCTTGATGTTTTTGGAGCCAATTGATCCCCAGATTCTTTCTAGCATTATCATGGTATAGGGCAGTACTAACTTAAGAGGGTTTCTGATGCTTTTTTAAGGATTGGTCCTTGTTCTTGGTGATGAGGCAGAAGGGAGTACGGTTACACCTTTACATTGAGTACAGTAATTTTGGTATATTCACTTTACATAAATATTTTTTTTCTTTCATTGCCAACAGGAAGAATTGAGTCATCAAGAAACTCTAGGAATGGACACTTGGAATTAATTGTGGACGACAAGGATATATATTATATCAAAGTATTTTTATTTACTTTTTTTTTATAATTATTACAAAATGAACAATGCCACATGTCTTAGGTCTTTCCTTAGGAAGTTTGTTTACCGCCAAGTAGCATTTAGTTTAGTAGCTAAAAACTAATTTCATAGAGTTGGAGTTTAGGATCTCCAACAATGACCTTATCAGATTCACCTAAAAGGGTGAGGACTCAAATATGGAACATGAGAGTCTATGGGAAAATAAGAGCAAACAGCGCTCATCCTCCTCTCCACTGAACTCTATGGAGTCTATGGCAGCCATGATCTGGCGAAGAGAGAAATATCTGGGACGCTAATTTATCAGGCATTTACTGCATATCCTAATATCAATGTCATAGCCATTTTGTACGTTAATGACCGAGTCTCATTTCTCAATTCTGACCAGCTTCACTCCATGGGGTAATAACTCTAGAACGCTTCAAAATATCCCAGTGATTTAAAAAAATGTTATTTCATGACGTTCTACTAGTGGTAAATTTTGGTAGATGTCATTTGTGTTTAATTCTAAAAATATAAAAAATTTAGTAATAAATGTGAACATTTTTCAATTTTCAAACTTTTAATTTATTTTGCCCTTAAACCAGATAGTTATACCACACAACATAGTTAATAAATAACAATTCCCACATGTCTACTTTAGATCAATACTACTTTTGAAACTTAATTTTTTTTTGCTAGGAAGTTAGAAGGGTTTAAAATTTATCCACAATTTCTTATTTTTCCAACAAAATGTACAAAACCAATTATTTTAGGGACCATATCATATTTCAAGTGACATTGAGGGACCTATGAGACAGAAAATACCCAAAAATGACACCATGTTAAAAACTCCAGCCATCAATGTGCTCATAGCTACACTTCGGATGTTTATTAATGTTTTAGGTGCATCTCAGGAATTAAAGCAATATAGAATAATAAAAAAAATGAACATTTTACTTTTTCCCATATGTAGCCCCAAATTTTGCATTTTCACAAGTGTAAGAGGATAAAATGGATCATACAATTTGTTGGGCAATTTCTCCTCAATACGCTGATACCCCATATGTGGTGGAAAACTACTGTTTGGGCACACGGCAGGGCTCTGAAGGGAAGGAGCACCATTTGACTTTTGGAATATAAAATTGTCTGGAATAGATAGCAGATGCCATGTCACATTTGAACAGCCCCTGATATGCATGAACTGTAGAAACATTACTCAAGTCGCCCCATTTTGGAAACTAAACGCCTCAAGGAATTTATCTAGAGGTTTGTTGAGCACTTTGAACCCACAAGTGCTTCACAGACCTTCATAACGTTGAGCCATGGAAATAAAAAATCAAATTTTTACCAGAAAAATGCTTCCTTAGCTGCCCATTTTATTATTTTCACAAGGGTAACAGGAAAAAAATAAACCATACAATTTGTTGTGCAATTTCTCCTGAATAGGTTGATACCTCATATATGGTGGAATACTACTGTTTATATGCATGGCAGGACTCGAAAGGGAAGGAGCGCTATTTGACTTTTAGAATGCAAAATTTCCTGGAATTAATAGCAGATGCCATGTTGTGTTTGCAGAGCCACTGATGTGCCTAAACAGTGGAAACCCCCACAAGTGACCCCATTTTGAAAACTAGACCCCTCAAAGAATTTTTCTAGAAGTGCGGTGAGCACTTTGAACCCAGATGCCTCACAGAAATTTATAATGTTGAGCCAAAAATGAAGAAATACATTTCCCCCACAAAAATGTCCCAAATTTTGAATTTTCACAAGAGTAACAGGAAAAAATTGTCCACATAATTTTATGTGCAATTTCTTCTGATACAACCATATGTAATGGAAAACTACTGTTTGGATACAGCATGGCAGGACTTAGAAGGGAAAGAACACTATTTGACTTTTGAAGCGTAAGCTTGGTTAGAATAGATAGCGGAAGCTATTTTGCTTTTACAGAGCCCCTGATGTGCCTAAAGAGTGGAAACCCCCTACAATTGACAATATTTTAGAAACTACACCACTCAAGGAATTTAAGCAGGGGTATGGTGAGCTTCTTGAACCCATTGGTGCTTCGCATAATATTATAATATTGGGCTGTTAAAATGAAATATTAAGGGGTTTTTTTCAACAAAAATGATGCTGAAAGCCCAAAGTTTTAATTTTTATCAAGTGTAATAGGAAAAGTGGATGACAAAAGTTGTTACGCAATTTCTTCTGAGTATAGAAATACTCCATATGTGTTCGGAAACTACTTTTCAGGCACAGAGTAAAAAGCAGCAATTCAGAAATAGTTTTTTGGAGGAGATATTTACACCAATCACCATGTGGTAAAAGCGTTGGGACTTACAAGACACCATACCTGACACACAAGGAGGTCATTATTTGACTTCTGGGTGCCACGAAAGCTATTGGCTACTCATGATATCGTTGCAAGGTGCCGATGGGGCTGAGAGAGGGAGCCTCTTCCCTGCCACAACCTTCTAAATGCCCTGATATCTCTCTCTCTGTATATATATGTACATATATATATATATATATATATATATACTGCATATATATATATACTGTGTATATATATATATATATATATATATATATATATATAGTGTGTATATATATATATATATATATATATATAAAAATATATATCATGGCATCTGGAGGGTCAATAAGTCAGTGATGGTGTGTACTCCCACCCTGGCTGTTACTGCAGGAGCTGGGCTGTCAGCTAAAGCTCCCCCAGTTATTATGCGGGAGGTGCAGATATTTCAGCACCTCCCACTGATCACATGCTGTGACCAATCACAGCGATCAGTGAGTGGGGACCATTGTAATTGGTCCCAACATCTCTTCCTGTGCCTGTCAGCTGTGCGGAGCTGTCATTGTGTGTTTTCACTCAGTGACAGTTTAAATCCATGACCTTCATGATGTGGGAATTGACATCTGCCCATGATTGCTGTGCCCATCATCCAATGTTAAGGGTTAAAACAAGTACTCTGTGGAATAAATAAAGACTTTCTTAATCATAGAAGCTACATAAACTGATTCTTAAATGGAATCTGTTAGCAGGTTTTTGCTATGTAATCTGACAGAAGCATGATATAGGGACAGATACCGTGATTCTAGTGATGTGTCACTTAGTTTACTGGGTGCAGCAGTTGTGATAGAATCACAGTTTTCTCTCTTGCAGATCCAGCAGTGCTCAGAATATTGATCCTGGTATAACCCCGCCCACACCACTGATTGACAGAAAGGTGCTTATCAGTGGTATGGGTGTGGTTGGACTAGGAGGCACAAGGGAGCTTGTCCTGAAGTGATAATCTGCTGATAAAACACTGATTTTATGGAAACAGTAAAACATCACTTGAATCAGGATCTCTGTCTCTACATTCTGCTGTTCTCAGATTACACAGAAAAACCTGGTTACAAATTACTCTTAAAATTGAGTAGGTTGTAAGTCACTTAATAATATTGACTTTGGAGAATGACTGTTTCCATGTCCATTGCAGGGAATGACAGATTTGCAGATAGTTGGCGGAGAACAGCGATACTCAGCTTTGGCAGAACTGAAGTTGAGCAAGTATGGCAGCCCCATCATAGTCACAGGAAATATTACTAAACAACTAGGGAAGAAGATGGTGTTTTCTGCTTCACTGAATAACTTACTGAAGGATACAGCCTTTATTACAGGTTAGTAACAGATTTTATTATGGTATATTTAAATGCAGTGATAAAATATGTGATTAAAGGCCACTTTACATGCAACGGCAATGCTAACGAGATGTCGTTGGGGTCACGGAATTCGTGACGCACATCTGGCCTCGTTAGCGACGTTGTTGCGTGTGAAACGTACGAGCAACCGTGAACGATCAAAAATACTCACCACATCGTTGATCGTTGACACGTGAGATCTAATCTCAAATATCGTTGCTGTTGCAGGACGCAGGTTGTTCGTCGTTACTGCGGCAGCACACATCGCTACGTGTGACACCCCAGGAACGAGGAACAACATCGTACCTGCGGCCGCCGCCAATGAGGAAGGAAAAAGGTGGGCGGGATATTACGGCCGCTCATCTCCGCCCCTCCGCTTCTATTGGGCGGCCGCTTAGTGACGCTGCTGTGACGCCGCACGAACCGACCCCTTAGAAAGGAGGCCACAGCGACGTCGCTAGGCAGGTAAGTATGTGTGACGGGTGTTAGCGATGTTGTGCGCCACGGGCAGCGATTTGCCCGTGACCCATAACCGATGGGGGCGGGTGCTTTCACCAGCGACATCACTAGCGATGTCGCTGTGTGTAAAGTGGCCTTAACTCAGTGATATCTGCTAAAAATATTCAAGTCTTTTGGGATCCCACCATCTCAATTGTATCATGGTGGAATCCCACCATGTCATTTTTTAATACAACTGCCTGCAAAAAAATATACCGCAGAATCAGGGGTATGTATAGAAATCATGGGGCCCCATAGCGGAAGTTTTATTTGAGCCCCACCTTCCCTTCACCACAAACAAAATAAAAATTGAAAAAAATATTTAATATTTGGCTGGGTCACATAAGAACATATCTGA
The DNA here is from genome assembly GCF_048569485.1 of Anomaloglossus baeobatrachus. Classification (NCBI taxonomy): domain Eukaryota; kingdom Metazoa; phylum Chordata; class Amphibia; order Anura; family Aromobatidae; genus Anomaloglossus; species Anomaloglossus baeobatrachus. The sequence continues at coordinate 226,156,757 of NC_134359.1, read as the reverse complement.
CAACATTACAAAGTGATTTACGTCCTATTGAAGCCAGTAGATTCCCCTTTCATTGCACCCATAAAGTATGATGCCAACAAACGTTCCCCACAAACACTGTATGATACCCTACAATGAATTCCTTCACAGTACCCTCCACACACAGAGTATGAGGACCCTACTGTAACCCCCCTCAACTACCCTAGCAATGTATGGTGATGACCCCAACATGATACGATCCACAACTGTAACTCCTACACAGCCGTCAATGCAGTATATTAGGCAACATAGAGTATTATTATTATTATTATTATTATTGTTTATTTATAGAGCACCATTGATTCCATGGTGCTGTACATGAGGGGGTTACATACAGAATACATGTACACGTTACAATAGACAGACTAGCACAGGGGGAAGAGGGCCCTGCCCTTGCGGGCTTACATCCTAAAGGATTTTGGGGAGGAGACAGTAGGTGGGGTGTAGGTGGGGCGGCAGCTCCGCACGGTGGTGGGGCGGCAGCTCCGCACGGTGGTGGGGCGGCAGCTCCGCACGGTGGTGGGGCGGCAGCTCCGCACGGTGGTGGGGCGGCAGCTCCGCATGGTGGTGGGGCGGCAGCTCCGCACGGTGGTGGGGCGGCAGCTCCGCACGGTGGTGGGGCGGCAGCTCCGCACGGTGGTGGGGCGGCAGTTCCGCACGGTGGTGGGGCGGCAGCTCCGCACGGTGGTGGGGCGGCAGCTCCGCACGGTGGTGGGGCGGCAGCTCCGCACGGGGGTGGGGCGGCAGCTCCGCACGGTGGTGGGGCGGCAGCTCCGCACGGGGGTGAAGCAGTGAGGTCATTGAAGGTTATAGGCATTTCTGAACAGATGAGTCTTTAGGTTCCGTTTGAAGCTTGCGAGTGTAGTAGATAGTCTGACGTGTTGAGGCAGTGAGTTCCAGGAGACTGGGGATGCTCGGGAGAAGTCTTGGAGTCGGTTGCATGAGGAGCGAATGAGAGAGGAGGATAGAAGGAGATCTTGGGAGGACCGGAGGTTACGTTTTGGAGTGTAGCGAGAGATTAGTTCAGAGATATATGGAGGAGACAGATTATGGATAGCTTTGTAGGTCAGTGTTAGTAATTTGAATTGGATACGGTGGAAGATTGGGAGCCAGTGGAGGGACTTGCAGAGAGGAGAAGCGGGGTGGTATTGAGGAGAGAGGTGGATCAGTCGGGCAGCAGAGTTAAGGATGGACTGGAGAGGGGCGAGTGTGTTAGCAGGGAGACCACAGAGGAGGATGTTGCAGTAGTCGATGCGGGAGATTATGAGGGCGTGCACTAGAATTTTTGTAGATTGGGGATTGAGAAAAGGGCGGATTCTGGAGATATTTTTGAGTTGAAAACGGCAGGAGGTGGTGAGGGATTGGATGTGCGGTATGAAGGACAGGGCAGAGTCAAAGGTCACTCCGAGGCACCGAACTTTGGGTGCTGGGGAGAGCGTGATGTTATTAATTGTAATGGATAGATCAGGTGGAGAGTGCAGGGGAGATGGAGGAAAGATGATCAGTTCAGTTTTGGCCATATTGAGCTTTAGGAAGCGAGAGGAAAAGAAGGAAGATATAGCAGATAGGCACTCTGGGATTCTGGACAGCAGAGATGTGACATCTGGACCAGAGAGGTAGATCTGAGTGTCATCAGCATATAGGTGGTACTGGAAGCCATGGGACTTTATGAGTTGTCCCAGGCCAAATGTATAGATAGAAAAAAGTAAGGGTCCCAGGACAGAGCCTTGAGGGACACCAACAGAGAGAGAACGGGATGAAGAGGTTGTGTGGGAATGGGAGACACTAAAAGTGCGGTTGGAGAGGTATGAAGAGATCCAAGAGAGAGCGAGGTCTCTGACACCAAGGGAAGAGAGGATCTGTAGTAGCAGGGAGTGGTCAACAGTGTCAAAGGCTGAGGATAGGTCTAGAAGTAGGAGTACAGAGAAGTGGTTGTTAGCTTTGGCGGTAAGTAAGTCATTTGTGATTTTAGTCAGGGCAGTTTCAGTGGAATGATGTGGACGGAAGCCGGACTGTAGGTTGTCAAAGAGAGAGTTAGAAGAGAGGTGGGAGGAAAGTTCAGCATGGACATGCTGTTCCAGGAGTTTTGAGGCAAGTGGGAGTAGCGATATGGGTCGATAGCTGGTAGTAGAGGTTGGGTCGAGGGAAGGTTTCTTTAGGATAGGTGTGACTGTTGCATGCTTAAAGGCAGAAGGGAAGGTACCAGTTGTTAGAGATAGGTTGAAGAGATGGGATAAGGCGGGAATAAGGATAGTGGTGAGGTTGGGGAGGAGGTGGGATGGGATGGGGTCAAGTGCGCATGTAGTGAGGTGCGCTTTTGAGAGAAGATGTGCAAGCTCTCCTTCGGTGATAGTGGGGAGGAAGTTTATGGGGGAGGGGCAGTGGTCTGTTATATAAAGGGGTTGTGGTGGTTCAGCAGAAAAGACTTGTCTGGTTTGGTCGATCTTTTCTTTGAAATATGTGGCAAATTCTTCTGCGGAGATGAGGGAGGTTGGAGGGGGCAGCGGTGGGCGAAGGAGGGAGGTAAAAGTGTTAAATAGCTGTTTGGGGTTGTGTGTTAAAGAGGATATGAGGTTTTTGAAGTAATTCTGTTTAGCCGAGGTAAGGGCCAAGCGAAATGTGTGAATTGCATTAATTGTCCTCACACCTCTTTCCACTGTTTAATGGCCTCCGCACAGTATGATGGACCCCACATAAACCTTCAGACTGTATAATTGCTTGCATACTGTATAATGGCCCTCAAATAGACCTCCATAAGGTATTTAGTGGCCACTGCACAACCCTTCAAATAGTATAATCACCCCATCATAGTCCTCCATATAGTACCATGCACCCCATAGTGCTCCATATAATATAATTGGCACCACATTGCAACTTCAGGAGTCCGCTCCCCGGCTTGTGGTTGCCTGAGGAACCCTTTGCCCGCAGACGCTGGCCCGTGGGATCTCTCTGCAGTGGTGGTGGCTTTCTATCCCCCTCGTTGGGCTGTTGCCTTCAGTCGGGACTTTGGGTGGGACAGGACCTATAGTCCTGGCCACAATCAGTTAATTAGCTAGCCCCCAGTCGCTTCTGGACCTTGCTTCAGGGTCTGAGTACCCCCCTTTGTGCTCCGGTTTCCGAGTCGGTTCCCCGGGTCGGTACTGGCAGGCCACTACCCTGTCCCAGTCCACCTCGGTTCTACCGAGCCGTCTTCCCGGCTCCTGCAGATAGAGGCCTCCGTCTGCCTCCTAGCCAAAGGTACCCGGGCTCCTACCCTGGCATCTGTCAGTCTGCTACAGGCCTGTCACACAGGCCTGACCTCCTCCACTCAACTCTCAAACTGAACTGCCATCTTTTCCCGCCTTAGGCCATCCGAACTCCTCGGTGGGCGTGTCCAACCGTCTAGCTCTGCCCCCTGGTGTGTCCATCAAGCATTGAGGGGGGGTGACTAGGGTTTAAATGTTTGGCTGCTGTCACCTTGTTAGGGGACTGGTGTAACGCAGGGCCGTATCTGTGACTACCTGGCCCGGCCAGTATAATACATATTGTGTAATAGACAAATATGCAAACATAGTGCACTCCCCAAAGTCCTCCATATATTATAATGCATCCCACATAGTCCTCCATATATTATAATGAACCCCAATAGTCCTTCATATATTATAATGCACCCAATAGTCATCCATATGGCATTATGGCCATTGGCCACCAGTGTATTCATCAATTTAAAAAAACAAACAAACAACGAAATAAATATATATATATATATATATATATATATATATATATATATACAGTGTATATATATATACACAAGTAGTATTCAACCCCCTGCAGATTTAGCAGATTTGGTAAGATGCAAATAAGCTAGAGCCTGCAAACCTCAAACAAGAGCAGGATTTATTAACAGATGCATAAATCTTACAAACCAACAAGTTATGTTGCTCAGTTAAATTTTAATAAATTTTCAACATAAAAGTGTGGGTCAATTATTATTCAACCCCTAGGTTTAATATTTTGTGGAATAACCCTTGTTTGCAATTACAGCTAATAATCGTCTTTTAGAAGACCTGATCAGGCCGGCACAGATCTCTGGAGTTATCTTGGCCCACTCCTCCATGCAGATCTTCTCCAAGTTATCTAGGTTCTTTGGGTGTCTCATGTGGACTTTAATCTTGAGCTCCTTCCACAAGTTTTCAATTGGGTTAAGGTCAGGAGACTTACTAGGCCACTGCAACACCTTGATTTTTTCCCTCTTGAACCAGGCCTTGGTTTTCTTGGCTGTGTGCTTTGGGTCGTTGTCTTGTTGGAAGATGAAATGACGACCCATCTTAAGATCCTTGATGGAGGAGCGGACGTTCTTGGCCAAAATCTACAGGTAGGCCGTGCTATCCATCTTTCCATGGATGCGGACCAGATGGCCAGGCCCCTTGGCTGAGAAACAGCCCCACAGCATGATGCTGCCACCACCATGCTTGACTGTAGGGATGGTATTCTTGGGGTCGTATGCAGTGCCATCCAGTCTCCAAACGTCACGTGTGTGGTTGGCACCAAAGATCTCGATCTTGGTATCATCAGACCAGAGAACCTTGAACCAGTCTGTCTCAGAGTCCTCCAAGTGATCATGAGCAAACTGTAGACGAGCCTTGACATGACACTTTGAAAGTAAAGGTACCTTACGGGCTCGTCTGGAATGGAGACCATTGCGGTGGAGTACGTTAATTATGGTATTGACTGAAACCAATGTCCCAACTGCCATGAGATCTTCCCGGAGCTCCTTCCTTGTTGTCCTTGGGTTAGCCTTGACTCTTCGGACAAGCCTGGCCTCGGCACGGGTGGAAACTTTCAAAGGCTGTCCAGGCCGTGGAAGGCTAACAGTAGTTCCATAAGCCTTCCACTTCTGGATGATGCTCCCAACAGTGGAGACAGGTAGGCCCAACTCCTTGGAAAGGGTTTTGTACCCCTTGCCAGCCTTGTGACCCTCCACGATCTTGTTTCTGATGGCCTTGGAATGTTCCTTTGTCTTTCCCATGTTGACCAAGTATGAGTGCTGTTCACAAGTTTGGGGAGGTTCATAATTAGTCAGAAAAGGCTGGAAAAAGAGATAATTAATCCAAACATGTGAAGCTCATTGTTCTTTGTGCCTGAAATACTTCTTAATACTTTAGGGGAACCAAACAGAATTCTTGTGGTTTGAGGGGTTGAATAATAAATGACCCTCTGAATAAACTTTTCACAATTTAAAAAAAAAATAAAAAAAGAAATAACATTCTTTTTTGCTGCAGTGCATTTCACACTTCCAGGCTGATCTACAGTCCAAATGTCACAATGCCAAGTTAATTCCGAATGTGTAAACCTGCTAAATCTGCAGGGGGTTGAATACTACTTGTAGGCACTGTATATAAATAAAAAAGCCCTAGATTAGTAATGGGAGACGTCTATGAGACCCCCCCATTTCTAATCTTATGTGAAAAGCAACCAATCCTATGTGAAAAGCAACCAACCAGAGATACCAGCAGTCAGACTGCACCAATCAAAGATGCTATCAAAGACAGTAGGCGGGGGAAGCAATGCATACGCATGAGGGATAATGAGCAGCCCCTGAAGTAGTGTTACAGCCGCGCAAAGACTAGTAAGTATGTCCTGCTTTAACTATTTTGCTTCCTTTTTAAACAGTGATTTTCTTAGCCAATCACAGCTATGTCAATACTTGACTTGGCTGTGATGGGGCCAGAAGTGTATGGTTTCTGCAGTAGTGTAACCGCGAACCATTACCGAACAAAACCGATCTTTACCGAGTTTTGAGAAAATTGCTCATGGATCCCATCGCAAGCTGAACAAGCCAAGGCTGATACCGAATTTGAAATTGGCGCATCTTTTTTTTAACAAGTTCCCTCATCTTTACTTACAAGTCCATGTTTAAAAACTAGTTCTGATTTTTTTTTTTCCATCTTGGTGCTTGATTTGAATATTGAGCACATTTGAATTGAATTTGCCTTGGTTATTTATTGGTAAAAAATTACTATATTTTGTCTGAATTTACTAAGTTGTTAGTTTGTATTGTATTTGTATGTCCATTATATCAATTATCATTTTTGTTTCTTTTTTTTTTATACAGTTATAATTGATAAAAAGTCTGATGATAAAATAAAGCAATATTCACTAGAGAGTGAAGCTTATGTTCCCGGTGTGTTTGGGTCATATGGTATCGGACTTCTGCAACAGCGAGGAAGTATATGGACAAATGCCATGAGAATCAAGTATGGCCTTTTGGGTAAGGTGTCTAAAGTCTACAATACACTCTAGATTGAAGCCGGGTTAGGGGCCAATTCTCACCGGTAATAGGAAGACCCTGATATGCAAACAGTCGATTGTGAGGTCTGACCCTACAACAGAGAAAATAAAAATGAATTTTTCAGCCATACTTTGTTTTGGGGGGTGCCAGTCTATAATGAATGATAAGTGACAGTCCATGCAATTACAGTTTCCGATGTGCAAAAAAAGTGAAGATTCCGAAGAGGACAAATTGCATACGTTTTACTGAAAGTTCAGATCCGGCAGTTTTTACTGGTGTAATGATATTACAGGATTTTTTTAGTCATTCATAGCAGATATTATATTACATATACCATGGGGTTAGGAGCATTTCCTAAATTGCTTTACTGGGATGAGCTTTTGGTGAGTTTTTGATGTTGCAGAATTTCTGCAGCATTTCTTCCCTTATTAGCTAAATTAAGTTACCATATATACTCAAGTATAAGCTGAGGCACCTAATTTTACCACAAAAAACTGGGAAGACTTATTGAATTGAGTATAAGCCTAGGGTGGGAAACACAGCAGCTACTGGTAGTAATGTGCCTATATTGTCCCCTGTGGTAATGTGCCCATATTGTCTCCTGTGGTAATGTGCCCATATTGTCTCCTGTGGTAATGTGCCCATATTGTCTTCTGTGGTAATGTGCCCATATTGTCTTCTGTAGTAATGTGCCCATATTGTCTTCTGTAGTAATGTGCCTATATTGTGTCCTGTATAGAGATGAGCGATGTTCGAAGTTCGCCAATTTCATGTTCGAGTGATTTTGGGGGGTGTTAGAGTCGTTTGACGAACTCGAATGATTTTCTAAAAGGTCGGCAGTTCGAGTTACGTTAGAGAATGGTTCGAGCACCAAAAGCGGGGTTTTTCACAGTAAGGCTATGTGCACATGTTGCTATCTGCATGCGTCCTGCGTCCCCAGCACAATCCCTCTCTCTTTCCTACTCACCGATCACGGGCGCCTCGCTGCACGGCTGTCACAAATTTCCAGTGGCATTTCCTCTTTTGAAAATGGCTTCCACTTCAATATTCAAATAGTTATTCCTTGCCTTTCCCGCCCACCGGCGCCCATGATTGTTTGCAGTCAGACACGCCCCCATGCTGAGTGATAGCTGTCTCACTGCAATCAATCACAGCCGCTAGCGGGCGGCTCTATATCATGCAGTAAAATAAATAAATAAATAATAAAAAAAAAATGCGGTTCCCCCCATATTTGATACCAGCCAGGATAAAGCCACACTGCTGGAGGCTGGTATTGTCAGGATGGAGAGCACCACATTATGGGGAGCCCACCACCAATATCACCCAGCAGCCGCCCGGATTTGCCGCATCCATTAGATGCAGCAGTCCCGGGACTCTACCCAGCTCATCCCGAATTGCCCTGGTGCGGTGGCAATCCGGGTAATAATGAGTTAATCATGGCCGGCGTCTCCCCGAGATACCTTCCATGAATAAGCTGTAGGTGAAAGTAAAGAAACACACACAGCGAAAACTCCTTTATTTGGAATAAAAGACAAAAAAACACCCTCTTTCACCATTTTATTAAAATCCCCAAATATCCCTCCACGTCTGACGTAAGCCACACGACACTGTCAGCTCTGCTACATGAAGATGCAGGAGCACCTTAGAACATGATCGCTCTGTATCCTCTCCATGCAGCACCTGAAGTGAATCGCACTGTCAGCAGAGACTTCAGTCTGCAATGCAGATGTCAAGATTACCAAGTCTGCCTATGTTTATCATTAGAGTCAGTGGCTGAATGGTTAGAGCACTAGCCTAAGAAGCATTAGTTCATGAGTTCTAGTCCCTGCTGCCCTGGGAAAGAGTTTCATTTTAAATTATAACTATTATTATTTATTTATAATTATAATTTAATTTAATTATGCACTGAGGGGAGGATGATGGGGGTTGTAGTGCCTGCGTGTGTGCGGTGATGAGTGCGGTACTGCCGGTGTTTGCCCGCCCATCCATCCATCCTTGCAGCTGAACAATCTGCTTCTAGATTATCTCCTGCAGTATAGAGCTAAAGATTAACAAATCTGCCTATGCTTCTCATTAGAGGCAGTGGCTCAATGGATAGAGCTACCGCCTAAGAAGCATTAGTTTACGAGTTTAAGTCCCGGCCGTCCCAGTAAAGAATTTAATTTATTTTTAAATTATAATTATTATTATTTATTTATAATTATAATTTAATTTAATTATGCACTGAGGGGAGGAGCCGGACATCAGCTGTGAGCCGCGGGACACACCTCTAAAATCGGAGCTGTTCACGGAATGAGGCTGCATTGCCCTCTCCTCTCTCTCTCTTCTCTCTCTCTCTCTCTCCCCCTCTCCCCTCTCTCTCTCTTTTTATCTCTTTCTCTCTTTTTCTCTCTCTCTTTTTCTCTCTCTCTTTTTCTCAGTCTCTCTTTTTCTCTTTTTCCCTCTCTCTTCTCTCTCTCTCTCTCTCTCTCTCCCTCTCTCTTTTTCTCTCTTTCTCTCTCTCTTTCTTTCTTTTTCTCAGACTCTCTTTTTCTCTTTTTCCCTCTCTCTCTCCCTCTCTCTCTCTCTTTTTCTCTCTTTCTCTCTCTCTTTTTCTCTTTCCCTCTCTCTTTTTCTCTCTTTTTCTCAGTCTCTCTTTTTCTTTTTCCCTCTCTCTTTCTCTCTCTATCTCTCTCCTCTCTCTCCTCTCTTCTCTCTCTCCTCTCTCTTCATCCTCATCCCTCTCTTCTCTATCTTCTCTCTCTCTCCCTTTTTCTCTCTTTCTCTCTCTTTTTCTCTCTCTCTCTTTTTCTCTCTCTTATCTCTCTCTCCCTCTTCTCTCTATTCTCTATTTCTCCCTCTCTCTCTTCTCTATCTCTTTTCTCTATCTTCTCTCTCTCTTCTTTCTCTCTCTCTCGCAGACCTGGCGATGATCAGTGATGCGGTCACCTGACGGAATCAGCTGACACTATAAGTCGAGCGGTGAGGCCGGCTTTTTACCGCCCGGCCAGCTAAACTATCAGCTGATGCTGTCGGACAGGAGTCTGCACTGAAGTGTGTAATTTGTTTTGGGTTTTTTTGCACTGATGCATCAGCTGATTGTATAAAAGCCATTTATACAATCAGCTGCTGTGTCATGTGATTCAGGCCCTTGAACCTGACACATCATCTGATCGCTTTGCCTTCCAGAAAACCGATCAGATGATATTGGATCCGGATTGGACGGCGCAGGACCCTTGACCCAGGAATACTGTGGAGGGGGGTTCTTTATTTCAATAAAGATGGAGTCACTAATTGTGTTGTGTTTTATTTCTAATAAAAATATTTTTCTGTGTGTTGTGTTTTTTTTTATCTGTACTAGAAATTCATGGTGGCCATGTCTAATATTGGCGTGACACCATGAATTTCGGGCTTAGGGCCAGTTGATAATATACAGCTAGCCCTAACCTCATTATTACCCAGCGAGCCACCCGTCACCAGGGCAGCTGGAAGAGTTGGATACAACGCCAGAGGGTGGCACTTCTATGAAAGCGCCATTTTCTGAGGCGGCTGCGGACTGCAATTCGCAGCAGGGGTGGCCAGAAAGCTTGGGCACCCTGATCTGCGGATTCCAATCCCCAGCTGCCTAGTTGTACCTGGCTGGACACACAAATTGGGCGAAGCCAACGTCATTTTTTGAAATTCATGAAATAATTAGAAAAAAAAGGGCTTCCCTATATTTTTGGTTCCCAGCCGGGTACAAATAGGCAGCTGGTGGTTGGGGGCAGCCCATAGCTGCCTGCTGTACCTGGCTAGCATACAAAAACATGGCGAAGCTCACGTAATTTTTTGGGGGGCAAAAAACTCCTGCATACAGTCCTGGATGGAGTATGCTGAGCCTTGTAGTTCTGCAGCTTCTGTCTGTCTGTATGGAGGAGAGCAGACAGCAGCTGCAGAACTAAAAGGCTCAGCATGCTCCATTCACTAGTGTATGCAGGAGAGCAGACAGCAGCTGCAGAACTACAAGGCTCAGCATACTCCATCCAGGACTGTATGCAGGAGTTTTTTGCCCACCAAAACAATGACGTGGGCTTCGCCATATTTTTGTATGCTAGCCAGGTACAGCAGGCAGGTACGGGCTGCCCCCAACCCCCAGCTGCCTATTTGAACCCGGCTGGGTACTAAAAAAGTAGGGAAGCCCTTTTTTTAATCATTTCATGAATTTTATGAAATAATTAAAAAAAAAATCGACTTGCGCTTCGCCCTATTTTTGTGTCCAGCCAGGTACAGCTAGGCAGCTGGGGATTGGAATCCGCAGCACAGGTTAGTCCGAGCTTTCTGGGCCCCTCAGCTGCGAATTGCAGTCCACAGCCACCCCAGAAAATGGCGCTTTCATAGAAGCGCCATCATCTGGTGCTATATCCAACTCTTCCAGCAGCCCTGAAGCCAGGTGGCTTTCTGGGTAATAATGAGTTAATACTAGCTTTGTTTTACTAGCTAGTATTAAGCCAGAGATTCTTAATGTCAGGAAAGTTTGACCCGGCCATTAAGAATCTCCAATAAAGGGTTAAAAAAAAGACACCACAAACTGAAAAAATACTTTAATTGAAATAAATACACAGACACATTAGAGACTCCATGTTTATTACTCCCTGTCAGCCCTCCACGATCCATGGTCTTTTGTCTTCTTTCTCCTTCAACCCATGCAGCTCTACTACATCAGACAGCACTGCTTTGGAGGAAGACGCTGCTGCTTCCCGTGCAGTCTAATCACTCAGTGAGTGAGCAGAAGTTGCGTGCTGTAAGCAGTGACGTCACTGCTGACAGGCGGGTTGCTATAGCAATGGTGATCTCCGTTATTCACCGGCTGTGGCATCCAGTCCTTGCATGTGGCTGACTCTGTAAAGAGCGCCCACAAGCATGAATGGGGAGTCGACCATGTGCCAGAGCATTTCGCCGGTACACGGAGATGCTGGAATGATCACCGCGTACTGGAGAGATGCACTGACAGGACCTAGCATGACGTCTAGCCATGTGACCAGTCTGTAGCCAATGAGATAATAGACACGTGACTGGTCACATGCTATTTTGATGTCACGATAGGTCCTATCATCAGTGCTGGTTACCGGGAGGACGCAGCGATTATCGGAAGGAAAAGCAGCGGGAGACAGAGTGCAGGACGCGTCGCGGGGACCTGTAAGTGTTATGGCAGTGTTTATTAACTGTATGTGTACATGTATAATGTGTTTTTATGTGTTTGCCTCCCATTGTTTTCAATGGGGTTCGAGTGGTTCATCGAAAAGTTCATCAAACGTTCGTCGAACGGAGCGTCCATTCGGTGAACCAAACCGAACTCGAACGCTAGTGGGGTGGCTCATCTCTAGTCCTGTAGTAATGTGCCCATATTGTCCCCTGTAGTTATGTGCCCATATTTTCCCCTGTAGTAATGTGTCCATATTGTCTCCTGTAGTAATGTGCCCATATTGTCTTCTGTAGTAATGTGCCCATATTGTCTTTTGTAGTAATGTGCCCATATTGCCCTCTGTAGTAATGTGCCTATAATGTGTCCTGTAGTAATGTTCCCATATTTTCCCCTGTGGTAATGTGCCCATATTGTTCAATGTAGTAATGTGCCCATATTGTGCCCTGTAGTAATGTGCCCATATTGTCCCCTATAGTAGTGTATCCATATTGTCTCCTGTAGTATTGAGCCCTCTAGTAATGTGCCCCACCTTTAGTAATGTCCTCATTACGGTCCCCTTCTTGTCCTCTATTATGCTGTTGTTCACATACACACCCAAAAAAAAAAAAATTCTCATCTGTCCTCCATTCCCACAGTGTCCTTTTACCTGCTTCTTGTGGACTACAGGCACATAGACCCCCTCGGTGAGCTCAGCCGATACACGGGCTGCCGCGGTTGTCGTCTGTGCTTTACTTCACTTTAATGCTTTATGGCGCCACAAATCATTCAAGTAAAGTAAAGAGCTGACAACAACAGCAGCTGCCCATGTACCAGCTGAGATCACTGAGGGTTCTATGTGCCTGTGGTCCACAAGAAGTAGGGAACGGAGGACAGGTGAGCATAATTTTTTATAGGACCCTCACTCAAGAATAAGCCAAGGGGTGCATTTTCAGCATAAAAAAATGGGCTGAAAAACTCAGCTTATACAAGAGAATCTATGGTTCTTGCTTTTTTTATTACATTTTTAGTGCATTTTTTACGTATTTTTATCGCATTTTTTACTACATTTTTACTATATTTTGATATGTCATATTTGAAATAAAGCTGATTTTTTTTATACTTCCTGGTATTTAGCTTGAATAAACTTGATTGACACAGTCATTTGTGGATTACATATGGTTTTAGTGCGTTTCCACAGAGGAAGCAGATTAAAATGCATATGTGATTTTTACCTATGGATTTTCTTCATCTAATGCAATTCGATGGGGAAAATCTAGTCTAATATATAAAGCTCAGTGTATGTATGTGTGTGTGTGTGTGTGTGTATGTGTGTGTGTGTGTGTGTGTGTGTGTATGTATGTATGTCCACTAAAGGAATCCGCACCGTCGCATTTCCAATCACGAAATATTGCACAGACGCCTCATGTGACCCAGGGAGCGCTGTAGACTATGTTTTGACAGAAAAATGTAACCCTGTGCTTTACAGTTAGTCTCTATACATACATACATACACACATACATACATACACTGAGATTTATATATTAGATATATATACTTCACAATTGAAATTGCAACGCGAAGAGAGAAAAGTCATGGAATTATGGATGTACAGACACAATGTAGAAATTATGAAGAAATAGAAAGGATACTTGCAAAACATCTAAATTTATTCATTATCGAGTATGACAGCCACAGAAATACAGTTACACACCTTAGCTGATATCAATGAGGTTATTAATGGTTGTCTGAGGACTAGTTTGCCACACTGAATGCACTCAGGCAAATCATCAAGATCTGCTGCTGACAGCTCCCTTTACAATTGCTAATCAATGATGTCTCAGATGTGTTTGATGTGGAGACGATTCTGGAGAGGCTGTAGGCTATGGGACCACACTTAAGCCATGCAGATTGCATACAGTAACATCAGCAACATGTTCAAAAACAACTCGACAAGTGCTGACACTTTCACTGCCATCAGTTGTACTCCAATTGAGTATTTTCTGATATTAATTCAGCTGAAGGCAGGAAATTAGATTGAAAGCCACTTACATCCAGTCTATATACAGGAATGAATACAAGTTCTCTAATAAAAGTGATTTGCAAAGTTACTTAAATTTCCATGCTGGACAAAGATATTAAAATAAATTAAAGTTAGTTACTTTCTAAATTTAAAACCAGAATTTAATGTAAATTAACTATCTATATACTTGCAGGGCAGTAGGAGAGTCATATATGAATGAACTTGAGCATGTGCTAAAACTGTAGCAGCACTCAGTTAAAGGGGACCTTTTACCAAATTTGGCTACAGAGAGAAATAAAACAATTTTTGTTTTGGCATCTAATAAGTTAACTTTTCCTTAGTCCAAGTGAGTGTCAGAAAGTCTCATGTGCCTCCTGTTTTATGCTTCCCCAGGCTGCCTGAAGATGAGTCATACAAGTGTTTTGTTCTCAAAGCAGATTTTGAGCACAACAAACATAAGTGATAAGATTAAGATAAGTGATAAGGTTCCCCAATAATCTCAGGCAGAGCGGGTGAGGGGCAGTGAGGTACAGCAAAGATGACAGTGCTATAAGGGCAGGAGAGCTGATAGAAGGGTTTGTAATATGACACAGCTAAATTCAGCTGCACTGCTCCTCCCCCACACTGACTCGTGCAGGAGGTTAGACCAGGAGATCAGAGCAGTATCTTTACAAATCACCCACTGAGTAACTTTGCTGAAGACTATGGGATAGCAGGGAACCAGGGCTCCCAAGCTAACCCTCAAGCTAGGAGGCCCTATGCTATCCCTAAACTCAGGGATACTACTGATAGTGGAGAGGCTTGAGTATTCCTTCCTGACCCTGCTCCTGACCAGTCTTGATCTGATTACCCATCCCCCTGGCATGGGACAAGAGTGTGTTGCAAACCACAGATAAAAAGACAGGGGAAAACCAAAACTCTGTCAGACAGCACACACACAAAGGTAAAAACAATAAAAGATTCAAAAGGAAAACAAGAGCAGGAAGGAAGCTACAAAACAACAAGGGTAAAGGCTACAACTGCTCCAAACAAATAAGCACAACTTAAGCACAACTTTCACCAGAGAGTCTGGGACACCACACCCCACAGACCAACATAGAATAAACTATAGCTGGCATTGGTAAAAGTATTCAACCAGCATAAATAGGAGGGGACCAGATGTGATAGGTCTCTCCACAACATGTGATTGAAGGAGCAAGCAGACTACCAGAGATTAACTCTTGCTAGCCTGCCTATGCATCAGCACACAGCAGGTCGATGCCCGAGTCTGCCTGTGTGGAACCCAGACACCAGATAAACCATTGGGGAGAGTGACAAAATCTGCAATCTGAACAGAGCCCAATGCCTCCAGGACAGTCAGTGAAGTTTTTGCAAAACTTTGTGTGACAGTAACCTAAGCTATTGTGGGGGGGTGTTCTTTTTTTGCTGAGTTGCTGTTTGCTTATGATACGGCAGCTCATGCAGGGAGAAGTACACACCCCCAGTGAAAACTGTCTGATAACACCCACTTAGGGGTACTTCTCACATAACGAGATCGCTGCTGAGTGATAAGTTTTGTGACGTACCAGTGACCTCATCAGTGATCTCGCTGTGTGGGACACTAAGCAGCGACCTGGCTCCTGCTGTGAAATCGTTGATCGTTACACACTGTTCTGGTTCATTTTTTGCTCGTTGGTCTCCCGCTGTGCAACACACATTGGCGTGTTTGACTGCGGGAGACCAACGAGCACCGACTCTGTGTAAGCAGCATACGCTGGTAACCAGGATAAATATCAAGCGGTTACCCAATATTTACCCTGTTTATCAGCGTACACCGCTTACAGGCTGCCAGTGCTGGCTCCCTGCACACGTAGCCAGGGTAAATATTGGGTAACTAAGCAAAGCGCTTTGCTTAGTAACCCGATGTGTACCCTAGCTACGTATACAGGGAGCCAGCGATGGCAGCCTGTAAGCGGTGGACGCTGGTAACCAGGGTAAATATCGGGTAACCAAGCAAAGCTCTTTGCTTAGTTACGTGATATTTACCCTGGTTACCAAGCGCAGTATCGTTACACTAGTCGCTGGTGGCTGGTCGCTGGTGAGATCTGCCTGATTGACAGCTCACCAGCGACCATGTAGCGATGCACCAACGATCCCTGCCAGGTCGGATCGCTGCTGGGATCATTGGTGCGTCGCTACGTGTGATGGGACCCTTAGACTTAACAATAGTTAACTCATTAGGTGCCAAATACTTTGATTGCTAGTGCTGGTGATATCACGCCTGTAGATACCTGTATGCGTGCACCAACAGAACCATTCACCTCCCAAGGTGGAAGTGAGAACCCCCAGGAAAACCTCTACCGTAGGAAAATCAGATATTTTTTTAGAAGCTTAATATTATCGATCCCTTTTATTCTTCAAGAATAAGCATACCTCCAAATGAAGCCAATGAATAGGGCATATACAGTAGACTGGGGGTATTTTGAGGGGGTCAACCCTTTTTAAGAGTTTTTTAAGAAATTGGTAATATTACGTGGAAGCTAACTTAGCTTGAAGCTAATTTTATTATTTCATAAATGGCTGCTTTAAATTGTATTTTTCATAGATTACATTACTTCAGGCTCATATATTCACCGCACAGTTCGTGGTCCTTGGCACACGCGCTGCTTTATAACGTTCATTTATCGTTTATCTTGTGCTTGGCTTGTTAGAAGGAATCATTAGCTGTATTTTATAACCTCAGTCTCTAGCCAGATTCCGCCGTGGTTCAGTGGGATCAACGCTGTCAAATCAGCTCTTGTAACACAATTTTGATTAATTTTTGCTTCTAGTTCATAACCCTGGACGACGTTCCAGAGGGCACTTTCCTCAGAATTAAGATACAATTGAATGCAGATCTCATTCATTTACATTTGCCTAAGAGTTTGCTAAAACTACGTGACTGTTGTGCAATCGAGCTGCTAAGGTGACCTCCCCTCGTCTCCAGATTTCCATTTTATGTACATAAGTGGTGAATCACTCTAAATTCCAGTTTTACTATTTTACTATAGATTTTTAGGACACTTTTTTCTTTTTTGTAGTGCACTTTTTTTCTAAAACCAGAGTTTTTCATGGGACATATTCATTAGTCCATTAGGCCTTTTTATAAAAAAAAAATATCTTGATATCCTCGAAGTTGCTATCTAAAAATGTTCATAGCATCGGAGGTTTTACAATAGTAAGTGGATGACATAATAAACTGCAGACACAGGGTAGAGATTTGAGATTAGCATTTACCGTATTTTTAAGATTATAAAACACAGTTTTCCTCCCAAAACTTTGGGAGGAAAGTGAGGGGTGCATCTTATAATCTGAATGTAGCTTACCGCGGTGTTGGAGGTGGGTCGCAAGGAGCCGGGCGAATGCTGCGGCGGCTATGCAGGGGCTGCAGTGCCTGGTGCTGGGGCGGCTGTGCAGTGTCTGCAGCCACTGTGCGGGGTCTCTGGCGGCTGCATCTGGGGCTGCGGTACGGTGTCTGCAGCAGCTGTGAGGGGTCTCCGGCGGCTGTGCGGGGTCTGTGCAGGGTCTCCGGCTGCTGGACTGGCTCTGCAGGTCGGGCGGTGAGGACTTCAAATAATTCCGCCTGGAGTCGGCACATGTGCAGATGACGCTCATGGCTCAAGCTCTCGTCTGCACAGGCACTGCCTCAGGCCCATTGATCTCCCTCCAACAGACTTTAGGAAAATGGCACCTTGCGCCGATGAGAACTCAGCTTACCATTGAGCATTGAGCCTAGAGCTCAATCTGCGCTGACTCTGTGCGTCATTTCTTTGAAGCCCTCACTTTGCGCAGCCCCACAGTAGCTGCCCCAGCACGGCAGCCCCAGTCTCCGCCGCAGCCCCAGCCTCTGCTGCAGTCCCAGCCTCCGCCGCTGCATCAACACAGCCTACAGTTTCTAAGACACCCACCGCCTCTTCCTCCTGTGACTCCTCCACCACTGCTACTGCCCCCTCCGGTAAGACACCACCGGATTATAAGACGGACCCCATTTTTTTCACCTTTTTTTGCTCTGAATTTGGGGTGCGTCTTATAATCCGGTGCGTCTTATAAAAATACGGTATGTTTATGATAGAGGTGTAAGGCTGTGTGCACACATTGCATTTTATATGGCTTTTTTTATTAGTTTTTTCAGAGCAGTTTTGTCACAAAACCTGAAGGAAAATCTGATGTCAGCAAAGTGAGTTTTTCAATTTTCACTTTGCAAATTTTTGAACTTAAAACATATATTTTTATTTCCACCAATTCTTTTTTTTTTTTTTTTTTTTAAATATGACTAAAGTATTTATTATTTGTTACAGGTGATGCGAAATTTCTCCGCCATGAATGTGATACAGGCCAAAAAATAAAAATCGACACAGATTCCGAAGAACAGTACAGAGTTGACTTTGAGCATGAATTTCATTGTACACAAATTCAATCTTTTAATCACAAGGTAGCGAACTGGTTGTATAATGTTAAGTCTTTTATACCATATGTTGGGCATAGAGAATATCACAAAAGTGAGTACACCCCTCACATTTTTGAAAATATTTTATTACATCTTTCCATGGGATAGCACTGAAGATCTGACCCTTTGATACAATGTACAGTAGTCAGTGTACAGCTTGAATAACAGTGTAAATTTGGTGCCCCCTAAATATCTCAACAACTAGCCAATAAGATATAAATTACTGCCAAAAGTGAGTACACCTCTAAGTGAAAATTATGCCCAAAGTATAAATATTTTGTGTGGCCACCATTATTTTCAAGCATTGCCTTAATTCTCTTGGGCATGGAGGTCACTAGAGCTTCAAAGGAGCCACTGGATCTTCTTCAGTTTCTTTAGTAAGGCAGTGGCAATCTTGGAGCTGTGTTTGTGTTCGTTATCATGTTGGAATACTGCCCAGTTTCCAAAGGGAGAGGATCATGCTCTGCTTCAGCTTGTCTTAATATATGTTGGTATTCATGGTTCCCTCAATGAACTGTACCTACCCACAGCCAGCAGCACTCATACAGCCCCAAACCATGACACTCCCTTCACCATGCTTGACTGTAGACAAGATATACTTTTCTTTGTACTTTTTATCTGGTTGCCACCATACATGCTTGACACCATCTGAACCAAATAAGCTTTATCTTGGTCTCATCAGACCACAGGACATGGTTCAAGTAATCCATGTCCTTAGTTTGCTTGTCTTTAGAAAACTGTTTGCTGGCTTTCTTGTGTATCTTCTTTAAAAGAGACTTCCTTCTGGGACTAAACCCATGCAGACCAGTTTAATGCAGTGTGCAGCATGTGGCCTGAGTACTGACAGGCAGACCCTCCACCCCTTTAAAATCTGCAGCACTCATACGTCTATTTCGAAAAGACAGTCTCTGGCACTGATACCTGTTCTGAGTGAACCTGTCTTGTTAATCTGCTGTATGGTCTTGGCCACCGTGCTGCAGCTCAGATCCATGGTGTTGACAATCTTCTTATAGTCTAGGTCATCTTTATGCAGAGCAACAATTTCTTTCAGATCCTCAGAAAATTATTTGCCATTACGAGCCATGTTGAATTTCCAGTGACCAGTATGAGAGAGTGTGTGAGGGATAACACCAAATATAACACACCTGCTCCTCATTCACACCTGCAACATTGTATCACTAATGAGTCAGATGACACTGGGGAAAAAAATGGCCAATTGGGCACAATTTGGCCATTTTCATTTAGGGCTGTACTCAATTTTGTTGGCATTGGTTTTAACATTAATGTCTGTGTTGGATTAAAGGTCACACCATATTTACACTGTTATACAAGCTGCACACTGACTACTGTACTGTACATTGTATCAAAGTGTCTTATCCTCAGTGAAACCATGTCCTGTGGTCTGATGAGACCAAGATAAAGCTCATTTGCTAATCAAATTAAAGTGGGAGGAAGTGCGGTTCCCAGCCATGGCCACTATTCTGTTGGCGGAGCTGTGCTGTGCATCTCTGTAACTCAGTGTAACCGGCTGGCACTAGGAATAGCTGATCAGCATGGTAGCTGGCATTTGCACCCCCCCTATCAGACATTGATGACCTATACTGAGGATATGCCTGCAATATAAAAGTCCCAAACAACCCCTTTAACACTAGAAGTCCCAGAAATTTCGAGCTTCCCCCTGAAGTCCCGAAAGAGGGTCAAATGACCCTTAGGCAGGCTTTACTCTTTGCGACATCGCTACCGATATATCGTCGGGGTCACGTCGTTAGTGACGCACATCCGGCGCCGGTAGCGACATTGCAACGTGTAAATCCTAGGTGCGACGATGAACGAGCACAGGAGCGTACAATATCACTGATCTGCGTAACATCGTTCATTTCCATAATCTTGGTTCGGCCGCAGGTACGATTTGTTTGTCGTTCCTGCAGCACCACATATCGCTGTGTGTAAACCCGCAGGAACAACAAACATCTCCTTACCTGCGTCCACCGGCAATGCAGAAGGAAGAAGGTGGGCGGGACGTTGTGTCCCGCTCATCTCCGCCCCTCCGCTTCTATTGGCCGGCCGCTTAGTGACGTTGCGGTGACGCCGAACGCACCTTCCCCTTGAAGGAGGGATTGTTCGGCGGTCACCACGACGTCGCTGACAAGGTATGTGCGTGTGAAGATGACAAGGTATGTGCGTGTGAAGCTGCCGTAGCGATAATGTTCGCTACGGCAGCGATCACCAGATATCGCATGTACGACGGGGGCGGTTACTATCGCGCTTGACATTGCTAGCCGATGCTAGCGATGTCGCAACATGTAAAGTACCCCTTAGTCCAAACTGACAACTGACAACTCTGATGGCTCCAATTAGCATCCTTTCATTTGTAAATGTTGCCTGAGGAATCTGCAGGGGGCAATTGTGTTGATCCACCTCAACAAAGGATGTTAGCTAAAATCCTTCAGGTCATTCGAGCTGTCTCTGGATTCCAAAGGTAGAAATGTTAAATGACCCCTCTCTGGGACTTCTAGTGTTAATGTAAGTCAGCAGGCGGGGACAAGGAGAGACCGGCAGGAGAGCTTTAAGTTCATGGCCTGCCCACTGCACTTACAGCTCATTACATACAAGTTCAACTATGGATTTCATTAAAACAGCAAACTGGATTTCTACAAGAAAGGTAAGGATTTACTCTCAATTACATCTCCTGTATATACATGCCATTAACTTGGGCTATAAAATCCAGATAACGGGTTCTCTTTACGTATTGCTGTACTTTTTTCTAGAAACAAACTGATCTGTTACATGTGTTCCAGGTACACTTACATCATGAAGAATACGCTCCTCACATACATTCATACCTAGAGGTGAGCTATGGGAAACACTGGGACGAAATGAACAACAAAAAGAAACTATTCATCAGTCAGACGTTCAAGAATAACTCAAATCCTTCTGCATCCAGCTACTTCATGGAGGTAATGAAATGTCCATAATGACTGGGTGAAAAAAAAGCTTCTTTGTATGTATATATATATATATATATATATATCATCACACAAAGATGCAATAGAAACCAGCTCTAGCATTTGAGCCGCCTGGGTCTCAGCTCACCCGATAACTATAGTCCTGCACGGACGCGGATAGGAGTATATCCAATAATAGCAGAAATAGTGGAGGACATCCAGCAATGACTTTGGTAGACACAGGTACTGTAGTAAAATTTCCTTCTTTATTGGTAAAAATACAACAACCCACAAGGCTCAGGAACAGAAACGTTAGTCAGTAGAGAAACCGCAGATAGGACTTCGCGTTTCGGCGGCCTTGTCCGCCTTCTAACCATAGGACTGTGAGGAAGGCGGACAAGGCCACCGAAATGCGTAGTCACATCTGCGGTTTCTCTGCTGACTAATGTTTCTGTTCCTGAGCCTTGTGGGTTGTTGTATTTTTAAGGAATTGCCAATAAAGAAGGAAATTTTACTATATATATATATAAAGTACAGACCAAACGTTTGGCCACACCTTATCATTCAAACAGTTTTCTTTATTTTCATGACTCTGAAAATTGTAGATTAACACATGTGGAATGAAATACTTAACAAAAAAGTGTGAAAAAACTGAAAATATGTCTTATATTCTAGGTTTTTCAAAGTAGCCACCTTTTGCTTTGATTACTGCTTTGCACACTCTTGGCATTCTCTTGATGAGCTTCAAGAGGTAGACACCGAAAATGATTTTCACTTCACAGGTGTGCCCTGCCAGGTTTAATAAATGGGATTTCTTGCCTTATAAATGGGGTTGGGACCATAGGTTGTGTGGTGTAGAAGTCTGGTGGATACACAGCTGATAGTCTTACTGAATAGACTGTTAGAATTTGTATTATGGCAAGAAAAAGCAGCTAAGTAAAGAAAAACGAGTGGCTAGCATTACTTTAAGAAATGAAGGTCATTCAGTCCGAAAAATTGGGAACACTTTGAAAGTGTCCCCAAGTGCAGTAGCAAAAACCAACAAATGCTACAAAGAAACTGGCTCACATGAGGACCACCCCAAGAAAGGAAGACCAAGAGTCACCTCTGCTGCGGAGGATAAGTTTATCCGAGTCACCAGCCTCAGAAATCGCAGGTTAACAGCATCTCAGATTAGAGACCAGGTCAATGCCACAGAGTTCTAGCAGCAGACACATCTCTAGAACACCTGTTAAGAGGAGACTGTGTGCAGCAGGCCTTCATGGTAAAGTAGCTGCTAGGAAACCACTGATAAGGACAGGCAACAAACAGAAGAGACTTGTTTGGGCTAAAGAACACAAGGAATGGACATTAGACCAGTGGAAATCTGTGCTTTGGTCTGATGAGTCTAAATTTGAGATCTTTGGATCCAACCACCGTGTCTTTGTCCGACGCAGAAAAGGTGAACGGATGGACTCTACATGCCTGGTTCCCACCGTGAAGCATGGAGGAGGAGGTGTGATGGTGTGGGGGTGCTTTGCTGGTGACACTGTTGGGGATTTATTCAAAATTTTAGGCATACTGAACCAGCATGGCTACCACAGCATCTTGCAGCGGCATGCTATTCCACCCGGTTTGCGTTTAGTTGGACCATCATTTATTTTTTAACAGGACAATGACCCCAAACACACCTCCAGGCTGTGTAAGTGCTATTTGACTAAGAAGGAGAGTGATGGGGTGCTACACCAGATGACCTGGCCTCCACAATCACCAGACCTGAACTCAATCGAGATGGTTTGGGGTGAGCTGGACCGCAGAGTGAAGGCAAAGGGCCAACAAGTGCTAAGCATCTCTGGGAACTCCTTCAAGACTGTTGGAAGACCATTTCCGGTGACTACCTCTTGAAGCTCAACAAGACAATGCCAAGAGTGTGCAAAGTAGTAATGAAAGCAAAAGGTGGATACTTTGAAGAACCTAGAATATAAGACATATTTTCAGTTCTTTCACACTTTTTTGATAAGTATTTCATTCCACATGTGTTAATTCATAGTTTTGATGTCTTCAATGTGAATCTGCAATTTTCAGAGTTATGCAAATAAAGAAAACTCTTTGAATGAGAAGGTGTGTCCAAACGTTTGGTCTGTACTGTATATATATATATATATATATATATATATATCATAATCTGTGCTTATTTTTATTTTGTTATTTATAGTAATAGTATGTGCAATACATAAATATTTACCATTTCATACACTATTATAATCATACACATACAGACAACAATTAACAAAAAGGCAGACTGAGTGTCCTCTAGTATTTTTTCAGCTTGTTTGTTCTATGTTTCTATGTAGTAAGTGTGCCACCTCGTGCTCGGCTGCAACCTAGCCACTTGGGTCCGGACCTTCAGTGGGTGTCTCGAGGGTCTCCGGACCTGGGGGTCCTGCGGTCACTCCGACCAAAAAGGGGTTGGCGGTTTGGGGATGTAGGTGTACGGCCGGAGCCGTGTTTTAAGTTCATGACGCCACCCACGGGATGTGGTGAAGGTGGACACCACCGCTGCAGTTACGGGGCACCCGGGGGAGATGGTATGCAGCAAGTTGTTAACCCCTCCGTGGGCAGGGATGGTGGACCCGGGACCCGTTGGGGGTGTTTTGGCGGTGCAGGGAGATGGGCGGCCAGAGGGCACTGGTGTACTCACTATTAGAATGAAACACTTGAGTCTCTGGTAAACCAAGATGATGGTGGTCGGTGCCCGCAGCCGGCTGCAGTCGGGATCACCCACCTGGTTGGTGGTCTCTGCCTTTCTCCTGCACCTGTTTGAATTGTTGGGCTGCCTTCGCTTGCAACGTCAGGAGTCCGCTCCTCGGCTTGTGGATGTCGGAAGAGCCCGTTTGCTCGCAGACGCTGGCCCATGAGATCTCTAAGCCATGGCAGTGGCTGCTTATCCCCCTCGTTGGGCTGTTGTCTTCTATGAGGGACTTTGGGTGGGAAAGGACCTAAAGTTCAGACTGCAATCAGTTAATTAACTCAGTCCAGTAGTTTCTAGACCTCATTTCAAAGTCTGAGTACCCCCTCTTGTGCTCCGGTTTCTGAGTCGGTTCCACGGGTCGGTACCGGCGGGCCACTACCCGTCCCAGTCCACCACGGTTGCACCGAGCCATCTTCCCGGCTCCTGCAGGCAGAGGCCTCCGTATTCCACCTAGCCAAAGGTGCCCGGGCTCCAACCTTGGCGCCTGTCAGTCTGTCACAGGCCTGTCACACAGGCCTGACCTCCTCCACTTCACTCTCAGAACAAACTCTAAACTAAAACTGAACTGTGTTTCCTGCCTCAGGCTCTCTGAACTCCTCGGTGGGCGTAGCCAACTGCCTGGCTCCGCCCCCTGGTGTGTTCATCCACTCTGAGGGAGGTGACTAGGGTTTTATGTGGTTGGCTGGTGTTACCTAGCTAGGGACTGGTGTAATGCGGGGCCCTATTTGTGACTACCTAGCTAGTCCAGGGCATCACATAAGCCCATTTTAATTTATCTGCATGTAAGAAAGTAGTTATAGGCATGCATGTGGGGGTTTGTGACTTCCCCATACTGTTTATGCTATCTTTCCAGATTGTACAAAAT
Source organism: Anomaloglossus baeobatrachus (assembly GCF_048569485.1). Classification (NCBI taxonomy): domain Eukaryota; kingdom Metazoa; phylum Chordata; class Amphibia; order Anura; family Aromobatidae; genus Anomaloglossus; species Anomaloglossus baeobatrachus. The sequence continues at coordinate 226,132,298 of NC_134359.1, read as the reverse complement.
GTGTTTTTATACTAAGTATCTTGCCGGTGGTGTTGAGTATTAAACTGTATATGATAATATGTAGCGAATTGTAGATCCCCAATGTAACAGATCTGGAACTGTGTACTGGTTGACGCCATCTAGTGGTTGGGCAGGAGCAACGGTGGGTTAGATGTTAGATAAGATAGGGATGAGCCTAGTAGAGGAAGAGTGACAGGTGGCAATTGGGTTGGTTAGGGGTGCAGCCCTCTTGGGGTGCCAATTCTGAATAGGGTACAGTTAAGAGAAGATAGGGCTTCGATATTGTGGCCAGTCATTGAACTCTAAGGTAACCTTGAGTGGTCTGGAGCCTATGGCTCACCCCGGCAGGCTCAGAGAAGTTGTGCGACTAGACAATCGGGGTCCAGAAGTGGTCGACGGTGTAAAGAAGAGGGGGAATGGAGACACAGACATGGCAGTTTGAGGACAAGATCCAACATAGCAGGGATAGGTCAAGAGAGAGTACACCAAAATACCTGAAACAGCAGCACTGTGAGAAGTGAGCCCATGTCTGTAATAGCGGTGTGAAGAATAAATTGTATCAGTTTTGGTTTGCCAAGAGAACTCTGGTAGTGTTTTACTAATTGTGGCCAGTCTTTGAACCCTGAGGTAATCTCAAATGGTCTGTAGCCTACAGCTCACCCTGGCGAGCTCAGGGAAATCGTGCAACTAGACAGCCGTCGGGGCCTAGAAGCAGTCGACAGTGTCAGGACGAGTGGGAACGTAAACACAGACCCAGCAGCTTGAGGACAAGATCCAAGATAGCAGGGATAGTTCAAGAGAGAGTACCCCAAAATCCCTGAAATGGCAGAACCGTGAGACATGAGGTCATGTCAGTCATAGCGGTGTGAAGAATATACTGTACAAGTTTGGTTTGCCAAGAGAACTCTGTTTGTGTTTTACTACTTTGTCTATGATGGAGACCGGCAGTGGGACGATGTACACCGGCCTGAAGAAAACAGTAAGCGTCGCACACCCCACCTGAAGCCATACACATACACGAGGGCTCCTTGGAGAAGGAGCACAAAGCCCGTAGGGCTGGCGTCCGTGCCTTCCTTCATGTGTATGGTGGCATCTACATATTTTTTCTTTGTGTTATTGATGTGAACTTTTTCATTAATTTTTAAATTAGTTTTTGGATCTGGGTTTTATTTGAAGGTCACCAAAAACTCTTTGTGAATTCTTAAAAAAAAGACAGATCCTGACTAAACATATACAAGCAGTAAGAAAAGATACAGGGACTGCCCACGCCATCATACAGGCCCCATGCACATGGTTCTGACTGTGAGAGCTTTAGAAGAATTCATTCAATTCTCTCCTTTTTGTTGGTTGTGACACGTTTTTCTTTCAGTTCACCCTACAAGTTGCTGAGAAACAAGTGAACTATAGGACCCAACTTTTACATACTCACTCAGCCCTGGAAAGCAACACCAATTTCAAAGTGCAGTACAATGACCGAATGCCATTTGTTGCCGGACTACAATGGAAAGATATGTCAAAGAATGACCTTTATAAATGGGAAGGTAAAATGGAAAAAGAATCTCTATTTGTATTGCTTTGTAATATCGGGTAAATCCATAGCAATATTCTATGGCTACATTTCTGGCTTTTTACTGCTGATTTCTAACTCCTATATGTGGATTTGTAAATGGATCAGTCCTATTAGGCTGGGGCCACAAGAGCATATGGCATCTGAAACGAGTGCATTGGATGTGACTCTTGGCTCCCGCTGAGCTGTGAGTGTAAGCTGAGTGTCATACCCCTGTGATCCGATCCTGCAATTGGATCACAGCTGCAGAGGAGAAGGTGGGCGCTGCGGAGGAGGGATTAATCTCCCCATCTCCTCCATTATCAGCTGATGCGATTATCGCACTGCACTCCAGTGTCATCCGAGTGCAATGCGATGTTTCACTCGTACCCATAGACTTGTATGGGTGCGAGTGAAAACGGATCGGATTACACCCGCAGTATGCTGCAACTGTTTTCTCGGTCTGATTAGGGCTGAGAAAATAATCGCAGATGGGAATGGCCCCTTAGAGTAACACGGGTCTGGGTGGAATGCGATTTTTTTTTTTATCGCATTCCACTTGGACCATTTTACTCGCCGTGTGTCCTAACCATTAATGGAGAAAACCTGCAGCTTGTCATCACAGAGTCTGCGGGAATGAAGAACATGCTGTAGATTATATAATCTGCAGCAGATTTCTTAGGCTATGTTTACATGTCCAGAATTTATTCATTTTTTTACTTTCGTATGTGTAAGTCAGAACAATCCGAGGAAACATATAATAGAACACGGGCACCACTTCAGTATCTTGTACCCACTCTTGGTTTTGGATTACAAACACAGTTAAAATCTCATCAAATACTCAACGTCTGCATGTGGTCTTAAAGGGGGTTGGCAGGGCTGAAATTTTAAGTTTGCAATCACTCTGTGTCACCCTATGGGACTGCGCTTATAAATTCTCCCAGTGCACTCACTGTGCGTTGCGAAGATTCACCAGTTTCTGAGCTGGGAATGGTGGTCACATGACCGCAATTGTATGATATCCATGTTCTCAGCCAGAACTTGACTAGTGGGCGATGCCTCACTCCATACAAGTGAATTGAACAAAGCCACGCCCATTAGATGGCCACGGCCACTAGTCGAACGTGCCCACTCCAAACAATTGTATTGAGGAAGGCCCATTGGTTGAGTTCTGGCCGAAAACATGTATATTGCAGAATTGCGGTCACATGGCCACCGTTCCCAGCTCAGAAACCAGCAAATCCTCAAAAAGCACAGTGCGCGCCCTGGAGGATTCATAAGTCTGCAGTCACATAGAGTGACACAAAGAGTGACTGCAGACATCATTTTAGAACGGACAACCCCTTTAGTCAGTTTCCTTTCTGACAATCGACAGTAGCAAAATAGGCTCTCTACATATAATTTTGACCTTTTTTGCTTTTTCCCAGGGGCGTTTACTATGGACACACCTTGGTTATATCTCTACTCAGCCCTCAAACTTCATCAGCCTCAGCGACACGCTTACCAGACTATAATTGAACTGTCTGCTGGAAAAGCTCTGTCCGTGAAGAACCTAGTCCTGGATATGTTCTACAAAGACTCAGGAAGTGAGAAAGAGGGAAGAATTCATATACACACACCTACGGTCACTTACCTAAGAGTCAGTCTAACTTTAACATTGTTTTATTTTCCAATTATTTTTCAATGTTCTTACCTTAAATTGGACGTTAAATGTTAAAAAATTCATTCTGATACAACTGAGAGGTTGGCTATGATGGATGTTATTGACCATGCAGTGAAAGAAAATACCCTGGGTACAGTATATACTACAAAAATGTTTACACAAGAAGATGATTCCTTCAATGGGATAAGGAGGTAGGGAATGGCCACCACCGGACAACTCCAGCTTAATCAATTCAAGATCCGTAATTAAATGGCCGACCCCAGGGAATGCTCACAGCACACAGTGCACGCGATGTGAGGATTCACTAGTCTGCAATTACATAGAGTATACTAAGGCCGGACAGCCCCTTTTAAATTGGATACTGAATTGATTGCGTTGGGGTTGTTCAGTAGTGTTCAGTTGTTCAGTACTCCGTTAAAGCTTACAGATATGTCTATTGCTTGCTAAACCCGTCGATATCAGTGAGCTTGGCTGACAGTCTAATGTGTATGAGGCGGCTCTTAGACAACTCATGCTTTTGTTTTTTGGTGAAACAAGCCCCCGCCAAAGATTTCTGGCAGCGGCTCTCTCATGGAGAACACACAAACACTCGGCAGCCTATCACATTTACAACATGTGCAAAGGTGGGAAGGAATAATTATTTGCCTAAACTATTAACAGTTTAGTCAAGGTCATGTCCTGGATTAACATACCAACAACCGATATCAGATCGGAAAGGTTTTGACACCTAAAGTGATCAGCTGATATCTGCTCCTGCAGTGTCGGATGTAGCCAGTGTATGGGGCAGAATACAGTAGATACATTCATTTAGTATTGCAGTTTATCCCTGCTAAAGTGAAGGGAATAGGTGAGGTGTCTGAGTGTCATCAGATCTCATACTGATGAAAGATCTATAGATATTTACTTTTTTTACTCACTTATATAGCACCATTAATTCCACATTAATTTCCCTTTACAGATGTGATCATCACTGTCCCCATTGGGGCTCACAATCTATATTCCGTATCAGAATGTCTTTGAAGTGTGGGAGGAAACCCACGCAAACATGGGGCAAACATACAGACTCCTTGCAGATGTTGTCCTTGGTCCTTGGGGATTTGAACCCAGGACTCCAGCACTGTGTGAGCGAAATACAATTCTTCTATGTCATTGGAACTCCAAATTAATAAGATTTGTTTTACAAGCGCTTGGGAAATCATAACAGTACACACACTTTGTAGTGTATTGAAGCTTTCTGCTTTGTTACATGATGTGATCAATTTATATAGTATCCCAAACAAAGAAATAACTTTTCAGAACTATGTACCAATAAGAGCCGCAGGGGTGTGTATAGAAATGTGAAACTTCCCTGCCCATCAGTGTTAGCTGAGCCTTATAACATTATTCATTTATAAGGCAAGATGGTTTGACTCGCCCACCCCAGGGCTATGGGACACCCGGTGCTGGGCCGGACTAGTCCGGGGGTAGTCAGTGGTGGCGGGGCCCGACTCCGTGGCCCTGGTGGGTGTCAGTTAAATATGGCTGGTGACTTGGGGTTTGTGTTCGTGACGCCACCTGTGGTATGCGGCTATTAAGCCGCCGCTGCTGTGTGAGACCTCCGGGGTGATGATATGGCAGCAATGGTGGTACTGCTCCCCACAGGTGGAGCGGTGCCCCGGGGACACTGTTGGTGCTCGTGAGAGTCTATGGTGTTGTGTGGAAAACACGGTGCAGGGCCGACAGGCATGAAAGAAACAGGCACAAACAACAGTCTCTTTACCTTCTCCTCTTTTACTTTATAAACGGTTAGTCCTGGGAGACAGTTACAGGTGGTAGAGGGCTCCGGCCGGCCTGGAAGTAACTGAGCTGTCGTTTTGGCAAGATGAGTATGAGGCCTACTCCTGTTCTTTTCCTTGCTGTGGTAGAACCCTGCTCTCTGGATTTAGCAATGGCCCTCTTGCTGCTGGGACTGGTGGTACGTCCCTTTCCCTCTGTGGTAGGCTGCACAGGCCCTCTCTGGTGCTTCTCTGCTGGAGTCCACACCGGGCCATGATGATGCAGCTGTACCTTCGGGCTGTTTATAGGCCAGGTGCTTGCAGCTCTCCTGCCCTTCGGATTCGGCTACCAGGGAGTATTTTAGGCCCTGGTGGCCACAGACTCCGATGTCCGAGTCTCTTCTTTGCCTCTCTGCTCCTCCTGCCTCACTGGGCCAAGCTGCTTCAGCTCTAGGCCCTAGTTCCACAGGACAGCACTACTCTGCGTCTGCTTCTTATCACTTCTCTCTACAGACTGAACACTAACTCCTCCCTCAGGCCAGACTTAAGGAATGCTCCCTGGAACTCCAGGTTCAGAGCTCCCCCTGCTGGTCTGAGGGAGAACTGCGTTGGATGTTAAACTTACTAGCCAATAGACCTCCTAATTACCTCCAGGCTCAGCATTAACCCTTTGGAGGGGCAATGCTGTTGTGGCGACCAGGTCCTGGGGCGCCACACTCCCCCTTAGTTAAACTCAGTACTCCCGGACTGAAGAAAACAAAACAAAACATGTTACAACCTTAAACAACTATAAGAGTCCAGTGTGGCTCCCTGCCGGGTGTCCATTACACTGCTCCATGGGGGACCCGCCGCGATAAAACCCCCAACGTAGGCTCTGGGCGTGCGTCAGAGCATTGCTGACCCCACTCTATGCACGCCGGACGGGTTTTTCTTCAGGGGTGTTGAGCACACTGGTGCTAACTATGAACAATTAAAGTGTTGGCCACTCATAGTCCAGTGACCCAATTGTCCATTTACTTAGTCATAAAAAAAAACATTTTATACACAACATTACAGACATTTCACATAACTATTTACATTCTAATAAGTACTCTTTCTTTTTACTCTCTATACCTTGGAGGGGGCTGTCCCCGAGTGCTGCGTTGGGACCTGCGTAGCTCTGGTGTTTGTCCCTGACTACTTGGTGTGTCTTCTACCTCAGCACTACAGGTAGGCCTAACCCTGATAGGTATGCGTGATGATTGCCTACGTGGTCTGAGAGTCGCCAAGGGTATGACAGGTTCACCACTGACAGGGGGTTGATTCTCCTGTTCCACTGCTGGCATGTCATCTTGTGTTGGGGCGGACAGTTCCTTAGGTGGATCTGGAACCTCTTCTGTCTCTGGCTCGACCAACTGCGGGAACGTCAAGACTGGTACCACTATGGCATTATTTATTCGGGTCCAAGTTTTGGGGAATTTGCCAAGGATTGTTTGTATCATCTCTTCCTCTTTTTCTTGAATTTCTTCCACTTCTTTTTGGATCTTGCACCGCTCAGGGCACGCTTTCAGGCGGTCTCTAGAAACTGTTTGATAGGTCCTGCCTTCGTCTTTGCTTATGAGGCATACCTTACTATTGTCAAAGTTGGAGGGAATAATGGTGTAGGGTTCATTCTCCCACTGATCATCTAATTTATGCGCCCTCTGCTTTTTCTTGAGGACCTGTTCTCCAGGTGCTAAGGGAGTTGCTGGGGCTGTTTGATTGTAGTTCTGCTCTTGTCTTGTTCTTGCTTGGGACAGGCTCTTTTCTACGCATTCCTGGACTTTGCGGTACTGCTGTTGTCGCTCTGTATCCCAATCTTCTATCTCTTGAACTGCTTCAGGTGACACAGTTCCCATCTCAAAGTCTACAGGTAACTTGCCAGGTCTTGCTCGCATCAAGTAAGCAGGGCTGCAGTTGGTCGAGTTTACTGGGATATGGTTATACAGGTCTACCAGATCTGGTAACTTCTCTGGCCATTGGTTTCTTTCTTCCAGAGGTAGAGTCTTGAGCATATCAATAACCACATGGTTCATCTTCTCGCACAATCCATTGGTTTGGGGGTGGTACGGTGTTGTTCTGATTTTCTTACAACCGTACATGTTACAGAACTCTCGGAACACTTCTGCCTCGAATGCAGGACCTTGATCAGTCAGTACCCTTTCCGGATAACCGTGAGGTCGACAAAAGTATGCTTGAAATGCTCTAGCTGCTGTTCTGGCTGTCTGGTCTTTCACCGGCACTACTACCAGGAAACGAGAGTAATGGTCCACAATGGTGAGGGCGTACACATAGCCGGACCGGCTTGGTGTTAACTTCACGTGGTCCAGGGCCACCAACTCCAGGGGCTGCTTCGTGACAATTGGCTGTAGGGGAGACCTCTGGCTGGCACCATCTTTCCGCCTCAGGTTACACGGACCACAGTCTCGGCACCACTTCTCGACTGTCTTTCTCATGTGCACCCAGTAGAACCGATCACGGAGTAGGGTCTCCAACTTCTTCCCCCCGAAGTGTCCTGCTTTATCATGGTAAGCTGCTAGGACCATTGGAGCATCCCTCTGTGGGACCACTATCTGCCAGACGAGTTCATTCGTTCGCCAGTTGACATATCTCTTGCATAGCTTGCCTTGGTAGGTGAACAGTCGTCCCCTCTCCTTCCACAGCTGCTGGGCTTCTTCTGGAGCATCTGGGCTAAGATGGGTCTCAGCTTATGCTAGCTTTTCTTTGACCAATCGCACGGCCGGGTCACCGTTCTGTGTCTCTTCCCAATTATGGTGGAGTAATGGGTTGACCGAGACCTCGTGCTGGCTCGAGCGCTTCTCTCCTACAGCATGCTCACACTGGGAAACACCTTGGTGATGGAAAGCCGGTAACTCTATCTCTTCGAGTTCATCCAGGTCTTCTCCAGACTCGGGTAAGTGAGGCATTCTGGACAGCGCATCAGCATTGTTATTCTTCTTGCCAGCCCAGTACTTGATGGTAAAGTCAAAGTTAGACAGCCGGGCCATCCATCGCTGCTCCAACGCACCTAGCTTGGCTGTTGCCAGATGTGTCAACGGATTGTTGTCCGTGAAGATGGTGAACTTGGCCGACGCCAGATAGTGCTTGAAGCATTCAGTCCCTTCCCAAACAATAGCGAGGAACTCCAGCTTGAAGGAACTGTAGTTTTTTGGATTCCTTTCTGTGGGATGAAGCTTCCTGCTGGCGTAAGCTATCACCTTCTCTCTGCCTCCCTGCACCTGGGACAGAACTGCTCCCAGGCCCACGTTGCTGGTGTCTGTGTACAGTACAAACGGCTGGCTGTAGTCAGGGTAGGCCAGAATTTCGTCTCCCGTGAGAGCCCCTTTCAGCCAGACAAAAGACGTTTCTATTTGGCTGTTCCATTCAAATGGAGGGCTTTGCTTCTTAGCCTTCTTTGGCTGGCCCACCAGGAGATCTTGAAGAGGCACTGCTATCTTGGTGAAACCATCAATGAACCTTCGGTAGTAGCCCACCAGCCCAAGGAACTGCCGCACCTCCTTTACCGTGGTGGGTCTCGGCCAGTCCTTGATTACTGTGACTTTCTCTGGATCAGGTGCCACACCTTCTGCGCCGACCACATGACCCAAGTACTGTACCTTTGGCTTCAAGAGATGACATTTGGACGGCTTTATCTTCAGGCCATACTCCGACAGGGACTCGAACACTTCTGCTAAGTGCCTCAGGTGGTCTTCATAAGTCTTGGAGTAGACTATGACGTCATCCAGGTACAACAGCACGGTTTCAAAGTTGTGATGGCCCAAGCAGCACTCCATCAACCTTTGGAATGTCCCTGGGGCATTGCAGAGCCCGAATGGCATACAGTTGAACTCGCAGAGGCCCATTGGTGTCGTGAATGCAGTCTTCTCCTTGTCCGCCTCTGCCACGGGAACCTGCCAATACCCACTGGTGAGATCCAAGGTGGAGAAATAGTTAGCTGACTTTAAGGCTGTTAGTGACTCCTCTATTCTGGGTAGTGGATAAGCATCTTTATGTGTAATGCGGTTAATTTGTCTGTAATCTACGCACATTCTCATTGTACCATCTTTTTTCTTTACGAGCACTAGTGGAGCTGCCCAGGGGCTACAACTATCTCTGATAACCCCAGCCTCCTGCATTTCCCGTAACATTTCTTTGGCACGCTGATACTGTGCTGGGGGTACAGGGCGGTATCTCTCTTTAATGGGATGATGATCACCCGTGGGGATTTGATGTTTAACCCCTTTTACCTGCCCAAAATCTAGGGGGTGTTTGCTGAAGACCCGCTCGTACTCCTGTACCACCCGGTAAACCCCATGCTTTTGGTGTGAGGGGGTGGAGTCGGTGCCCACATGTAATTTTTGGCACCAGTCCTCCAGCTGTCCCTTGGAGCCATTGTCTTCCGCCTGGTCGGACGGGATCAAGGGTTCCACTGCTTTGATGGTATTGTTACTGACAGTGTACAGTTTTGCTACAGTGGCGTACCGGGGCAATTTGGCTTCCTCCTCCCCACAATTCAGGACACGGACGGGCACTCTTCCCTTGCGGACGTCTGCTACCCCTCTGGCTATCAGGACTCCAGGCCTGCTGTCTGAATACACCGGTTCTACCAAGGCCTGGTAATCTTGACCCTTGAGACCTATTGCTGCCCGACACCATATCAACATTTCACTTCTTGGGGGTATTGCAATGGGGAGGGGGTCACTTACCCTCACACTGCCAATTTCTCCTCCAGCCAGCTCTACCTGCTGCCTCCTCATCAGGGCTCTGATCTCCCTCTGTAGGGCACGCTGCTGCCCGGAGCTGGCACCTTCAGACGCCTGCTGCAACAAAATTATCACTTCGGCAATACAATTTTAGATTCCTTGCGATCAATATCTACAATTATCATCCCCTGACATGGCAATTCTACCCGCCCCACTTTAATGGTTACTTCCTTGTACCCAATTTGAGGCAAGGGCTGACCATTACTGGCCACAATTGTTAAATCATCATCTGGGCCATGGTCAATGTCTGAATCAGCCCAATATCTTATGTACAGTTTATAAGGGATGGTTGTTACCTTGGACCCTGTATCCAGGAGGGCATTCAAAGGGATCCCATCCAGCACAATAGGAAGGACCGGGCTTCCTCCCACATACTTGCTGCGACTGGGGTTTGAGCCGGGCTTCCTTACACCTGGGGGTTGGCTCCTGGCCCCAGGCTCGGCCCATTTAAAGGACAGTGTCTTGCAATGTGGCCCGCCTGGCTGCAGCGGCGGCAGATCGGTTGTCCCGTTGAATCATACCGGTCTGTGTCTTTTCCTCGGGTCGGCGGAATCCTCCTCTGTTGCAACCATGGGACGTCATCTGGGCTGGAGGCCAACTCGATTCTTGCAGGCGATGGTGTCACTTGTAGAGACTGCATGGTCTTGGCAAGGGCAGCTACAGTCTTGGTCAGCTCCTGGACCTGCTGTCTGAGCTCTGCAGTGGGATTCTTATCCAGGGACTGCGCCTCAGCCCCCGCAGCGGCTCGTGTTGCAGGCACCACCCCGGGGTACGTGATAGCAAGAGGCCGGAGGGGTACTGGGTCATTCGGTGTAGATTCTCTCAGTACCCGGATGGCCTGGTCCTTAAACTTTGCAAAGTCCAGAGCAGGGTTCTGCAGGACCATGATACGCAGCTGGGTCCTGTGGGTATCTGACAGGAGCCCCTCTATGAACTGCTCAGTTAGGAGTTTGTCTTCTTCACGTACACTCTCTGGGTCCACCTGTTTAATTGCTTTCAGAGCCTCCTGCAAGTTTAAGGCATAGTCCCTTATGCTGTCTGTGGCCCGTTGTTTGCACCCAAAGAATCTCATCTTTATCTCTGCTGCGGTGCGGGTGTCAAAAGTACTCTTTAACTTGGCCAGTATCTGGGTTGCTGTCCCTTTATCTGTATCAGGCCAGGACTTCACTTCACGCTGGGCCGCGCCGGCTAGCTGCCCCATTAATATGCCCACCTTCTGGCTCTCAGTCAGCGGATACACTCTAAACAAGCTGTGCAGCCTTTCTCTGAAGTCGCTCAGGGTATGTGACTCCCCGGAGTACTGCGGCAGCCATTCTGCTCCCGGGATGTACGGCATTGTGATCGGCATTATCGGCGCTACAGCGGGGGCTGGGGCGACGGCGACTGGGATTACATCGGCCGGTGCTGCTGCGTCTTGAGCTACCACAGACACCTGCTCTCCCTCTGTGTCGGACATCTTCCTCCCCCTTAGTGAACCTTACCAGGCTCCGTTCACCTTTCAAATTCCCTTCTGGGTCACGCGGGGTTAACGGCGCTCTGCTCTGATGGCGCGCTCCCTTCGCGCTCTTTGTCAGGCACGCCCCCCTTCTTCCTGCGCTCAGCGAGGCTAATGGCGGCGGCAGTTTGCAAACAGTAACACAGTCTTTTAAGCACAGTTTCTGCAGGCGCACAGTACCCGGTGGGACCGGGCACGAAATCCTGTTTGTGACGCCAAAGTTGACTCGCCCACCCCAGGGCTATGGGACACCCGGTGCCTGGCCGGACTAGTCCGGGGGTAGTCAGTGGTGGCGGGGCCCGACTCCGTGGCCCTGGTGGGTGTCAGTTAAATATGGCTGGTGACTTGGGGTTTGTGTTCGTGACGCCACCTGTGGTATGCGGCTATTAAGCCGCCGCTGCTGTGTGAGACCTCCGGGGTGATGATATGGCAGCAATGGTGGTACTGCTCCCCACAGGTGGAGCGGTGCCCCGGGGACACTGTTGGTGCTCGTGAGAGTCTATGGTGTTGTGTGGAAAACACGGTGCAGGGCCGACAGGCATGAAAGAAACAGGCACAAACAACAGTCTCTTTACCTTCTCCTCTTTTACTTTATAAACGGTTAGTCCTGGGAGACAGTTACAGGTGGTAGAGGGCTCCGGCCGGCCTGGAAGTAACTGAGCTGTCGTTTTGGCAAGATGAGTATGAGGCCTACTCCTGTTCTTTTCCTTGCTGTGGTAGAACCCTGCTCTCTGGATTTAGCAATGGCCCTCTTGCTGCTGGGACCGGTGGTACGTCCCTTTCCCTCTGTGGTAGGCTGCACAGGCCCTCTCTGGTGCTTCTCTGCTGGAGTCCACACCGGGCCCTGATGATGCAGCTGTACCTTCGGGCTGTTTATGGGCCAGGTGCTTGCAGCTCTCCTGCCCTTCGGATTCGGCTACCAGGGAGTATTTTAGGCCCTGGTGGCCACAGACTCCGATGTCCGAGTCTCTTGTTTGCCTCTCTGCTCCTCCTGCCTCACTGGGCCAAGCTGCTTCAGCTCTAGGCCCCAGTTCCACAGGACAGCACTACTCTGCGTCTGCTTCCTATCACTTCTCTCTACAGACTGAACACTGACTCCTCCCTCAGGCCAGACTTATGGAATGCTCCCTGGAACTCCAGGTTCAGAGCTCCCCCTGCTGGTCTGAGGGAGAACTGCGTTAGATGTTAAACTTACTAGCCAATAGACCTCCCAATTACCTCCAGGCTCAGCATTAACCCTTTGGAGGGGCAATGCTGTTGTGGCGACCAGGTCCTGGGGCGCCACAGGTTTCTATAAGAAAAAATGGCTTGTATTCTCTCACAGCTGCAATGTTAACTACTAAGTCACCATGCCGCCCAATATGTCCTGTGTCCAAAATCATAGCAGTATGCTTTATAATATGGTTAAAAATGGGCATTCCCATTGATTTCTCTAGTGACCTCCACTGTACACTGAAAATTACTATTTAGTATATAGTAAATGCATTAAAGGTGTCATTTCTATTATAGTGTTGTGATCATTGTGATGCTTTACGTCACTGATTGGCTGGAATTTTTTTCCTATGATGTGAATAACAATGTTCATCTCTTACATAGGCTTCTACTGTAAATTTTATTGGGGGCAATTCGTTCAGAAGTTACAGTGAAATGGTGTCACTGTGGAATCAGCTGATAAAGAATGAGATCCACCTGGAAAATAGTGACAAAATGAAGATTATTTCCTTCAAGATCAAGGGTGCAAAACAAGAGTTTAATGTCACAGTGGATTATTGGATTACAGATCTGGTATGCTAAAAATTTTAAGCTCATCCATTCTTATATGATACATGTATTATGCAAAATGGTGGCACATTCCCATCTCCAAGATCCTATCCCAATGTGTAGTAGGTATTATAATAATAATAATAATAATAATAATAATAATAATAATAATAATAATAATAATAATAATATTAACAAATGCCTCCAATTTGAAATGTGGTATAGTCCTCCTGGTTAGCTATGTCACTTACCTCATGTGCAGGGAATTACAGTTTAGGTATATTTTGGTTTATGAGCCCAAGCAGCTGTCACTGAGTGGTCGTAACCATAGATACCTAAGCTGCAATGCCCTGCACATGAGGTAAGAGACATGACTATATCAGGAGAAATATACTACATTTCTAATCGGAGGTATTTGCTAATATTATTATAATTACCCCTACTAAATATTGGGATAGAATCTTGGAGATGGGAATTCCTTTGTAAAGTTACTGGGTCCTGTAGCAAATACTGTACCATGGCCTCCAACTATTGTGCGTCTTTAAAGAGAATCTGTCACCAGTTTTTGCTACCCCATCTGAGAGTATCCGGGTTGCTTGCTGTAGTTTTGATACAATCACTTTGCTCTGCTGCAGATCTACCGATTCTCTAAATTATTGTGGCTAAAAAAAATTCTCTCATAGCCTAAGATCAAGTTTAGCCGGTCAGATTGGGCTACTACAATCATACTACAGATGGAAACATGGTTCCTAATAACGACCGGATTAAATTGATCTTAGCTTTAATTTCCCAGAAAGACTGCAGAGAAGTTGCAATGAGTCACAGGCTGTATATACTGTCAGAGCGCTGCTTCTTACACACATACATATTTATTAGTGATGAGCGAGTACTAAAAAGCTCGGGTGCTCGAGGCTCGGGCCGAGCATCCCAAGATACTCGTGTACTCGGCCCGAGCACCGAGCCCAATGTTATCCTATGGGAGACCCGAGTATTTTTCTGAAATGACCCCCGGCAGCATGTAGAAACCCTAAAAATGTCACAAAAGTCTCAGAAGAGTGCTCAAATGACATTGCAACAGCATGGGGAAGACCCCTTGAAGCATTTATCACTCAAAAGTCACAGCTGTGAACAATTTTGTCCGCGTTTTACGCCATTTTTACGGACTCACCAGAAAACCTTCCAAAATGACACCAAAATGAATTTTCATGGCGGAAATGTTAAGGGCACATACCCAATAGTGAGATAGAGCTGGTGTATGTTACTTTTTGAGATTAATACATGAAAGATTTTACGTAAAACATTGTGTGGCACTCCGATGTCCAAAACGCACGTTTTGTGCTTTTTACTAGCGATGTCGGTCATTTTTTTTCTCATTCTATCTCCCGTCGGTCGGTCTCGCTCTGTCGGTCTCTCTCTGTCTTGTCTGTCCCCCTCTCACAGTCTGTCGGTCATTCTCCCCCCTCTCTCTTACTTACCGTTCCCCGATCACTGCCGCGGCGCTGCACAGCTGTTCACTAAACTCCGGCGGCTTTTCCTCTTTTGAAAAAGCCGGCCGCTCATTAAACAATCTCGTATTCCCTGCTTTCCTGCTTTTCGGCGCCTATGATTGGTTGCAGAGCGACACGCCCCCACGCTGAGTGACAGGTGTCTCACTGCACCCAAACACAGCAGCCGGTGTGTGTGTGTATACTGTGCAGTGAAATAATGAAATAATTTAAAAAAAACGGCGTGCGGTCCCCCCAATTTTAATACCAGCCAGATAAAGCCATACGGCTGAAGGCTGGTATTCTCAGGATGGGGAGCTCCACGTTATGGGGAGCCCCCCAGCCTAACAATATCAGTCAGCAGCCGCCCAGAATTGCCGCATACATTATATGCGACAGTTCTGGGGCTGTACCCGCCTCTTCCCGATTTGCCCTAGTGCGTTGGCAAATCGGGGTAATAAGGAGTTATTGGCAGCCCATAGCTGCCACTAAATCCTAGATTAATCATGTCAGGCGTCTCCCCAGATTCCTTCCATGATTAATCTGTAAATTACAGTTAAAAAACACACACAACTGAAAAATCCTTTATTAGAAATAAAAAACACTAACAAAGTCCCTCATCACCAATTTATTAACCCCGACAAACCCTCCATGTCCGGCGTAATCCATGGACCTCCAGCGTCACATCCAGCTGTGCTGCATGAAGGTGACAAGAGCTGCAGAATACACCGCCGCTCCGGTCAGCTTCACACAGCAACTGAGGTGAGTATAGCGATCAGCTGAGCTGTCACTGAGGTTACCTGGATGCAGCGATGGCCGCGGGTAACCTCAGTGACAGCTCAGCTGATCGCGCTACTCACCGCCACTCCGGTCAGCTCCATGCAGCAACTGAGGTGAGTATAGCGATCAGCTGAGCTGTCACTGAGGTTACCTGGATCCAGCGGTGGATGCAGCGGTGGCCGCGGGTAACCTCAGTGACAGCTCAGCTGATCGCGCTACTCACCGCCGCACCGGTCAGCTCCATGCAGCAACTGAGGTGAGTATAGCGATCAGCTGCTGTCACTGAGGTTAATCGCGGCACCGCTGGATCCAGCGGTGGCCGTGAGTTACCTGACTGACAGCAGCTGATCGCGTTACTCACCTCAGTTGCTGTGTGAAGCTGACAGAAGCGGCGGTGTATTCTGCAGCTCCTGTCACCTGAATGTAGCAGAGCTGGACGCGACGCTGGAGGACTGTGGAGTACGCCGGACATGGAGGGTTTGTCGGGGTTAATAAATTGGTGATGAGGGACTTTGTTATTGTTTTTTATTTCTAATAAAGGATTTTTTCGGGTGTGTGTGTTTTTTAACTGTAATTTACAGATTAATCATGGAAGGAATCTCGGGGAGACGCCTGACATGATTAATCTAGGATTTAGTGGCAGCTATGGGCTGCCATTAACTCCTTATTACCCCGATTTGCCAACGCACTAGGGTAAATCGGGAAGAGCCGGGTACAGTCCCAGAACTGTCACATCTAATGTATGCGGCAATTCTGGGCGGCTGCTGACTGATATTGTTAGGGTGGGGGGCTCCCCATAACGTGGGGCTCCCCATCCTGAGAATACCAGCCTTCAGCTGTATGGCTTTATCTGGCTGGTATTAAAATTGGGGGGACCGCACGCCGTTTTTTTTAATTCTTTATTTATTTTACTGCACAGTATAGACACGCCCACCGGCTGCTGTGATTGGGTGCAGTGAGACACCTGTCACTCAGCGTGGGGGCGTGTCTCACTGCAACCAATCATAGGCGCTTGTGGGCGTGGAAAGCAGGGAATATGAGATGGCTGTGTACAGAGCACAGCGCGCCGGCCGGTATAAAGGCTCGGTCACGCTGTGCGGGCCGGCCAATCACTGCAATTCCACAACTAACAGGGCTGTGGCATTGCAGTGGTCTGCCAGCCAATCCCTGCATGAGGGCTGGCTCTCAAAAGAGCGCCAACATGCAAAGATGAAGACCACGAGTACAGCACGAGTATCGCGAAATTACTCGGTACCCGCCGAGTAGCCCGAGTACAGTGATACTCGTGCGAGTACCGAGTAGTAACAAGCATACTCGCTCATCACTAATATTTATACTTATACTCATACATATTAAATCATTTGTTTTTTAACAAACTTTCCTCTCCATCTTTTTTTTTTTTTTAAATACAAAATTATATAAATAAATGTTCCCTAATTAACAGATTCTTCTTTCATTTTGTAGCCAAAGAAATCTAATTTTCTAATTAAATCCGTTTGGGTCGGTCAGAAGAACCCCCCTTTAGTGTTACAACTGAATGGACAAATAGAAGATGTGAAAAAAGAAGTTCTGTTCTATCAGAAACGCGGACTTCTACATTTCAGGTATATTTATTACACAGAATCCTTACTTTTGACTTTCTTTGTGCACATATGTGTTATACCGCACTAATACATACAGTAATATAGTGTTATTACAGCTTGTTTATGTTTCCTTATGGACCATATTGAAAAAATGAAAAGTCTGATAAACCGTATACTAGTATTGGCGACTGACGATCGCATATCCTTGTAAAGCGCATTCGGGTAGAGAACAGGTTTATTATATCATGGGTCATCATCAATCTTGGCGTTGTGCCCCCTTAAGTGTGACTTTACAGTTTTGTCATCCCTGATATTTCTGTTAGCAGCACAGCATTATGACCCCAATACGCTACAATAAAAAAATAAATCTAGAAATCAAGGCAACTGTGATTGAAAATTGTGGAAAAAGTATATAAATCATCATTGCTCGAAAAGAAAGAAAACATCCGATGGCTGGCACTAGAGTTTTCTTCTTCTTGGATGAGAGTTGGTTTGCATACCCTTTTTACAGGAAGCATTGCCTGGCATACGAGACTCCCTATACCAGCTTGGTTGTCCATATTGGAAGAAAAAAAAGGTAGCCCCTAGACCTGGAAGTCCTAGTGACTAGAGATGAGCGAACCTGTGGAAGTTTGGTTCGGCGGGTGCAGCCGGATTTTAAAGTTCGGTTTGGGACCTGGACTTGACCTAAAGTCACTGATTGGGCAATTCGGTTCTCCACCTACATGCAACCAGCCATATACAGATTACTTCCGGGGAAGGGTGGGCAAGGATTTTCTTTTTTTTTGGCTGCACACTTCATCTCATCATGCTGTTGTTACTCCCTGTGCGAGCCGATCAAACACTGCAAGCAGCTTGTACTGGGCCGAGCCCCATCATATCCGAATACAGCAATGCTTGGGTGACTGATTTTCATACATAAAGCACCTGAACCCTAAACCCGATCTCTGTCTTTTGGGAAAAGTCTGTTTTAGGTCCGAACATCGACCCTTGGAGTTGCTCATCTCTAGTAGTCACACATCTGATTGACAACACCGGACGTCCACGAGCATCACAACAGTCTATTCACCCGCAGTCACCATCTTTTGTTGCTAAGCCACTTCTATAATGCATATTTGCTTTAATGATATTACTAAGTGTTACAATTACTCAGTCTACCGGATAAATGACAGATGATTTGCAGTTAGCCTCAAGAAACCTTTTCTGGCTAATATAGCAAGGCATATTTCACCAATACTTTCTAATGCTCCTAGCATTCTCCATCCCCGGCTCTGAATTTACTGCTCTGAACTTTTACACTCTGATAAACTGCTGAATTTCTTTGCGCACTGCCATGATTTGCTGATTATTATCCTTCCCTACAGAAATAGACATTAAAGGGATATACCAATATTAGCAAATAAAAATTATTCCTATGTATCATGAAACATTCCCAAACAAATTCCCAGTATACTTTCTGCATCAATGTCTCATGGCTTTCAAAATATTTGCTTGCTAACATATAATAGAAACATTCATTATTTGTTAAACAGGGTAAAATTCTGTTCGGTTCATATGATATACACTCGGGGTAAAACAATTATTAGAACAGAAAGTGATTTGTAGATTGCAATTTAGTACATTATCTGTCATATGAGATCAAGTTATCTGAAAGTTCAGTGAGTATTTAAAATACATGGTTAGAAATGTAAAATATTCTGGGTGTAAAATATCCAATTATTTTTGTCTCCTAATCCGTCCTGATCACAGCGAGGTAAATACCATAAGAGCAGTTCAATACTAGCAGTATAAATGCAGACACAGTTTACTCCCCCTAGTGGTGGCTGAATTGTATTATTTGACCTAAGCATGAAGGAATTCAAGGTCATTGGAGCTTTGTATGCCAATATGCAGCTCTGTATTATATTTCAATTCTGTTTTAAAGTTTTACATTCTCAATGAAGTTCATTGATGGTTCATAGATATCGTTTATACCTGTCCTTTGTGTCTCATTGTCCAAGAGTATAATCCCTGAAAGTTCCATGTTCCAGGCAAATCTAGATTATCAGTGGTCTCTACCATTTCTCTGGATACTAGCCTGGCTAATTTATTATATTACTCAACTTACCCTCTAGGATCGAAACTATACTACAGGACTAAAGACGGCGTCACACACATCGATATATCGTGCGATCGCATGAGCGATCGCACCCACGCCCGTCGTTTGTGCGTCACAGGCTATTAGTTGCCTGTGGCGCACAATGTCGTTAATCCCCGTCACACGTACTTACCTCTATAACGACGTCGCTGTGGGCGGCGAACATCCTCTTCCTGAAGGGGGAGGGACGTTCGGCGTCACAGCGACGTCACAAAGCGGCCGTCCAATAGAAGCAGAGGGGCGGAGATGAGCGGGACGTAACATCCCGTCCACCTCCTTCCTTCCGCATTGCTGGCGGCCGCAGGTAACCTGCAGTTCATCGTTCCCGGGGTGTCACATGTAGCGATGTGTGCAGCCTTGGGAACGATTAACAACCTGCGTCCTCTATAATCAACGATATTTTAAAAAGGAACGACGTGTCAACGATGGACGATAAGGTGAGTATTTTCCATAGTTAATGGTCGTTCCTTGCTGTCACACTCAACAACTTCGCTAACGATGCCGGATGTGCGTCACGGAATCCGTGACCCCGGCGATATATCGTTAGATCCGTCATTGCGTGTGACGGGGCCTTAACACTTGCCAATTAAGCTTAGATTGTAAAGAGACAGGAAAAGAGATAGAGAGACACATAGTAGTAATAATAATAATAATAATAGGGAAAGAGACGGACAGATGGAGAAAGAGACAGAGAGACAGACAGGGAAAGAGGCAGACCGAGAAAAAGACAGAGGAAGACAGAGAGACAGGGACTGGGAGAGAAACAGAGAGACAGTTACTATTTCGGGCAACGCCGGGTACTACAGCTAGTATATTATATTGAGTAGAATTTAAGGCTCTAAATTTACATTCAGTGCCTATTGCCTTGTTCAAAGGCTAGCTTTGAAGTCTATCAGTGGTAGTCATTTTTCTAGGGAAGGAACTAAGGGGTATTGTTTCTCCTTGTGGAGAGTGACATTTCTAACATGCCAATGTAAGGTGACTTATAGGCCATGCAATGCTCCTCTGGGAAATTAAATATAGAAATTGTCTCTTCAGAGATGAAGACCACTTGAACTCAAGTGCCATCTAAATTTAGTAGGTGGCACTAAAGTTGAAGTCCTCTTCTTCTCTGAAGAGGCAATTTGTATAGAAGGCAGGGCACAGTCTTGAGGAAGCTAACATGATTGTTGGATCAGGCTACTTTCAGTGTTCTTGCACTCTTCTGATGATGCAGAGGCAAAGTTGCTTGCAGCATCTGAGAGCATGTAGTGGGGGTAGCGCGGGGCGATTATCGCGGGCGAGAGGCTCAACAGCAGTCCTCCTTCAGTGGTTCTCGCCCTAGCCACCCCCACAGAGCAAGGTGGAAGGGATTGTGGTGATGCTGGCTAGGTGTTTGGTCTTTGCGTGTGCAAGCCATACCTGTAACTAGGCCATCGTACAGACCAGGATACTTCCGCTGGGGAGTCATCAAGACAAATTCAGGATTCTTTTTGAACACTCATTTACTATGAGTTTCACGCAGTACTTCCAACATATCAATACAGCAGACACAATACTTGAACACGTTCAGTATATTCGACTTTTAGCCAAACTTTCACTTAAGACTACGCCATCACTCCTGGTACTACTGATATTTGTCCATCCTTTTCCTCACTGCATGGCACCATAATCCCACACAATTAAGTCATATAGTCCTCACTAGCCAGCATCTCATCCCACCCACAGGGACCTATTTTCTATAACATTGTCGACAGCCTTCAGACTTGCCATGTCAACAATGGTTTTAGTGTGGACCTGTTCGCCCAGACTTATGCCAAGCATCCACTTTAGGACTGATGCCAATGAAGTCTGTCCAATGACCGGGAAACCTCTCTAGAATTCGGGCCTGGTACTTACAACTGCAGGACGAAGGTGACCCTCTACCCATCCCAGACTGGAGTCCTAGATATGTGCTCCATTCCCAGTTTGACCCTGAGGGTGAGGTCTCACCCTTATTTTTCTGCCTAAGGTATCTGACTGGTTTGCACACTTCTCCTGCTCACTATATTATCCGCTAGTACAGCTTTCTAAACTCTAAAGGGTGCTTTACACGCTGCGACATCGCTAATGATATATCGTCGGTGTCACGGTGTTTGTGACGCATATCCGGCGTCGTTAGCGACATCGCAGCATGTAACACCTCTGAGCGACCTAAAACGATCGCAAAAGAGTTAAAAATCGTTGGTATTGGAGAGGTCGCTCCAACACCAAAAAACGTTGACTGGTGAGTAGCGATGTTGTTCGTCATTCCTGCGGCAGCACACATCGCTATGTGTGACACCGCAGGAACGAGGAAACTCACCATACCTGCGTCCCGCCGGCAAAGTGGAAGGAAGGAGGTGAGCGGGATGTTTGGCCCGCTCATCTTCGCCCCCCCCCCTCTGCTATTGGGCGGCCACTTAGTGACGTCGCTATGACGCCGAATGAACTGCCCCCTTAGAAAAGAGGCAGTTGGCCAGTCACAGCAACGTTGCTAGGCAGGTATGTGCATGTGATGCTGCCGTAGCGATAATGTTCACTACAGCAGCGATCACCACATATCGCACCAACGACGGGGGCGGGTGCTATCGTGCACGACATTGCTAGCAATCGCTAGCGATGTTGAAGTGTGTAAAGCACCCTTTAGGCTGGAGTCACATTAGCGTATGGCATCCGATGCGAGAGCAACGGATGCAATATGCTAATGACCGTCGGTTCAAGCGCTGCTGTGAGCGTGAGCCAAGGGATATGTGACTGTGATCTGATCTTGTGATCGGATCACAGCTGTGGAGGAGAGGGCGGGCGCTGCAGAGGAGAGAGAGGGGTTAATCTCCCTATCTCCTCCATTGTCAACCTGTGCGCATATTGCACTGCACTTGGATAACATCTGAGTGCAGTCCGATATTTCTCTTGGACCTATACACTTGAATGGGTGCAAGTAGGGCTTGTGAAAAACTTGTGAACAAAGGAATAATCCAGCTTCACGTTTCCATAAAAACACAGCTTTAATGAAAAACTTTTTAAAATACAGAGAATATTTTTCTTGTAATAAAGATATGTCACAAAAGTATACCATCTCTGAGTCAGGAAAAATCCGAAGGTTCTTTAAACCGCACACCAGATGCGGTTCGAGCACATGGCTCTTAGACCTAGACTAGACCTTAGACCTGGGGAAAAACTTGCAGATCTGAGCTACAGCATTTCTCACATTGCACTCGTGCGAGTCATACGCAAGTGTGACTCTGCCCTAACTACTACTCTACTGATTAAACTCAGATGGAGTCAGGCTGTTCCTTGCAGCTGGCCTCTCCTCCCCTGGGCAACACACAGAGATTAACTGTTCCGTGCCTTTTCTGGACACCAGGGAGCAGTACCTAAAATCCAGCCATTAGATGGCCACAGTTCTACTTTATGCATAAACACTTTACATACAAAAGCACAGTTCACATTATTGTAACGACAATCAGTGTCTTCAGGGCAGCAGCACATAGGCCTAATCCAACCTTTTACAAGTGCACAGTCCGAACCAGCAGTGCAACATGCCACTGGTCTGAACTATTAAGCACAACGCCTATTTGCACGTGGCGTGGCAGCGGAGTATTCCTGAAGGTGAATCATGACAACAATTCTTTTAAAATACTTATGCCTCTAATTATTATTTTACTTTAAAAACAAAGTAAATGCAGTTGTGTAGCATGCTGTTCTACTAGTGCAGAGGACATATTTACATATACATATTCTCTATAAGAATATCCTCAACCGGGGTAAAATACCTCCTCACATCAGGTAAATGAAAAGCGCTAGTGCCTTTCTAATTTACTTGTCCTGAATGCACTATAGATAAAATACAGTAGCTAATTATCCGTTCAATGAAGTGCTGCTTAATTGCTCTTATTAACCCAAGTTTTTTTTTTATAGATGAGAATAAATCTGCTCTTTGTTCTGCCCTTGCTGACTCAATTTGCAGTTTAAATGGAGTTCTTAAATGTGAAAAGTCATAAAAACCTCTCAGCGTATTGGCTGTGTACCCTGCTTTGTAATGGCTTTGTAGAGTTAGAATATTTACACCTTTACACCCGTATATAAGCCTATTTCTTCCTTATGGTCATCTGGTGACTACAATCAATGGGCCAGGAACTAAATGTTAGACTATAGAATGTGTAGCCATTCCATGGGAAATATAGCGCAAAAGACTTAAAAGAGGACTAGAACCCACATCTGACACACAGTAATTGTGAAACGTCTGTCACTTTTGAAGAGTCTTATTTTTGCCCCCACCCTAAATTAACCCCTTCCTGCCCTTGGAACTTTCTGTGGCTTTCTAATTGTCTTCTAACCACACTAGGAAATAATAATGCATCGTAATAATTAATACTCATCACTGCTTGTATTGTGATATTGTAAGGTTCCAAGTGCTGTCCCGTAATATCGTCAGTTAGAACTTTTAAATACTGTGTAATGCGTAAGAATATGCAGCTATTTAAATAGCTCACAGTTAATAAATGAGTAAATGTTAAAGGGAACTTGTCAGGTCTCTTGTGCACCCAGCACTATGAGCATTTAAGTGCATATATCTATATTCCCTGCCCACCAGACCTTTCATGTAGTTACACTCATAAACCAATCTTTAGAAAAAGTATTTCTAAAGTTCATCTACTGTAATTAGGCCTGTGACTAGTTGAGGGGCATTAGTTCCCGACTAGTCGGCCCACTTAGTATGTCATCATGCCCATGTGGGTGTGATAACATGGTTTAGATTGACTTCAGATTGGCTCACTGCGCATGATCGGAAGTCATCCACACTTTCATGCATACTACGCCTCTCTGAAGCCAGGACACATTCACTCAGTTTCAGAGTAGTGCGCATGACCGGAAATGTGGACAATTTCCGATCACGTGGAGTGAGCCAATCTGAAGCCGGCACTCATACGCCCGGAATCAGAGAAGCAGAATGCTGAGGCAAAGACAACCACACACGTGCGCGGCTTTCAATAGCGCTGGCAGAAAATCCGCTTTTGTAAACCGTGTTATCACACCCAAAGGGGCATGCGTTGTTTTTGCTATTGCTATTCAAAGCCGCGAATGTGCACGGCTCTCTTCTCCTCAGCATTGAGCTTCTCTGATGCCGAGTGTATGAGTCCCTGCTTCAGATTGGCTCACTGCGCATGATCAGAAGTCATCCACACTTTCGGTCACGCCGCACACTATTCTGAAGTCAGGTGAATGCGTCCCAGCTTCAGGTGCAGTGCGGATGACCGGAAGTGTGGATGACATCTGATCATGCGCAGTGACTCATACACCCGACATCATAGAAGCTCAATGCTGAGGCAAATAGAGCTGTGCACATGCATAGCACTGGCAAAGACACCGATTTTGTAAACCATGATAAGTGGGCCGACTACTAGGGAAAATCAAAGTCCTTGCGACTATTCACAGGCCTAATTAGCAAATCTTAAATGGACTTTAGACATACTTTTTCTAAAGATCTGTTTATGTGTGCTACTACATGAAGGGACCGTTGGGCAGGAAATATAGATATGTCCACAGACCTGCTTGTGGTTCTGGGAGCATAGAGGACATGACAGGTTTCCTTTAATGGCCCCAAGTGGGAAAAAAAGTAAAAGAGAAATAAAAATGATATAGATACAAAAACATTAAATAAATACGGTAGTATGTAAAATAGAATAAACAAAGTTAAAGGTTCTTAGTAGGACATAACAAAAGGAGAAAAAAGTGATGTAAATATAGAATGAACAATCCACAAAAAGAAGAAAATAAACACTAATAACAAAAATAAATATTTCTAAAAGAAAAATAGCCAACCTCCCCAAAAACCAGAATTAACCCTTCTAACCATAATAATAATAATAATAATAACCCAAACTAATGTGTTAATATTGGTGTATAGTAGCAAAATAGGCAGAATTGCTCTAAATACACGCATTTTAAAAATGTCATATGCTAAAAAAATCTTATATTGATTAACCTTTATTTAATTTATCCTCTGAATAATGCCTAAAATGTATGTTTCGTGCAGTAAACAAAATCTTAGTGACAAAGTTATGGCTGCAGGAATTCAGAAACATTTAAAGAAAAATATTTATTTTTTCTTATTGGGGTTGTTCCATAAAGATGTTAAAGATCTGATTGCTGGGTATCCGGTTCCTAAGACCCTCATTGATTCTGAGAACAGGGGCGCCCAAACTCCGCTGTGAATAGAAGAGTAGTGAGCATGTGCGGCAACCACTCCTGTAGACACTACATGGAGCATCAGTTGTACATGTTCCCTACTTCTCTATTCACAGAGGGGACTTTGGGATTCTCATTCTCATGATTACTGATTAGTGGGGTATCTAGTGCTTCTAACATCAGTGATTACTAGTGATGAGTGAGCAGTACCATGCTTGGGTGCTCTGTACCCGTAACAAACAACAAACAGGTGGATGCTTGGCGTAACTCATGTACCGAGTATAATGGAAGTCAATGGGGAACGCAATAATTTTTTCAGAAGATCTTTTGGAAAAACACTCTAGTTACCTATTGACTTCCATTATACTCAAGTGCTCGAGTCTCGCCCATCTGAACATCCGACCGCTCTTAATGACTATCGAACACCTAAGCACGGTAGTGCTCGCTCATCACTAGTGATTACACATCCATTGCATAACTGTTTAGTATTATTTATGGAACAGCCTCTTGAAAGTCAATTTTGGCTTTAACCTGAAGGATTTTTAAAAAAACAATGAACTTCCCCAAGTTTCTGATATCCTGATGTTATTTGTGGTTCACTTCCAGCAATTCTAATGTGTTTTATAATTCCTTGAACCGTTCCACTACTTAACTTTGTTCAATAAGTGGAAAAAAATGTACACTTATCAAAAATGTATTCATCTATTACAAATGTGCTTACACATGCCATTGTTTGTGTAGGTATATTTCACAGAAAGCTTTACAAAAAATGACAACTTTTTCTAGGAGTAAATGCTCATGCGGATAATATATTGTGTATTAAATTCTTGGTCAGATATGTTTTCTACTGGCCTAGAAAAAATATTATTTGGGAAGTTTGTGGTCCATATTTTTTTTTATTTTTTAATATTGTTAATGTGCATTTTACAGGAGCATCTATAAATAGAGCAAAACACTGGAACATGAATGGTGGAATGGTTTAGAAGAAAAAAAATAATCTGTAATTTTTAAACTAATAAAATAAAAGTGTATTTTTTAGGAAATTGAGTATGACCATTAACATTAAGGGCCCAATACATTACTGCTTTTGTTGTTTTTTTTTTCCATTTGCACCAAATTCATACTCACTAGCATATAACACGGATGAGTGCAATGTGAGAAAGAAAAAGAGACTGCACGAAGACTCATATTATTCATTGAGGCAGTGCATATCTGCAATTTTTTTTCTCAGTTGTATTCGGCCTTAGGAAAAATCGCAACATGATTCTAGTGGATGCATAAATCAGACGAGACTCGCCTATTCAAGTCTATGGGTATGAGAAAAAAAACGGATGCCACATGGACCATCCCAGTGGCTTCCTTTTTTATGGCTACATTACCATTCTGTAGCATAGGACACTGTACATGGTCCTGAATGATTGTAAATGAATAATATCTGCTGAGAAAAAAACAGATTGTATACAGACAGCACATGGATAACAAGTGAGAAATAAAGTGTCCTATTATTCTGGATGAAAATCAGACCGATTCTTTTACACTCTAGTGTTAGAGAACCCTTAGGCTATGTACCCACGGGAGTCTGTACCCGCGGATTTTACAGCGGAAAACCTGCAGATTTATCTGGCTTTTCTAGATGAATCCGCAGGTTTTAGTAAGTACACACAGTCCCCATGTTATCCTATGGGACATGGGGAGTGTCTGTGTCAATGGTTCAGTATGTGCGGCTGCGGAATATGCTGCGGATGTCTCGCAGCCGCACATAACTGCATGTCAATTATTCCTGCGGAAATACCTGCGGAATTCCCTGCCCTCCACTATGGAGATAGAGGCCGGGACGTCCGCAGGTAAGTCGCATGAATGTCCACAGGTTCACCGCAGCTATTTTGCTGGAATCCCGCAGTTATGTATAGCTGCGGATTCCGGAGAGCTGCTGCGGGAAACCTGCGGATGTACCTGCAGATATATCCGCAGGTGCGAGCTCCCGCGGGCACATAGCCTACAAGTTTGTTATATGTGTTCATCAGATTTTCTTAATATGTCACTGTGGGCAGAGTTTAGAATCTCCAGATATTTTTGTCTGCTTCAGTTTTTACTAACTTTCAAAAAGTTAAAATTTTGCCACTAATGTGCTCCAACTTCACTCGGGCCAGAGTAATTTTATGCACACCAGCAAGTTTTGAGCAAATGTTTATGACATTTTGCAACAAATGCAACTTTTTTTGCACTAAAAAGTCACTAAAAAAGCTGAAGAGAAGAGTGGATCCGAACCGTTAAGTTCAGTGTTTATAGCGAACACAGACTTTACAAAAAAAAAAATCAATGTTTGAGTTCGGAGTTCGGGTGCTCTACGTATGCTGACCACTGGAGCGAGCATCGTTGTGCTCAGGTACGTTCGGTGCTCAGGTACGTTCGGTGCTCAGCCCAGTGAGAACTTCTTGCAGCGTTCGAATGGCTTACACTGGGGGTAAAATTAGAGTTTTCGGATGTAGTGTGTACCAAAAAAATGAAAAAACCCTGCCTTTCCTCGGAAGTGCTCTGTTTATGGTTGGCTGCATGTGACCGGAGACCCAGGCTGCCCAATCAATGGCTTCCAATGAGATTCAGAAGTTTGGGTCCAGAACAGGACTTTTTCTATAGCCCAAATGAACCCACAGAACCCGAACTTTCATGGGTCCGCTCATCTCTACTGAAGACGGAAAAACAAGTCATTTTTTTACTTTGTGCAAAATTCAAGAATCGTGTGAGTCATTTTGATGAATTTTGGTGCGCAAAAACAGCAAATATGACAAGTGACTTAAAAAAAGACTGCATATGATTGAGCACTAGTTTTTTAAAGGATATGTGGGCCTGATACATTAGAATTTAGTTAAAAATTTTAAACTTTATAAGTACGTTTAAAAAGATGCAATGTGTACTTCCATCGACAAGATAACTAAAGGAAACGCTCTCACACAATGGGTGAGCTTTGTTGTATGTGCAAGAACTTTCATAGAAAACCTAATTCTAAAGCCCCTATGAGTGTTTCTTTTCCTTTTTAGACATCCATTTAAGCTTCCTGTCCCACAAAGCGTCCTTCTCCAGGAAACGTTCACAGTTGATAAAAGGAAAAAACATTATGTACTGGAAACCAAACTAGTCCTTGATCAGACTGACGAATGCATACAGACCATTGTGCTCGGGTACCAAAGCGACAATCCATATGTGAGTAGGAACACTTATATGCTAATCTAAAATCTATATAGATAACCAGTTATTTGAGGAGATTGATCACTTTTGAGCAGTTTGTCTGAGGGTTTGGACAGTGGTATCCTGATGAGGGACCATGGTATTCTTCTGATTTGCCCATTTTCTTCTCTACGCTCCATTGGCTCCAATGCCATGTCAGAAGATGCACATTCCTATATATGCCTTTATTCTGGTGACAATTAATTTGTACATTTTTTTCTTCTCTTTTTCAATGTCTTCCTAGATCTGTGCTAGTCTAAAACATCCATTCAAGCAATCTCTACAAATACTACCTAGCAACATTGAAGCTTGCGTCTCAACGAGAAGATACTCCTCTGTAAGTTCCAGTTCGTTTTTTTCAATTTGTTCAGTTGTAGTTACTGAAACTGGAGTCATCTGAATTAGATAGATGATGACCTATTGTTTTAGAAACCTACTCATAAATCACATTCAGGTCCCTTCCTATGATGCCTGGTCCCTAAACTACATGAGAGAGGCTTCAAACAAGTTGTCTATTTTAGAGGACTAAATTATGCTAGAAAGGTGTCCTCCTCCAAATAAAGTGATCCCAGAGCCCATCTGTGAGTAGAAAGGTGGCCAATCATGTGTGCCTCTCTCCACTCACATCTTTGGGAGTTCCAAAAATCACAGAGAAGAGAATGGAAACAGGAGTGCATGGGCAGGTGACTCGCCCACCCCAGGGCTATGGGACACCCGGTGCCGGGCCGGACTAGTCCGGAGGTAGTCAGTGGTGGCGGGGCCCGACTCCGTGGCCCTGGTGGGTGTCAGTTAAATATGGCTGATGACTTGGTGATGAATGAAGTTTGTGTTCGTGACGCCACCTGTGGTATGCGGCTATTAAGCCGCCGCTGCTGTGTAAGGCCTCCGGGGTGATGATACGGCAGCAATGGTGGTACTGCTCCCCACAGGTGGAGCGGTACCCCGGGGCACAGTTAGTGCTCGTGAGAGTCTATGGTGTAGTGGAAGGCTAAGCAGATAAAATAACAGAGACCACTCCAAGGGTGCAGTTTCAAGTTGTTTACTCACACATCCTGGTAGAAGCGCACTGGTGCCTCTGGACTGCTGGAACCCACTGTCAAGGACCTCCGCCGTTTCTGGGTAATTTCTGGGATGAAAGCCGGTACCCTTCTCTCTAAAGTGTCTCTGTCTTCAGCTGTCTCCTTAAGCCTAGCTCTTTTAGGATGAACCTGCTCGGCCTCAACTACAGCCTCCAGGCTGGGGGGTCACCTGTCGGATGATTCTCCCCTTTCTAGAGGTTCTGCTGTGGCCCGGGGAGTTTACAACTTTCCCTGGGCCTCGGTTTTTACTGTTTGGAGATGATTTTGCACTCCTCCGGTTTCTAGGGACCGTCCCCTGTTGCAGCTTGATCCCTCCACCGATGTTCCTGTGGAACAGGCCACCACAGCTCACCAGCTATCCGTGGCCCTGGAATCCCTTCGTTCCCTGCTTGGTGTCACCTGGACCCTCTGAGTCCCAGGATCTTCACCAGGAAGCGTCACTTTCTTTCCTTAGCTCCTGTCTGACTAGAGCTGTCTTTTCTTCTCTCCTTCTCGTCTGCCTCCTGCAGACCTCCTCCTCCTTCCCCTCACACTCTTCAACTCCTCACTAAACTGACTAAACTTGACCTTTCTTTCTCTGACTGCTCTCTGGTGGCTCCTCCCACCTCCCCAGTTGCTAAGCTGTACCCTATAGGAGCAGGGATGGGTCTTACGGCCCCTCCCAGCATGCAGCATGGGAGGGTTGCTGCCACTATCCCTGGTCCCAGTGTGTACCTAACAATGGGTGTTGTGTAGATTTGCCAGGGGACCGGCGTTCACTCCTTTCCTCACCCAGAATGGGACATCACACCGCTGGATGGGGTGCAATGTCCTGTGGCGACGGAAGCCTCAGGGGCGCCACACAGGCAAACAATTTTTTCAAAGTGTTGCAAGACATCATTCTCTTTGTGAAGAAAGGTGTAGATCCTAGACACTTATGGCATCTAAAGTGATTATCAGGTATATGTCACATGGTGTTTTGCTCTAAACTCGCCAAGTGTCATGGCAGCATCAGGCGCTGTTCAGACTACAAACTCTGACACTCGGGCATCTACCAGATGTGTGCTCACTAGTAATAGGACTAGCAGGAGTTAATTTCTGCTAGCCTGCTGGTAACCTTTTTGATCACATGTTGCGAGAGACCTATCACAGGTACTCCCCACCTTTTTAAGATAGAGCAATTTGTCTTCCTATGCCGTCTATAGCTTTCTGCTAAACCAGTCCATTTGCTGCTGTTTGTAATTTACTGTGTGTTGCTTGGTGTGCAGTGGAATTCCTCCTGCTGTCTGATTATTTCCCCCTTTTTTAGTTTTCCTCCTTATCACTTGTCTGATTACTCTGTGTGAGCGTGCTGTGTATTAGCTTTTGTTTCTCCTGTTTGTTCATCACTGTTCGTGTTTACACGCTCCTGTCCCGACTTCCCCCCCAGGATAGGGAGGAGGTACTAGATCAGGGCTGGTAGGAGCAAGGTAGATATGCGGCCCAGATATCATCACCATTAGATGTATCTCTGGCTCCCACAGCTTGAGGGCCAGTTTAGGAACCCTGGTCCCCTGCTATCCCTTGCCATCCCATGACATAGAAACACAGGGAAGAGGAGGAGCAACTATGGCGCTGTCTGTTGTTAAAACCACTTTTAATAATAGTAGCAGATAAAATAAGGGAAAGACTTTGATACAAGAATCAATAAAACATGCAACTAAATTAGTATGTTTTCGATTCTTGTACTAGGATGTTCCTCGTATTCTTTTATTATTTCCAGTACCACTGTTTTTTTCCTGGTTTTATCCATTACCAGTAATAAAAGTGATTTTAGCAACAGACAGCGCCATTGTTGCTCCTCCTTTTTCCTGTGTTTCTATGTTTGTTGTTCACGAACCCCCTCAGTAATTCGAGCAGGAGTCGCCAGCAGTCTGTACATCAAGGGAGCACATGATATATATAGGCTTATTATTCTACCATTTATATATAGTACTACCCATGGGAGCGCCCATGTTTCCCTGATTTTCTTTCTACAGTTTTCACACACTGTGAATATAACATTAATGTTTGAGATTGGAATAACTTTTTATTCCCGGTGCCTATGATAGTATATAAACATTCTTTACTCTTTTTGCAGTCAATTTCCACTACAGGCAGTTAATGGAGGTCATGTATTAAGGATTCCCATACAAAAAAATCAGAATTATTGCACAGAGTATTTTCAAACTGAGTTTTCTAAATCGTACAACCTATTTAAAGTATTTTATCTAAGTACACCTCTATGGACATATGCTTTCAGCATTTAAAATGTGAATACATGTTATACTTCTGTGGCCAAACTACTGTATGTTGCAGACATTTCAATGAATGATATTTTTATAAATATGGCTATTTTTAATTTATCGTTAAAGCACCACTTTCTCTTATTGCAGTGCTAGAGTGGTTCCACTAACGTAAGGTCACTGCACCTAGTATTATACCCATTTCTTGCCATCTTGTAACTGCAATTTCTGACTGACCAGAAGTCAGAGGTAACAGTCAGTGTAAAGGGGGCTTTACATGCTACGATATCGCTAACGTATTATCGTCGGGGTCACGGTGTTTGTGACGCACATCCGGCGCTGTTAGCGACATCGCAGCGTGTGACACCTATTAGCGACTTTAAACGATCGCAAAAGTGGTCAAAATCGTTTGCCGTGGAGAGATCGTCCTGAATCAAAAAAGTGAGTAGCGATGCTGTTCGTCGTTCCTGTGGCAGCACACATCGCTGTGTGACACCGCAGGAACGACGAACATCTCCTTCCTTACCTGCGTCCACCGGCAATGCGGAAGGAAGGAGGTGGGCGGGATGTTACGTGTGTCGCCAGGGGTTAAGGGGATACCCAGACCCGGGCCAAGGGGTTGCTTCTGGAAAGGGGATCACGGTGTCGTGACCCGGTCCGTGCTCCCTGGTTCCACAATAAAAAGGGGGGTTATGTTCGTGACGCCACCCGTGGAATGTGATCAGAGATGACCACCGCTGCTGCAGAACCTCCGGGGTGATGGAAGGCAGCTTGAGATGGGACGGCTCCCCACGGGTAGAGCCTTTTCCCCGGGGCAGGGTGTTAGTTTATGGGGGGAGTGCAGGACACGAGCACAATAAACAGGCAGACTCACGGTTTTGCAGTTTCTTTGTCCTTTACTGATGATGGTATTCAGCAGAGTACTGTCCACGGAGTCTGTGAGGGGTTCAGGGTTTCTCCCACCCAGCCGGGCCGTTTTGGCTTCCTTGCCTGCACTGTGTGTCTGTGGCCCCGCTGCTGAGTGAACTATGCAGCTGGCTCTGCTCTGCTCTGCTCCTAGGTACCGACCTGACAGGCAACTCGAGTCCTTACTAGTATGTTCCTGAACTCTGCGTTTGTTGCTTGTGTCTGTGGTACAGGTGAAAGATCTGGAATCTTCACTTCTCTGGTGGTAACTGTGCAGTATGTAACCTGCAGTCTCGGATCCAGCATCCGTTCTGTGTGCTCCACTGGGGATGAGCTCTGCAATGCTCTGTCTCCCAGGAATGTTCCTCTGTGTACTCTTTCTCCTTCCCTCAGACCCTCAGCTAGGCCTGGAATTGGTCAGTGGATCCTGAGGTGAGCTAAAGCCAGCTTCCAACCTACAGATCCTTTCTCCTCAGTGCTCTGCACTGAACTTCCAAACTGAAACTACTTCTGACCATTTCCTCCCCCCCAGCAGAATGTACAGGGAAGCAGCTTGGTCTCCCCCTTCTGGCCAGGAGGTCTTGGTGTTGTGTGTGGGAAGTTAACCCTTTGTGTGGCAACCCTGGGGTGCCACATTCCCCCTTAGTGAAGAACAGTACTCCGGGACTGTGAAACAAACAAACAAGTTATCACAACAATTATATATATACAGAGTCTCAAAAGGAAAAAATACAAAAACCTTAAAGCTCAAAAAGAGTCCAAAATGTTCAAAAATATATAAGTGTTCATACAGTATAGTCTCTGTAGGTACTGGGCTTTTGGTCTTAACGTTGCAATTAAATAAACATTTCAATCAACAAACACTTCTTAAAGGTGTCTCTACTCTGGTCATAAGTGCAGTAGGCCTCACGGCCCTCGGGCCACCAACATGTGATCAAGTTGTAACTCTCCGTGCTGCCACCTTACACCACTCTTCTCTCACCTTTTCTGTACACTAAACTGTTACGGTTTTTCATATAAACATTATAACATATGTACATTTTATATGCAATTCCACATTAGTCTTTATATCTTGCTGGTATCTGACCCTGAGTACTACGCTGTGACCTGCGTACTGCTGGTGTACTGGGTGTACTTAGCATAATGGTGTGAGTGGAAGTGTATCTATTTGGTGTTTCTGGTACTTGTGAGGATGGTGGACTGACTGTAGGACTGGCAAGCTCACTGGGACCAGGAATCTGTTCTTCCTCTACGGTTTCAACTTCCAGTTCTTCTTGTCTTGAGACTTCTTGTGGTATGGGTTCTGATTGTGGTTCCACCACTTGAGGGAAGGCGATCATTGGGACTACTACTGCTCCATGGTAATTTGGCCATGTTTTTGGGAAATCTCCTAAGACTGTATGGAATACATCTTCTTCCTTCTTGACAGGTTGTACCTGTACGGGTAAGGTGACTTCTGGTGTCTTCAGGGTTTCAGGACACGGTTTGAGTTGATCTCTTGACACGACAGCTGATGTCCTTCCTTCATCCTTACTGATGAGACACACTTTGGGATTATCCATACTGGATGGTAAGACTGTATATGGGGTGGTTTCCCACTGATTATCCAATTTGTTTGTGCGTCGCTTCCTCTTGAGAACTTGGTCACCAGGTTGCAATGGGGTTGCTAGAGCATGCTGGTTGAAGGTTCTCTCCTGTCTTCCCCTAGCTTGTTGGAGACTTTTCTCTACGCACTCTTGTACTTGGCGATACTGTTGCTGACGTAGGGTATCCCAATTGGATTCTTGAACTTCTGCATCTGGCTTCAGAATTCCCATATCTAAATCAATTGGCAGTTTACCGGGCCTTGCACGCATGAGGTAAGCGGGGGTGCAGTTTGTAGAACTCACCGGGACATGATTGTACAAGTCCACCAAGTCTGGCAATTTCTCTGGCCATTGATTTCTTTCTGACTCTGGTAAGGTCTTCAACAGGTCAATCACAATATGGTTCATCTTCTCACATAAGCCATTTGTTTGGGGATGGTATGCTGTTGTGCGGATCTTTTTACAGCCATACATGTTGCAGAATTCTTGGAAAATCTGTGATTCAAAAGCTGGACCTTGATCTGCAAGGACTTGTTCTGGGTAACCATGGGGTCTGCAAAAGTACGTCTGGAATGCTTTAGCTGCTGTTCTAGCTGTAAGGTCTTTCACGGGTACCACCACTAAGAAGCGTGAGTAATGGTCCACGATGGTTAAGGCATAGACATAGCCGGACCGGCTTGGTGACAACTTGACGTGGTCTAATGCGACTAGCTCGAGTGGTTGCTTGGTTACTATGGACTGGAGTGGAGCTCTCTGGTTCTGTTGATCCTTTCTTCTGAGGTTGCATGGTCCGCATTTTCTACACCAATCTTCAATTGATTTTCTCATGCCAACCCAGTAGAATCTTTCTCTTAAGAGCACTTCCAACTTTTTCCAACCAAAATGACCAGCACCGTTGTGGTAAGCTTCCAGAACCATCTTGACGTCTCTCTTGGGCACAATGATCTGCCAGACCAACTCATGTGTTTTTGGATTGGTGTGCCTTCTACAGAGCTTCCCTTGGTACAGGAACAATTTACCTCTCTCTTTCCAGAGATGTTGTGTCTCAGCTGGGGCATTCTGATTAGGGTAAGCACCTTGTTGTGTAAGCAGTTCTTTCACTAGCTTCACAGCTGGATCACTGTCTTGTGTGTCAGCCCATCCGTGGTGTGCTAATGGGTTGAGAGTTGCCTGCTGTTGTTTTTGGTAGACACTTGGTTGATACTGTCCCACCTTAGGACGGTGAAAGGCCGGCAGCTCAATTTCTTCCAGTCCCTCCGGTTCCTCTTCCACGTTCCCCGAGTGTGGCATCCGGGATAAGGCATCTGCATTCCCATTCTTGTGGCCTGCCCTGTACTTGATGACAAAGTTGTAGTTTGACAGTCGGGCTATCCATCGCTGTTCCAGCGCACCTAATTTTGCAGAGTCCAGGTGGGTCAACGGATTGTTGTCAGTAAAGATGGTAAATTCTGCAGCTGCCAGGTAGTGTTTGAAACGCTCTGTTACAGCCCAAACTACTGCCAGTAGTTCTAACTTGAAGGAGCTGTAATTCTCTGGGTTTCTTTCTGTAGGCCGGAGCTTCCTGCTTGCAAAGGCAATAACTTTCTCTTTGCCTTCCTGCTTTTGAGACAATACTGCTCCCAGTCCTACGTTGCTGGCATCCGTGTACAAAATGAAGGGCTGATGGTAATCTGGATATGCCAGGATCTCTTCTCCTGTCAGTGCCCACTTCAACTTCTTAAAGGACTCTTCTCTCTCATCACTCCACTGGAAAGGAGGATTTCGGGCTGCAGACTTCTTTGACTGTCCTACCAGGATGTCTTGTAGGGGAGCTGCTAGCTTCGTGAACCCTTTTATAAATCTTCTATAGTAGCCCACCAGTCCCAGGAATTGCCTCACCTCTTTCACGCTGGTGGGTCTCGGCCAATCTCTGATCACGGTAACTTTTTCAGGATCTGGTGCTACCCCTTCTGAGCTCACGACATGTCCCAGGTACTGTACCCTTGGCTTTAGAAGGTGACACTTGGATGGCTTGATTTTCATGCCGTATCCGGATAAGGCTTCAAACACTTCTGCCAGGTCTTGTAGATGCTGTTCATAGGTCTTGGAGTAGACTATGACGTCATCCAGGTACAGGAGGACAGTTTCAAAGTTCTTATGTCCTAGGCAGCACTCCATCAGTCGCTGGAAGGTTCCAGGCGCATTGCAGAGTCCAAACGGCATACAATTGAACTCACAGAGGCCCATCGGCGTGGTGAACGCTGTCTTCTCCTTGTCAGCCTCTGCCACAGGAACTTGCCAATACCCACTAGTCAGATCTAGGGTGGAAAAGTAAGTAGCGGATTTTAATGCAGCCAATGACTCTTCTATCCTAGGTAATGGGTATGCATCCTTGTGTGTAATGCGGTTGATCCGTCTGTAGTCTACACACATCCTCATGGTCCCATCTTTTTTCTTAACTAGCACTAGTGGGGCTGCCCAGGGGCTACAACTGTCTCTTATTACTCCTGCTTCTTTCATTTCTTTGAGCATGTCTTTGGCGCATTGGTAGTGAGCCGGTGGTACTGGTCTATACCTCTCCTTTATGGGTGGATGGTTACCTGTGGGTATAGT
Organism: Anomaloglossus baeobatrachus; assembly: GCF_048569485.1. NCBI lineage: Eukaryota > Metazoa > Chordata > Amphibia > Anura > Aromobatidae > Anomaloglossus > Anomaloglossus baeobatrachus. The sequence continues at coordinate 226,095,494 of NC_134359.1, read as the reverse complement.
GTGCTCTACCCCTTTGATCTGCCCAAAGTCTAATGGGTGTTTGCTGAATATTTGTTCATATTCTTTCACTACCCTGTATACTCCATGCTTTTGATGGGAGGGTGTAGAATCGGTACCTACATGTAGCTTTTGGCACCAATCCTCCAGCTTTCCCTCTGAGCCATTGTCTTCCGCCTGACTTGACGGCTTCAAGGGCTCCACGGTGGTGATGGCGTTGTTATCAACCGTATATAGCTTAGCCATGGTAGC